>NC_073313.1:130340470-130655113 GCF_027595985.1 Sorex araneus
ATAAGATCTACCCTTTCTTTTTTCAAAAAAAAATAAAGATGCCAGTAGCAAAGTATTTTTAAGACACACACCTTAATTAGTTGGTAATTTTGAACTCCATTTATTCCAATGTCAGGATCAATGGCCCCTGGTAGAGCATATCGAGAGTTTATAGCCGAGTTCTCTGGAATTGATATGTTCATAACCGTAGCTGGAAATAATGGTGCATTATCATTTATATCTTCTATCATAAAACGTATCTTAACCAGTCTAAATATTTCATCAGGCAAAACGGCAACCTCCACTTCATAAAAACAACGGGCTTCCACCGAGATACCAGCACATAATTTCTCACGATCTATGCGAGCTCCAGTAGTGAAGATCTCACCAGTACCCTCTTGGATCCTAATCAGTGGCACATCCCCAGTCTTATACACTAACTTGAACTGCATGGGTGACGTTAAAGACTTGTCTGGAATCAGTGATAAGTTGAGGTCTTTCAGCAAGTCGCCTATCAGGACATTTTCTGGCATTTCTTCTCGGACGGTGTAGTTCTTCTCCTGGGCGCCAGACTGAAACACTACACATGCTAACAGGACTGCAAATATATACGTCCCAGACAACAAGTCCATACCAGGCACAGTTGGAACAATTCTTTGTATCAACCCACAGAAAACTGTCAAAGAGAAAAGAAACAAAAGAGAAATAGGAAGAAAATAAGGTTAGAGTGCATTTGATGCATATTCATTAAATGTTCTATTTCAAGTTTAAATAATTAAATAAAAATTTGCTCATTTGCTCGATAGGCACCATTAAATAAATTATAACTAATTTGAATTAAACATCATGCATTTGTTTTTGCTTTTTGGGGTCACACCCAGCGATGCTCAGAGGTTACTCCTGGCTGGCTCTACACTCAAGAATTACTCCTGGCAGTGCTTGGGGGACCATATGGGACACCGAGGATCTAACCTAGGTCGGCCACATGCAAAGCAAATGCCCTACCCCCTGTACTATCGCTCTGGCCCCAAACATTATGCATCTATATTAAGATAAAAATGAAGCAAATCACCTCCAGTAATTAAGAGACCGGTGGATTTTAAATGTTCTCCAAGGACAATGTGTAGTTGATATTAGAATATGCAAAGATAAATGAAAGGCAATAAAATGAATGTAATATGGATTCAATAAAGAATAAAAGGATACCTACTGCCAATTACAAAATATAGTTGCTGTTCTTTGTTTTACTATGGGCTTTCCAGTGCAATTATTCTATTTGTAATAAGTACTTTTATGGTATTCTCTTTGTTCAATTCTGATTATCAGAATGTAAGAATTCCTTACAGCAAAAGAAACAAAGAATCATGTGAGAAACTCAGGAAGTTGAATGGAAGAAAAGCCCTATATAAGAGTTCTGGGTTCAATATGACAATTATGTTAGTTCAATATGTCTAAAAAGAAAGAACTACCATGTAAAAGAGAGATTACATTTTCTTTACTTAGAAGAAAAAACATGAATTGGTATTAGTTATTAAATGTTGGGTAAAGGTTTTTAGAATTTTGGAACTGGGTATGGTTTCATATATTTGAAGGGCTATGAATCCCCACAACTAAAATTTAGTGTTATATGCTATTATTGGCTCAATTAAAATTGAAACTGAATAGGCACAAATTACAGGGAAGCAACTTTTAGGTAAATAGAAATGACTGCTTACTAAGGTATTCTGGAGGAAAAGAAGGTTTTCAAGAAATAATAAATCTCAGGGCTGGAGAGATAGTGCAGTAGGTTGGGCACTTGCACTCACTAGTCTCAAATTTATTTCTTAGTTTCTCCATATGGTTTCCCATGTCCAACAGGAGTGATCCTTGAACACAAAGCCAGGAGTCATCTCTGAGCACTGCCACTGTGTATTACCCCCAGCACAAAATAAACACAAACATAAAAACAAAACAAATTAAAGAAATAACAAATCTCATATTTTTGAGACACTATATACCTGTAGTTTGACAGAAAGTTTGCGAATATTGCATGAAGAGTTAGATTAGAAGACATTCCAACTGCAATTATGTGACAGAAAGCATCCAAATATTAAATGAAGAGATGAACTAAAAGACATTCCAACACTAGGAATGTGTCTATATAGTGTACAATGTAGATCATATAAAAATGGGTTTTTATATGTATAAAATGACATGAATTACTTAACTATAAGGGACAGATTTTCTTTCTTTCTTTTTTTGTTTCTTAGACCACAACTATAGGTGGAGCTACTCCTGGATCTGGGTTCATAGGATTGCTTCTGATAATGCTTGGAGGTCATGATTAAACCCAGACTTCCCATATACTTTCATTCATTCAGTTAGTTGAGTTGTTTCCAGTACCAACACAAAACATTTTAATATTATTTTGGAAGTAATTTCTGGGTAATATGTTATGTAAGCAAAGAATGAAATTTGTATGACTAAACTATATCCAAAAATATAATTTTCTAATTGTCTCTAGCTATCAATGCATTCAAAAATATTTTTTAAAGTAAGGGTCAGAGTACTAATACAGAGGGCAGGGCACATGCCTTGCTAGTTGCCAACCCCGATTTGATTTTCAGCATCACGTATTGTCCCAAAGCACCACCAGAAGCTCTATCCCTTAGCACAGAGCCAGACATAATCACTGAGCACTGCTGAGTGTGGCACAAAACCAAAAAACATGGTAAGAATTAAACTAAGCAAACTGGCAAAGCATGAAACTGGAGAAATCAGAGTATACCTTCCAAACAAAGATGAAATATTGCACTGATGCAATATATTAGTGAGACTAATATCACCACATTCCCTACCTACTCCTCATTCTCCTCCCCACACCCACTATCATCACCAGAGAGTATAGGCGCCAAGAAACAGTCCAGAGTTAAGATATGCAAAATAGACTTCTTCCAAATTAGAGAAGAATAGGTAAAACTACTGCTATTTCTGGATTATAATATATACGTAAAATTTTAAAATCCCCAGCCCTAAAATCCTAAAATCTTCAATCTTCTAAAATACTAAAATACTAGAAATAATAAGTTTAGTAAGGGAGTAGAATGCAAAAACAATTCACATAAGCCCGTTGCATTTCTATGTGCAAATAAAAAAATTAAAAATAAAGGAAAGGTGGGGCTGGAGCGATAGCACAGCAGGTAGGGCGTTTGCCTTGCACGCGGCCGACCCGTGTTCAAATCCCAGCATCCCATATGGTCCCCTGAGCACCGCCAGGAGTAATTCCTGAGTGTAGAACCAGGAGTAACTCCTGTGCATCGCCGGGTGTGACCAAAAAAAAAAAAAAAAGAAATAAAGGAAAGGGGCAGAGAGACATTACAGCACACAGGATGCTGTCTTTTTTATTATATTATTTTTGTTTTATTAGTTCAGAGTTATAAGCAATTATTTATAAACAATGTAAAATCTTTTCTTTATCAGTTCACTAGGTATAAAACATCAGTCAAATTAATACTTTTTAAAAAATATTTATTCTTTAATTAGTGAATCACCGTGAGGGTACAGTTACAGATTTACACATTTTTGTGCTTGTGTTTCCCTCATACAATGTTCGAGAACCCATCCCTCCATCAGTGCCCATTCTCCACCAACAGTAAACCCAGTATCCCTCCCACCCTCCAATCCCATCTCCCCCCACCCCACCCTGCCTCTGTGGCAGGGTATTCCCTTTTGTTCTCTCTCTCCAATTGGGTGTTGTAGTTTACAATAGGGGTGTTTAGTAGCCATTGTGTTCAGTCTCTAGTCTACTTGCAGCACTCATCTCCCTTCCCACGCGCGGTCTCCAAACATATTTTACTTGGTGTTCCCTTCTCTATCTGAACTGCCTTTTCCCCCAGCATGTGAGGCCAGCTTCCAAGCCATGGAGCCAACCTCCTGGTACTTATTTCTACTATTCTTGGGTGTTAGTCTCCTACTCTGTTATTTTATATTCCACAGATGAGTGCAATCTTTCTATGTCTGTCTCTCTCTTTCTGACTGATTTCAGCATGCTGTCTTGTATGCAGTAGGTCCAGTTAAATCTCAACACCACAGGAGTGATAGCTGAGTGAAGTGCCAGAATTAAACTATGAACACAGCCAGGTGTGGCCCTTCCCCCAAAAGATAGAAAAAAGAAAACATAATAAGAAAACAATAATGTATAACCACAGACACAGAGCAAGGGAAAGAATCATACGGACAGAACATAACAGTGTTGAAAGACACAGAAGACAAAAAGAAATAGGAAACAAGCATATGTTGACAGATTAGAAGAATAAGTATTTAAAATGGCTATTTTACTTGGAGCAATCTACATATTAATTTCAATTCCTTTTAAAATTCAAATAGCACCTCTTAAAGACATTTAAAAATAGTCTGGAACCACAAAGGATCTAATAACTGCAAAAGATAATACCACAAAAATTAAAAGGCAACCGAGAAACTTGGAGCAGGTATTTGCACAATACACATCTAACAAAGGATTACATCTGAAATATATAAATAGCTGACATAACATCACAACAGAAAAGCCAGCAACTCAATCAATATATGGACAAAAGATATATATAGATATTTCTATAAAGAAGAAGTACAGGTGGACAACAGACAAAGAAGAAAATGTTCAACACATATTATTAGGGAAATATAAACAAAAAACACAATGAGACATATACTCACACCTCTGAGAATTATCTGTCGAAAAAAACCTCTAGCAAAAAAAATTGCTGGGAAGGATTTGGGGATAATGTTAGTCTGATACACTGTTCTTGGGAATGTAAATAAGTACAGCTTCTGTGGGAAATGGTAAAGAATTTCCTTTAAAAATGAATATTCTTGAAGGGATGGGTTCCCGAACTTTGTATGAGGGAAGTATAAGCACAAAAGTGTATAAATCTGTAACTGTACCCTCACGGTGATTCTCTAATTAAAAATAAATAAATTATAAAAAAAATAAAAAATAAAAACCAATACTATAACTTCTCAAAAAAAATAAATAAAAATAAAAATGAATATTCCACATGATTCAGCAGCAGGAATTCAAAGAACATGCAAAGACTGATTCAAAATGATACTTTCACCCCTGTTATTATTACTATTATTCACAATAGTCAAAGAATAGAATCACACTACCTGTCCATCAACAAATGACTACATAAAGAAGGCCATGTGTATAGATTCAGTCAGCACCACTGTCATTAAAAAGATGATATGATGACTTTAGGAATAAAAGAAATGTATATTAAAAAGAATAGGCTGCTACATAAGTAAGTAAAAGACAAATGCTTATGGCTTCACTCATATTATGAGTAAGAATAATTAAAATGAGCAAATCATCTAAAAATAACAATCACAACACCTAGACATGGTGAAAACTATGGTGTTCATTACAGAGTGTGGAACTGTGGTAGAAGAAATGTGTTTGGGGGGTTATTTTGGGATTGGAAGGGACCAAATCTTTGATGGTGGGTGTAGTATTATAGATATATAGTGATGTGAAGCTAAAGCCCTGAAATTCATATTGTAAACCAGTAATAAATCAAAAAGACAAGAGTGACAAATTTTTATTATTCCTACCAATTAAATCTTTTCCATTTATATGTCATAATTAATTTCTTTAATGACCATTACAGAAATTAAACTGACAAATACAGAACCCTCAAAATAGCACTGCAGAACTAAAAATACAATAGAGGCAATAAAAAGCAGATTGATAGAGCGTAGAAATGAATCAATAAAATAAAGGGGGAAATGCATGAAACCATCCAAGAGGAATAAAACGGAAAGAAGAAAATAGAAAAATAAAACATTAGAACATTGTGTCATTTTGAATAAATAGAACATCTAATTATCTGGGAAATGAAAATCAAAATGACAATGAAATATCACCTCATCTGAGTTAGAGTACCTTACATCAAAAAATTCAGAAACAGTAAATTCTGGCAGTGGGTTAAAGTGGGTTAAATTAAAAAAAAAAAAACAACTTTTACGCACTGCTGTAGATCAGTTGCTTGATTCAGCCACTTTGGAGAACAACCTTTGGAGACTTCTCAGAAAGGTAAGAACAGAGGGGCCAGTCCAGCTGATAGTACAGTGCTTGCTGCCTTGCATGTGGCCTACCAGGGCTTGATCCCAGGCTTCCCATACAATGCCTCGTGCACCACCAGGAGTATTTCCTGAGTGCAGAATCAGGAGTAGCTCCTGAGAACTGTCAGGTGTGGCCCCCCAAAAGAAAAAAAACAACAAAAAATAGAGGGACAAGGCAGAAAATAGAGGAGCCAGACAAGGGCTGAAGACTAGAAGAAATTGGTGTATGGGAACACTGGTGAAGAAAAGTTGACACTGGTGGTGGGATTGATGCTGAAATCTTATGTGTCTAAAACTCAACTATCAATAACATTATAAATTGTGACTGTTTAAATAAAAATATTTTCAAAAAAATTAAAAATCTTACAATAATAAAATAGAGGGGCCAGAGAGATAGCATAGTGGATAAGGCTGTTGCCTTAGATGTGGAAGACCCAGGTTTGATCCCCAGAATTCTACGCAGGACCAATCAGGAGTGACCCCTGAGTGTAGAGCCAGAAGTAAGCCCTGAGCACTGCTAGGTGTCCCCCCCAAATAAACAAAAAGATTAAGAATAGAACTTTTCTTTGACTCTACAGTCCTACTCCTGAGCATCCAGTCTCCAAACATAAAACATTCATCAGAAAGTTTCTTTGCACCCAACTGAAACATTATTTACCATGGTCTGGAAACTACCCAAGTGCCCAACAACAGATAAAACAGGTTCAACAGATTAAAGACACTGGGCTATATAACCACAACAGAACACTGCTCAGCTCTGAGAATAGATTAAATGATGCCGTTAGCTGCAACCTAAAGGGAACTGAAGTCATCTTAAGTGAAGTGTCACTCATTTACAGAGTGAAAGGAAACAAAACAAGGACTTAGACAATTCCCAATAGAACAACCCTAAGATACAGTCACCAGAACTGTGACTTAAGAGTGCTGAGGGAGGTGGAAGAGGGGACCATTAGATAAAAGAGGAGGAACTCAGACACCCTGGTTGTCAGCATGGTGTATTGGACAAAAATATATAATAAAAATTCCACATCACCCAACAATATCCCTCCTGGATATCTACCCCCAAGAACACTAAACTAGTAATCTGTAAAGATATTTAAACATCTATCTTTATTGAAACATTCACAATAGCCAAGATGTGGGAACAACCCAAGTTCCCAAAAACAAATTAATGAGTCATGGATTTGTGGTATACATAGCAATTGGATACTACTTATCTATGATAAAAGATACTATCTAGTGTCCTGCTATCTGGTTAGAATTGGAGTCTAGAATTATTTTATTCTTAATATCTGTTGTCCCCGAGTTCACATTGCTTTCTATCGTATGTGAACATAAAGTACTGATATAAACTGCTGGCTAGAGTTTACAATTTCTTCATATTTTACTTTGTAGTCAAATTTAATCTTTAACCCACAAATTCTGTACAGGGTTAGATAAAAATAAATGCTATTTTTTCATTTTTATTTGTTAAATACTTTTCTTATTTGATAATTTTTTGAAGTCTGAGAGTGAAAAATAAGCTAAGACACTAAATGGTCAGTCATTTTGCACTGAAATAAAAACAGACTTAATTTCCCTATGAAATAGTATGTCTTGTTGCTAGTCTTTGTTTATTTCCTCTTCATTAGGCACTGTGATATACAAAGCTGCTTACAATACTGTTTCAGGCATACAATGTTACCTCCTCCAACCCTTCAACCTGTGACCCCAACCCTCTACCAATGAACACAGGTTTCTTCCCAAACCCAACCTGACTCCTTAATGATACATTTAAAATTTTAATTATTGTAGTTTGGGTCCCTTGCTGTCATTATTTTGGGGTCTAGTGGCTTCAATATATAGATACCTCTCCTTTACACCACAACTAAGGCCCATGACCCTGTTCCTATGTGACTTCCAGCTATCCTCGTGATTCACCCCTCCCTATGGCTCCTTCCTTGGCACGTCTATTTTTGTAATCGAGAGCCAATGTTTTGCCCACTCCTTGGATATGTTATTCTATATACCAGAAATCAGTGAGAGAATCTAGTGTTTCTCCTTCTTTCTATGTTGCTTCACTTAACATGATATTCTCCAGCTCCATTTCAGTTGAAGCAAACTGCATGATTTCACATCATTCCTATGGCTACATAGCATTTCATTGTGTGTATGTATCACAACTTCATTAACCATTTTTCTGTTGTTGGGCATCTGGGTTTTTTCCATATACTGCCTGTTGCAAGAAGTGCTGCTATGTAGGTGGGCATATACCTTTTTGAATGAATGTTTTCTTGTCCTGTGGGTAGAGGCCAAGCAGTGGGGATGTTAAATCATATGGGAGATCTAAGGAACGTTTTTTGAGAAACCTAATATCGTTTTCATTTGACCGAATCAGACAGCATTCTCATCAGCAGAGGTTGAGAGTCCTGTTTCAATCACTCCCTGCCAACACATATGTTTCTTGACTTTCTAATACATGCCATTCTCATTGTTGTGATGTGATATCTAATTGTGTTTTTTTGGGATTTCTATGTTAATAAATGATAATGAACATATTTCCTATGTCTTCTGTTCATTCTTATGTCTTCTTCCGAGAAATATTTGTTAATTTTCTTACCTCAGTTACTGGATTTATAGATGCTGATCTTTATGAGTGCCTTGTATATCTTGAATATAATATTAACCTATTAGCTGATGTATTGTGTGCAAATATTTTCTCCCACTTTTTAGGGCAACTTTTAATTTTCTATGTGGGTTTTTTTTTCATGGAGAAACCTTTTAACTGAATGCAATCCCCTTTATTTACTTTTGTTTCTGTCGTCTTTGCCAATAGTGTCATGTCCTGAAAAACTTCTTTGAGGTAAAAATGCTGGATTATTCTGCCAAAAGCATTATTATTCTGATGCATGCATAGAATGATATCATTTGCATGTTTATCAATATATTTTAATTATACACAAAAATATCAGGAAATGTGTATGCCCCACTTGAAAGGCCAGTTTTCTATATTGACTTAAATAAGCATTTTTTCCAGTGACCTCTTCCCCAATAACATACATGGATATTGCATCATTATGTTGCAACATCAGTCCCTGTTTTATTCTTTCTCCCAAATTATGACACTTAACATATGCTGGCCACCAGGTTTCTTGCATATGCAATGGTAACATTTTGCCAACTAAGCATGACTATTAGTCATACATGACACCCAGAAAACTGATAAAAAGTGTCATTTTATTTAATATAGGAAGCCTGATATTTCAGAATTCTATGATGAATATACACAATAAGGAATATTTTCACAAAATAAGTAATAGATATTCAGTGTTATTACATATAAAACTCAAGTATGATGTAGCTCCAGTGTATAATTATTTTAAGTTTTAAAATATGCAATTACATGGGGCCAGAGAGTACACCAAGTAATGAACTTGCTTTGCATGTGTCAGACTAGGAATCTATTCCTGGCAGTATATATAATCCCCTGAGCACAGAGCCAAGAGCAAGCCTTGAGTACAGCAAGATGTCGATCAAACATCTTCCCACATTAAAATAAAATATATGATTCTCTTATGTATATTACCATTAGATATTTTTAAAACATTTATGTCACTACGAAAAATAGTAAAATGTGACTTACAGTATTATGAAGACTATATTTGACTGCTTCCTTACTGTTGAATCAAGTGAAAATCTATTAATTTTCAAATGCTTTCAACCAGTTTGTGTCAAAGAAATTTCTACAATCCAGTTACAATGTGCATCTCTGCTGAGCTTTAGTTAAAATTAGGAAAGTCTTATTTAAGCCAGAGAGCTAATAGAACCAATAAGGAACTTGCCTTGTGTACAGCCAACCCAAAGTAAATTCCTGGTACTGCATTTAATTCCTGGAATGATACTTACATCACTGCCAGGAATGATTCCTGAGTATCCAGCCAGCAGTAAACCTTCAGTATAGCCCTGAGCATAGAGCAAGGAGTAAACCCTACATACAGCCAAGTGTCTCTCCCCCTAAAAAGAAAAGTTTGTTTCAAGTTGTTACCCTTTCATGACTAACAGAAACAAATAAAAACTTTCTTTTAAAAGACTGAAGACTTTATTTTTCATTCTTTTGAGATAACATCCTCCATATTAATGGCCTAGTGAAAAATTTCCTGAGCTTTTGCTTGCTGTCCACCCATACTGTGAGATTAATCAACTGGCTGACATTTTTAGCCCTATTCAGAGCAGGAGACAGATACTCTCCCTTTTTGCTAGTATCTGTCAGCTTCCACACCCAACTTCTGTCATATCAACAGGCCTAGCAATGCGTCTGCTGAAGGACTTGGCCACGACATATGAAACCACTTAACAATTCCACTGAGCAAATCTCACCGCTCACATTTATACTTCCTGTCACAGACACAGAAGGAAAAGAGAAGCTAATTTCCTAATCCCTCCAAGTCTTCCAGGTAATCCTAAAATATTCACACTCAGAACAACAAACACACTGCAATTCCAATAAAGAGGAGACATAGGAACCCAACAAATTCAGTGAACAAAAACAGTAACATAGAAGGCACAACCAACACCAATTAGTTCTGTAAATCCCTGGAAAATGATTTTAGTGTCCCTATGGTGAATATGAATAATTAGCTCAAAGAAATAGTGGCACAGGTACTTAGCAAAGCACAAGAACTTAGGAGAGAAGAAATAATAAAATTGCATACAGAAATGGAGAGCATGGCAAGTGATATAAAAGCTTGGTAGATGCTCTAAATAGCCGGATAACAGAACCACAGAAAATGATTAAGAAGCTCCTTCTCGAGATGGAAGAAACATCTAGAAAACAACAGAAGATGATTAAAAGTCTGAAAAGAATGGAAGAGCATTCTAGAGAACTATGGGATGAGTTCAGGAAGAACAGTATAGGAAACATCGGACTCCTTGAGGAATAGGAACGTGAATTTGATGAAGAACCAGTAGTTAAAGTAATCATAGTTAAGATTTTCACAGAATTGAGAAATATAGGCAACCAAGTGCAAGAGCTTTGATGTGTTCCAGTAAAAAAATAGACTAAAATATGGGCACTTTAAGACATGTGCTCCGAATGGCAAAAAAAGACAGACAGAATATTGAAAAGTTTTTTTTCACTGTTCATGTCCACTACAGTCTGTGGGTCCTGCTCACCCCCACTTAGGAGGAGATGCTGGGCTGCCGCAGCAGCCCAGGCACCCTACACTTCCATGACTCAAAGGAGCAGGGACGGTGGGGAGAATATCAGCCTTCAATCGGAAGCCCTTCGTGTAAGGAGGGCTGGCCTCCACCACAGCAGGATCCCGTACATTTCCAGTTGATTTAACCAGGACACGACTCCAAATTCAAGGCCAAACTAATGACTCCAAGTTCACAGTAATTCAGTGCCGAGGAATGCTGCATGCACTGGAGAGGATCTGCAGAGGAAGGACTGAAAGTACTGTATTCAGGGATCACCCCGGCTATGCTGCACCAAGCATCTTCTGGCACCATCAAAATCCACAGCTACCAGATCCTGAAAGCAGTTATTTTTGGACCAGCTTGATGATGAAACCCTAGTGATAAATGTGGGGTATGGAATTCTCTCTGGAATCATCTTTTCAATCATTGGTAATCCAACTGATGTTTTGAAAATGCAGATGCAGGCACAGAGCAATACCATTCAAAGTGGAATGACTGGCAACTTCAACATTTCCCAACAAGAAGGAACAAGAGATGAGTGGAAGGGCATGTCCCTGACTGCTCAGAGGACCCATCACCAAGAGCTCCTCATTCTCTTTGATCTAGTGGGAGACACTGTGTATACCCATTTCCCGTCAGGCTTGGGCGGTGGCCTCTCTGGGGCCCTGGCCTCAACTCTGTTGATGTAAGAACACGCATGATAAATAAGAAAGTCCTTCCAGATGGCAGAAGCTCTGGCTACAGGGGGATCCTGGATTACCTGTTACAGGTGGAAGAATGAAGGATTTTTTGCTCTGTACAAAGGGTTTTGGCCATACTGGTTGAGACTTGGTCCTTGGAATATCATTTTCCTTGAGACATGCGAGCAGTTGAAGAAACTGGATTTGTGACAAGTCAAGGCAGCACTGAGCCATGCTCTGGGAAATGCTCACTTTTGGCACAGTGACACCCCCTGCATTTCACACTGCTTCTCACTGCTTGGCTGGTCCGATTCGGGGGTGTGAACCACAGAGAAAGACAGGGTTAGTGCCAATGGCTGTGTGTGAGCTTCGGTCCTGGCAGCCAACGTCTGGCAGCATCACCCTCACACCCAGACTCTAGTCCTGACCGTTAAAGTGCCCTTCAGCAGCAGAGATTGCATGTGAAGTGAGTGCATGCTCCCTTCTAACTGAAGAAAACTTGCCAGAAAATTGGAAGGTGTGCTTAGCTGACAGGAGATCAGAGCCTCATCCACCCCAGAGAGCTCCTGAGAATCCAGACTGTCCTGAAAAAGTCCCAGCATAACCCGGGAATAGACTTGACTGGAGTAAGCCAGGAGAGTTAGTTGTTGTGGCACTGGCAGGGACCTTTGCTTCTTGTCAGCTGAATAAATTATAACATTTGCATCTAATGGGCGAGGGATCCCTGAAACCTTGCACTGTTTTATAGTTTCCTATTAGGACAGGATCTGGGAAACCATTTCCTACTTTTTAGTTTGGGGAAAATTTTTTTAAATATTTCTTACTCTGGACTTGCTAATTAGTTCAGATGGAACATAGTTGCTTATGTTTTAAAAACCATTTCTTCGATAGATCTGTTTATCCAGTTTTATAAAAAAATAATATTGAAAATAGAAAGAACAAAAAATAAATTTCCATATAAAGGAAGACCCATGTGAATTACAGATCTAACAGATGAGTCTTTATGAAGCAGATTGAAATGGAGGGATAAAGTATTCAATGAAATGAACACCTCACCAAGGATAATCTATCCAGCTGAATTATGATTCATATTTGGAAGAACATTATGGAGTTTCATGGACAGGCATGAGCTTAGGGAATTCATAGCCTTGAAAAATGTTTTGTAAGAAGGGTTAAAGGATCTTCCTTAAAAGAGAATACAAACTTCCTAACAAGTGGAATTGAGTTTTGAACTCAGTCATGGCACTTTTGGATGCCCTCTACTTGACTAAGAAATAAACGCACATTTATTTCTACCTTGCTAAGAGATTTTGTACATTTTAAATAATTAACATTTCATTAAAAAGAAACAATCTCTATTTTAATGACAAATTAATATATAGAATATTCTATATCTAATCAGTATTTTCTACTTTATAGAGGTTATTACAATATTTTACTTATTAATGGAGAAACTTAAACAGTATATATTCCGATGTAAAGTCAAAATTCCATTTCTAAAGATAAAACAATTTAATAATTCTTTTCAGATTGTGCCTTTTAAATTTTCTTCGCCCTTAGTAAATTTTGCATTTGTAGGATTTACCTATTTCATGGAAAATTGATAGCACAGTGGGTAGGGCCTTCACCTTGCATGCGGCCGACCCGGGTTGGATTCTTCCACCCCTCTCAGAGAGCCCAGCAAGCTACCGAGAGTATCTCGCCCGCACACCAGAGCCTGGCAAGCTACCCGTGGCATATTTGATATGCCAAAAACAGTAACAACAAGTCTCACAATGGAGACGTTACTGGTGCGAGCTCGAGCAAATTGATGAACAACGGGATGACAGTGACAATGACAATGATGGAAAATCGAAAGCACATTAGAACAGAATTATCCACAATATTAATTTTTATTTATATACTTTTATACATGTGATACATATATGTGTGTATATATACATATATATATACCTTTTGAAAGAAATGTACTTTATCAACCTAACACAGATTTACAATTTTGTGGAATCTCAAGTGATGAGATTTATTCACTTATATATGTGTAGGTATGACCACTTACACACACATAGATCTCGTCCATATGTAGAAATAAAAAAAGGAAACATAATAGTGGAATAAGAAATGGTCAATATGTCATCACTTCTGAAGACTTTGTTTATAGAACTGTATTGACATGGGAGAGCAGGGTTGACAGCCATCTTTGGAATCCTTATCAGTAGGTTCTCTAATGATGGATATGGTATTGGAATGATGCATGCATGAAAAGTGTGTTTAAAAGTATTGTAACTCCAATATCTCAATAAAAATGGTTAAAACGTTTTAAATAAAATAAAATTTTCATAAGGTGCTGGAGAGAAAGTATACTGGATAAGACAATTGCCTTCCTTGTTTATGGCTGACACCACAGGCTTCATTCCACCACTACATATGTTCCCTGGTCATCACTAGGAGTAATCCCTAAGCCTAGCTGTGTCTGCACCCCCCACAAAGAAAACATAAATAATTTTATATTGAAAGATCACTTAATTTTAATTCTAAATAGGATAGTAAAATTTTATTTTAAAAGTAATTCACAAAATTTTTATAAAATAATGTGTTTTTCATTAAAAAAACCTAAAAATTCAATTTAAGCCATCACATCTCTTATACTGAATAGATAAATGGATATATTTATGTTAGGATCAGTTTGATTGAAAACTATTCTATTTTCAAGAGCTGATGATAGTGTCAAAAGGAATCATAGTTTTAAAAAAATGTTATAACTGACTCACATACTAGATGAAAACAAATGGATAACTATAGCTAATGTTTCACATGCAGAAACATTTTGACTTTCATGTACAGAAATATTCTATCTTATATCATCTTTGTTACATATGCAAGTTTAAAATATCTGCGTACTTATACTTAACCTTTATTCATGATATAATTGGTGTTTATTTTTGAGTTTTTATTGGGATTATAATTGTTCACAAAAGTGTAAATGTACATACATTTCAGTGATATAATGTTACCATGGCATATTCACCATCAAAGTATCTGGATTCCTTTTTCAATGTCCATAGGACTCTTGTCAACCCCTCCTTTGTAACCTGAGTTCTGTTGTCAGAATCTAAGCATTTGTTTTTGTTTGGTATTGGCTGTTCCATCCCTTGTTTCTTTTTATAACACAAATGAGTGAAATAACGTTAATTTTTTTCTTCTGATTTACTTCACTTAGCATACTAGTTAGGATAGAAAAGGGACCACTATCACAATGATAATTGAAATAATCACTCTGGACAAGAACTGTGTGCTGAAAGTAGACAACCTTCTGGTACCTGTATTGCAAATCATAATGCCCAAAAGGAAAGAGAGAGACAGATTGAGAGAGAAAGAAAAAAAATTCCTGCCATAGAGACAGCCTGGGGGGAGGAGTTGGCAGGAGAAAAACGGGTGGCTTTGGTGGTGGGAAATATACACCGGAAAGGGATGATGTTGGAACATTATATGACCGAAACTCAATCATGAATAACTTTGTCAGTGTGTATCTCACGATGATTAAAAATAAATGAATAAATAACAAAAAGAATGAAAAAAACTTAAATTACTTACCTAACAACTGTAAATTAATGGGCATTTTTTTAAAAGCAGGCATACTACTGCAAGCAGACTGCTGATGTTGCACAGGAATAGAGCATCTGACAAATCACTAGAAATGGACAGCTCTATACCTATCCACCCATCAGGCCTTCAGAACATGGATAAATTCTAACCTGAAATATACTATCCTCAAGATTGACAAACTGGGATCACAGCTATCCATGGTCATTCACAAGATTGAATTCACTGTCTGTGAGCATCCTGTTCTTTCAAAACTGTTAAAAGAGCACTCATGGCTGCCAAATGTCAGGATTGTGATTAATTACTAACCAGATCTTCAGAATAGATGAACTAAATCAGTACTCAGGCCAACATGGAGGTCCATACTCAAGCACAACCAGGAGTGGTGAAAAAAAATAAAGAATTAAGCCACATCAATAGCTGGCCACAACTGCCCAGGGAGATTCTCAGCTACAACAGATATTTGTAATCTGAGATTTCAGAGCAACATTCGATTTTAAATTGTCTGGGAAAAATACTTTAATAGGATCAGTAAGTTCAATGAAATTTAATGGGGGAAAAATAAAAGAACAAAGAAGAAACTAAAAACGCAATAGTAGAACTCAGAATTAGAATAGAAGAAACCAAAAATTTAATCAGTGACCTCAAAGATAAATACAAGATATCATTAATTTTGTGAAGGTTAATATTTTTTTCCACTCTGGAGAAACCCGCATTCTCTGTTGAACATGTATCTAGCTGTGTTTTTCTTTCTCTTCTATCTAAATTTATTTTAATAAAACTATTCTGCTTCACTTTTGAAAACAGGTAATGTACATAAGGGAGCTAGTAAGGTATTTGCCTTGTATCTGCCTGACCTGCATTCAATTCCCAGCACCACATAATGACCCTGGATCAGAGGCAGTATTAAACCCTCAGCAAAATCAGGTGTGGTCTAAAATGCATAAACGATTTTAAAAATTGTAATGTAAAAGAAAATGAGAAATAATGGAGTAGCATAGGAGGTGAACATGAGGAAAGTAAAGACAAACAACTTCTGAAACAAAAATTCCAGGAGAATAAAAGGGGGAAGAATTGCTAATGGAAGAAATAGTTGCTGAGAACTTCTACAATCTAAAGAAGGAGATAGATTTTATGATCCATGAAGTCCAAGGAATGGCAAGCAAAATAAATTGAAATAGAAAACAGAATGACATATTTTAATAAAAAAAACCTGCAAGAATGGGAGACATCGACTCCTTAAAGCTACAAGAAGGAAACAAACATTTCTAAGGGTCACTCAACTCCATTAGACTTAGCAATTGTCTCAAGTAAAGTAGTATTATCAAGAAAGAGGT
Organism: Sorex araneus; assembly: GCF_027595985.1. Classification (NCBI taxonomy): domain Eukaryota; kingdom Metazoa; phylum Chordata; class Mammalia; order Eulipotyphla; family Soricidae; genus Sorex; species Sorex araneus. The sequence continues at coordinate 130,357,350 of NC_073313.1, forward strand.
GGAATGACATATTCAAAGTAAGGACCAAAAAGAACCCCAAAGAAGAATCCTCTATCCTAAAATGCTATCATTCATATTTGAAGATTTTAAGTATCAATAACAACATTCTCAGACTAACTATGGCAAAACATACTTGTTGCTCTAAGTCAACTCTGCAAAGTATATTGGATGTTCCCCTATAAAACTTAAATGTCATATAGAACAATGAACCAAAATTCTCATTAAAAAATGACAGGGAAATTTTATCATATAATTTATCTATATGTCAATGGAATAATTTTTATTTATAAAAATTAAAAATTGGGGCCTGAGTGATAGTACAGTGGGTAGGTCTAGCATATGACCAACCCTTTGATCCCCAACATCCCATCTGAGCCTTCCAGGAGTGATTCCTGAGGGCTGACCAGAAGTAATACTGACTACCACTGAGTGTGGCCCAAAAACAAAGAAAGAAAGAAAGAAAAGAAAAGAATAATTGGATCTATATAAAAACAAGATCCAACTACTTCCTGCTTACAGGATATGCACATGTATTCACAATAAACACAACTTAGAATATAAAGATGGAAAATAATCATTAAGTATAATATCATGCTAGAAATTGCAGGGATAGCCATGCATTTTTCAAGACAAAAATGACACTCAAACTTTTAAGATATATGGATAGATATTACACATATGTTAAAGAGATAATAGATCAAGAAATATTAACTCTTAGGGGCTGGAGCAATAGCAGAGCGGGTAGAGCATTTGCCTTGCACGCTGCTGACCTGAGTTCGATTCCCAGCTTCCCATATGATCCCCTGAGCACCGCCAGGGGTAATTCCTGAGTGCAGAGCCAGGAGTAACCCCTGTGCATCGCCGGGTGTGATCCAAAAAGCAAAAAAAACAAAAACAACAACAAAAACACAAAAGAAATATTAACATTTATCAGAATATATGTACCAAATAAAGAAGCAGAAAAGTTTATAAAACAACTGCTACTGAATCTGAAAAGATGCGTTGATGAAAAAACAAGCGTAGTGGTAGAATCGATCACCTCATTATTGTCTTTGATAAAACAACCAGAAGGAATATCAATAGTGAAATAAGAGCCCTGATTGAAGAATTCGAAGAACTAGGTCCTCCACCCTCAAAAGCTAACTAAATATTATTCAGTAAGCACATTTGCAGGGTATACCATATGCTGGGAAACAATGCTAGTACCCATAAAGTCCCGAAATTAGGAAATATATCAAGTATCTTTCAGAACATAATGCCAAAAGAGAGAAATAAAACAAAAGAGAAAAGTTGAGGTAACTCTAACATTTGGAAACTGAACAACCTGCTGTTGAACAACTATTTGATCAAAGAGGAAATTAAAGAAGACATAAAGAGATTTCTTGTAACAAATGAGGATGAAAACACAAGCAAAATTAACTTATTGGATACTTAAAAAATGCTAAAGGGAATTTCATAACAATACAGGCTTACATTAGGAAACAACAAAAATCTCAAAAAAATAACCTAACTTCATAACATGAGAAGCTAGAAAAAGTACAAGCAATCCTAAAGGGGAAGAAGGAAGGCTATTTATAAAGAATAGACCAGAAATTAGTTATATAGAAATGACAAAAGCAATATCAAAGGTAGATAAAATTAGCTGCTTTTTATTTTCAAAAGAATAGACAGGAATGATACACTATTATCTAGATTCAAGGGAAAAAAATGAAAACATTCTCCAAGATTAGGCACAAAGAGAAATGCCTAGTTTTTCCCCTATTATTCAATATACCTTTGGAAATCTTCACCACAATCAGGCATGAAAACAAAAACACAAAAATTGTAAAATAGTTAAACTATCACTGAAATTATAATATATATGAGAAAGCTCTAAAGAATCCACTTTTTAACAAGGCTTTAATTTTTTTTTTATTTTTTTTATTGAGTCACCATGTGGAAAGTTACAAAGTTTTCAGGTTTAAATCTCAGTTATACAATGCTCGAATACCCATCCTTTCACCAGTGCACATATTCCACCACCAAGAATCCCAGTATAGCTCCACCCCGCACCCCCACACCCCTAACCCCCCACGCCCCTAGCCCCCCCACCCTTAGCCCCCCCCGCCTGTGTAACTAATAAATTTCACTTTACTTTCACTTTGATTGCATACAATATTTCAACAAAGCTCACTATTATTGTTTGGAGAGTCTCTCCCCTAAAGTCAGACCTGCTGAAAAGGAAGCATTAGATAATTTGTTTTCCATTGCTGAGGATGAAGAGGTATGAGGTCGAGTGACCACACTTAGCAGCCTCTCTGTTTTGGGTTTCTGTATTTTAGTATTTTAGTAACTAAGTCCAGAGAGATATCTGCCAGAAGTTGCATTGCTGCCAACTTGTACTTCTCAGTTACATTATATTCCACATATGAGTGCAATCTTTCTATGTCTGTCTCCTTCTTTCTGACTCATTTCACTCAACATGATACTTTCCATGTTGATCCATTTATATGCAAATTTCATGACTTCATGTTTTCTGACCACTACATAGTATTCCATTGTGTAGATGTACCAGGGTTTCTTTAACCAGTCATCTGTTTTGGGGCACTCTGTTTTTTTCCAGATTCTGGCTATTGTAAACAGTGCTGCAATGAACATAGAAATACATATGCCATCTCTACTATACAGTTTTGCCTCTCCGGGATATATTCCCAGGAGTGGTATTGCTGGGTCAAATGGAAGCTCAATTTCTAATTTTTTGAGAATCGTCCATATTGTTTTCCAAAAGGGCTGAACCAGTCGGCATTCCCACCAGCAGTGAAGAAGAGTCCCTTTCTCCCCGCATCCATGCCAACACCGGTTGCTTTTGTTTTTTGGGATGTGGGCCAGTCTCTGTGGTGTGAGATGATATCTCATGGTTGTTTTTTTTATTATTATTATTAGTTTATTTTTAATTAGAGAGTCATCGTGAGGGTACAGTTACAGATCCATACATCTTTGTGCTCATGCTTCCCCCATACAAAGTTCAATAACCCATCCCTTCACCAGTGTCTCATGGTTGTTTTGATCTGCATTTCCCTGATGATTAGTGATGTGGAACATTTTCTCATGTGTCAAGGCTTTAAATTTAATCTCTCTGATGATTAGTGATGTAGAGCATTTTATTGTGTGCTTTTGACCATTGTATTTCTTCTTTGAGGAAGTTTCTGTTCATTTCTTCTCATTTTTGATAGGGTTCTGTTTATTTCCTTGTAAAGGAAATATTTTATCTATTTCTTTGATAAATGTTATGGATATCCTAAGATATCATCTCATGCTGCAGAGACAGGCACATGTCCAACAGTAAAAAGCAACCAATGTTGGGATGCATGCAGGGAGAAAGGGACTCTCATTTCCTGGTGGAAGTGTCAATGAATTACTGGAAAATAATACGAGTATTCCTCAAAAAACTAGAAATTGAGTTTCCAGGTAACACTACTGCTGGAAATATGACCTATGATCCAAAAACACTATGTAGAACATACTTTTACATTCATTGCAGCACTAGTCACAATAGCCAGAATCTGGAAACAACTAGAGTACCCAAGAACAGATGACTGGATAAAGAAAATATGGTATACCTACACAATGGTATACTATGAAACAGCCAGGAAAAAAAAAACATTTTGAATTTTTTTATATACAGAATGACATGGAGAATATCTTGCTGAATAATACAGTCAGAGGGAGAGGGTCAGACAAACAATGATTGATTTCATTTGCAGGATATAGAAAAAAAGATAGTATAAGACTAATGCCCAAAGACAGTAGAAATGAGGGCCCAAAAGACACATCTGTGGATTGGGAGCTTGCGAAAAGCTAGGTAGGATAGTTAGGAGAGACAAGGGAACACTATGACAATGGTAGTTGAAAATAATCAAACCATGGTCATACCATGAATTAGGCAAAGCATGATGCCAAGAAGGAGAGAGAGAGAGAAGAAAATTGTCTGCCATAGAAGCAGGAAGTGAGGGTTTCAGGATGGAAACTAGGGACACTGTTGGTAGAAAATTTACACTGGTGAGGGACGGGTGTCGGGACATTGTATGGCTTATGGACATGGTTCATGATGAACCCAGTACTGAACAACTTTGTAACTGTTTTTCTTATAGTGATTCAATTAAAAATGGGGGGAAATATTCTTAGAGGGAACACCAAGACAATGATAGTTGGAAATGATCCCTCTGGACAAGATCTGGGAGCTGAAAGGAGGTAATGTGATATGCATGATACTCTTTCAGTAACAGTAGTATAATCCACAGTGACTAAAAGAAAATAGGAGAGAAAGAGAGAAGAGTCTGGGGGAAAAGAAAAATGTCTGCCATACATGCAGGCAGAGGGGTGGGATATAGGGAAACTGTACATTCTTGGTGGGAAATGCACACTGGTGAAAAGATAGATCTTGAAGCATTGCATAACTGAATCCCAATCATAAAAAAAAACTTTATAGCTGAGTATCTCAATGGGAATTCAATTTTTAAAGCTCAAAAATAACAAACCACTATGCAAAAATAACAGGCTACAAAATCAATACACAAAAACCTGTTGCAGAGCCAGAAAGAGCACAGCAGGGAAGGCTCTTTCTTTGCACGTGGCCAAGCCGAATTCAATCCTGGCTAGTGCATAAGTCTCTCAAGCCGAGCCAGGAGTGATCCCTGAGCACAGAGCCAAAAGTAAACCATGAGCACAACCTGGTATGACCACCCCCCAAAAACAAAAATCATATGCTGACTCTCTATATACAAACTTCAAACTGGAAGGAAAGTGATTTTTTAAAACAGCCCAATTTTAAATAGCACTTGTAGCACTATCTTCCCCTTGTTCATTGATTTGCTCTAGCCGTCACCAGTCTCCATTGTGAGACTTGTTGCTACTGTTTTTGGCATATCGAATACATGACGGGTAGACAGGTAGCTTGCCAGGCTCTGCCGTGTGGGCCAGATACTCTCGGTAGCTTGCCGGGATCTCCGAAAGGGAGGGAGGAATCAAACCTGGGTCGGCCACATACAAGGCAAATGCCCTACCTGCTGTGCTATCGCTCCAGCCCTATCTTGATGGTAACACAAAAACTGAATCAAAAAAAACAAGGGTAGGTATTTTAAAATTTAAGAAGACTAGGTGGGGCAAATTTATGTTACTATTTAAGCTTGTCCATTGGGGCCAGAGCAATTGTACAGCAATTGTACTATTACCCTATTTTAAGTAGTGACAGAAACTTGCAAGTACGTAGAAACCAACTTAATAAAATACGTGAAAGACTTGCACATTAAAAACTGTTAGCTATTACTGAAAGAAATTAAATCAGAAATCCTGAAATGGAAAAAATAGTCCAGGTTCACAACTTAAAAGAATTAAAATTACCAAAATGATTATCATAACCAAAGCATTATAAAGATTCAGGGCAACTCCCATCAAAATTCCATTGATTACAAACAGCTGAAAAACCATCTGCACTTCTATGTTCATTGCAGCACTATTCACAAAAGCTAGAATCTGGAAACAACCTAAGTGTCCAAGAGCGGATGAATGGATAAAGAAACATTTACACAACGGAATACTACACAGCCTTTTGGAAAATGAGGTCATGAATTTTGTCTATAAATGGATGGACTTGGAGAGTATCAAGCTGAGTGAAATGAGTCAGAAGGAGAGGGACAGATATAGAATGACTGCACTTATGTGATATATAAAATAAAGTATGAAACTAATCACCAGGGCAAGGGGAAATAGGTCAGGAGAACTGGCCAATGGTAGAAAATCACCACAAGTGTGTAGGGGGTGGGGCTGGAGCAATAGCACAGCGGGTAGGGCGTTTACCTTGAATGCGTCCAACCCGGGTTCGATTCCCAGCATCACAGTCCCTTGAGCACCGCCAGTAGTAATTCCTGAGTGCAGAGCCAGGAGTAACACCTGTGCACTGCCGGGTGTGACCCAAAAAGCAAAAAAAGAAAAAGAGTATAGGGGGTGGAGGGTAGTCGTCAAGATAGCGGCAAATCCACTATGACAGCATTAGTTGGAAATGATCACTCTGGACAAGAACTGAGCTGAAAGTAAGTACATGGATATATATGATAACCTTTTCAGCATCTGTATTGCAAGCCATAATGCCTAAAATGTTAAAGAGAGAGAAAGAGAAGAGGTGCCTGCCATAGAGACAGAGAGGAGTGTGGGGTGGTTTGGAGAGGTGGGAGGAAAACCGGGACACTGGTGCTGGGAAATTACAGTGGTGGAAGGATGGGTGTTGGAACATTGTATGACAGAAACCCAATCATGAATGGCTTTGGAATGTTCTATCTCATGGTGATTCAAAAAAGAATCCAATGACTTTCTCAAGGATGTGCAATTCTGATCCTTTCTTGCATCCCTGCAATAAATTACACTTCATGCTAGTATGTAGCATAAACCTTAATGTGTTCCCAAATTTGTTTTGTTAATGAGTTGTATTGTGAGTCAGATTTCTATATTGTGATTTACACTATTTTTTGTATTACTTTGCTCTTACATACCATAGGCTCATTTTTGTTTTTGTTTTTTTATGTTTGTTTGATTGGGAGCCAATACCAGCAGTGCACAGAATTTACTACTGGCTTTGCACTTAGTAGTCACTCCTGGCAGGGCTCAGGAGACCGTATGTGCTGCCAAGGATCAAACAGGGGTTGGCTGCAAGCTAGGTGAACACCCTTCCCACTGTACTATCTCTCTGGACTTTTTTTTCAGGAGTGAGGATTTGAGTCACACTGGCAATGACAAAGTCTCAGTACCAGCTCTGTGCTCAGGGATCCTTTCCCAGGAAGTGCAGGTGGCACCAAGGCCACTGGCTGAGATACTCCTCCATCTGGGCCAGTAGTTCAATAGGACCTTGCCAAGCCAAGGATCACTGAATAATCCTGGCAGTGTTCTGGAGCTTTAGGACCACACCCAGCAATGCTTAGGAGGTCATGTGATTCAACTGTACTATCTTCCAGCCCATTCAGGGAAATTTTTATTTCTTTTTTATTTCCTTGTTTACTCAAAGGTTGTTCAGTAGTATGTCGTTACATTTTCAAGTGATTGAGATTTTTGCCCAGTTTTCTGTTTGTTGTTTATTTACACTTTCAAAACACTAATATTATTTATGTTATCTTGATTTTGTGAACAACTATTTCCTGTTCCAACATGTAGTCTATGACGGAGAATGAAAAAAAATATGATGGAGAATGAACCATGTACACTGAAAAAGAAAAATATATTGAGATTTTTTATGGTTGAGGACCCTATACATATCTGTTAAGTCCAGCTCTTCCTTCCCCCCATGATCAGGCACGAAAAAATGGTTCCCACTCTCAACAGTTTTGTTCAATGTAGCATTGGAGGTACTTGCCATAGCAATAAGATAAGGAAATTATCTATATCAAGGATTCCAGAGAGGAAAGGAACAAATCAAGCTCTCGCTATTTATGAATGACATGATACTATATTTAGAAAATCCTAAAGACTATACCAAAAATCTTCCTATAAAAATAGATTTGTATAGTAAAGTGACAAGTTACAAAATTAATATGCAAAGGTACATGGTTTTCCTTTATGCAAATAATGAAGGAGAAGATATTTTATTTATTTTTATTTTATTGAATATTCATGAGATAGATTATTACAAAGCCGTTCATGATTGGGTTTCAGTCATACAATAGTCTAACACTTATCCCTCCAACAGTGTACATTTCCTACCACCAATGTCCCTCATTTCCCTCCACAAATACTACCACACAACATTCCCAAGCTTGCCTTTTTGCCAGAAACTTTTCTTTTTCCTCTGTCTCCTTTGTGCATTATAGTTTGCAATACCAGTATTAAGAGGTCATCGTGTTTCCACAGGGTATTCAGTATTTTTATCAAGAAAGTAAGGCTGAGGTTGCTTTTTTAACTGGGTGGCACTTTTTAGGATTTCAACATGACTGCAGAGGCTTCCAGAAGTATAGGGAGGTGGCTGAAGGTATCCCATCCTGACCCCGAGAAAGCCCGAGATTTCAGTCATAAAACCTGCATGCCCCAATTTTCAGCAGATTATATCTTGATGAAGTACATCCCGAGACAGTGGAGTCAGCTGAACACATGGTGATTTTGGATTGTGGAAGCAAACAGCTGCTAGGGGCTCTGTTTGGGCGGGCACTAGGCTGACTCAGCCCCCTCCAATTACCCCAGTCTGTTTAACCTTGCACAGGTCTGAGATTAACTGTGGCTTTTGATCCCTTTTGAGATTTATTTATGGGTCTCTGAAGCAAATCCTATAAATGATCTTATATAGCTGAGCTGGAGGTTGTTTGTGGGCATGGCTCCCACATACTTAACTTTTGACCATTTAATTTTTCGGGAATCTTGGTCCAGAGTTTTTAGGGTCTGTCAAAATTACAGTGGCAATTTGAGGGTATCAGAAAGCCTGGAGGTGCCATCAGACTGTTGATGCACTTGTCCCGTGGGTACAGATTCACCTGCTGGCAGCACCAAACCCCCAAGAGAAGATTTAAAACTCCCTTCACAAATTGTACCTCAGAAAAGCAAGTACCTTAGGATAAGCTTAACTAATTTTGTGAAAGAAAGGACTTCATAAGAAAACAGGATATGGGGAAATGAAACACATTCTCTGCTCATGGATTGGAAGAATTAATATCATCAAAATGGAAATATTCCCCAAAGCATTGCACAGAATGAATGTAGCTCCTTTATGTCCATGACAATTTTCATAGAAAAAGAACAAACAATCTTAAATTTCATATAGAACAGTAATCACTCCCCACACTCTAACCCTGGCAAATAGCAAAAGGAATCCTTGGGAAAAAGAAAATGGGAGGCATCATATTCCTGAACTTCAAACTCTACACAAAACCATAATAATTAAAACAGCATGGTACTGGAATAATGACAGAATCTCAGATCACTGGGATAGAGTTGAATATCCCAAAGTTGTATAATCAGTTAATCTTTGATAAGGAAGTAAGAAATGTGGAGTAGAGCAAGGAAATCCTCTTCAACAAGTTGTGCTTGGAAAGTTGGTCAGCTACATGCAAAAAAATTAAATTAAATCCAGATATCTTTCTAACATCATGCACAAAAGGCAAATCAAAATGGATTAAAGACCTTGAAACTGACCTGAATCCATAAGGTATGAAGAGGAAAACATAGGTAGAATTCTCCATGACATTGAAGCTAATACTACTGTTTATATTGATGTTTTATCTTGTTGATATATCCAATTGTGAGAGATTATTATGTTTTCCTACTATTGTTGTGCTGTTGTATTTATATTTCTTTACTCTTGTTAGTAGTTGTTTATATATTTTGATGTTCTTTAATTGAATGCATATATGTTCATATTAAGTCTCACTTGATCATTTCTAGCCACTATTATTTTTCCAGTTTTAAGTTTATTGTGTGTGGTATCCTGCCAGTTCTATGTGTATGATTGTTTTCCAGTCTATGTTTATCATTGCAGTTCAAATGGGTCTCTTGTTGTGCTTGTGTTCTTGTATTTTGATTCATCTGAGTCTTCATGGTTATTGGTTGATGAGTTCAGGACATTGACATTATAAAAATTACTAAAACAAAGGAATTTATTGGCATCTTTTCATATGAATTTGGGTGTTTGTGAAGTTAGCCCTTGTTTCTTTGGCCTTTTTAAAACTTGATTCCCATGTAGAGCAGTGTCCTTTATCTTGTGGTCAGTTTGCACTTGCTTCACCTTTTTGTACCTTTTAAGTATGTTTGTCTGGAGAATACTGTACCACTTACCTCTGAAGTCCTGAATACACAGCAATCTTAAATTCAAAACACATAAATCTTGAATCTATTACCCTATACCGCATTAATACTCTCTCTTTTTTCTTTCAATTTGTGTTTTAAGTATCTCAGAAGACTACGTAGTAAAAATATTATTGAAATTTTAACAACCCTTAAATTTAAGTACAAAAATGTCATGTGATTAATATCCAAGAAGAAACATAACTATAAACTACATAATATTCCCTTATAAATCTAGGCTCAATTGGAAAAAAATTAATAAGTCAAAAATTAATAAGATCAAAAAGTCATTTTTTTCTTTTTAATACACTTTTGTTTGTTTATTTCTCCCTTTTTGTGTGAAGTGCTAGGTACTGATTGCAGTTCTCACACATGCAAGGCAGGAAAGTATAAACTTTACTGTTCAGCTATATCCCAAGCAGCATTATTTTGTATTTACTATCCAATCTATTAACAAAATTAAAATGTAAACAATGAAACAATAAGATACAAAGAAAATCACACATACTTAGATGCTATACTAAAAGACAAACTAGTTTTTGTAACATTGGATAAATAATTTCAAAAAAAATGGAGCCTTCTGGAAAACAAAAAACCCTAAGTACGTGTAGCTGTTTATTTCATAAAAACAAAATTTGAGTTTTAATTGCTGGCACTTCAAACTAAAACTGAAAAGCTATGAGAGCCAAATATATTCTATAGGCCTATTAATGTACAGATGACTGAATATGTGCATTTCATGAAGAAATAATAATAATAGAAGGGGAATATAAAAAATATTTTTCAAAATAGCTCTAGTTAGAAGTTACTACAGTATGTTACTAATTCAACCAAGTTTGAGTATAGTTTAAGAAAATGCTTATTTTCTCTGCAAAGAAATGTTAATATTTCTATAGGTTTTAGGATCCATATCTAAGAAAAAACTTTTTCTTTTTTTATTTCTCTTTTCATAAAAAAAGTTCATAAAAACTTCAAATCATTGCATAGTTATCAGGATAAATATCTATAGCAAGCCACCAAATTTATAAGCACAATTAAAAAGTAAAGAAATTTTAAATTATTACTTTGTTAGCAATATTAGTTATACTAATTCATGACTACTATGATTCTTATTTTGAAAAAAATAAAAAATGAGAAGGATGGATGATAAGAATATCTGTTCCACCTAACTCCATGTTATTTAGAGTGCTGTATAATTACATGTATAAAATAATAAACCAAATATTTATTTTACATAGAGAAACATTAATTTTAAGGAGATTTTACAATAAGGTAATGCTTTCTTTTATATTTAGCATCAGACTGGTAGACTATATATCATTATTTCTATTTTTTAAATCTCCAAATTATCTCATGAGATTCATTAAGTGTACTAAACATGGGTTGTTTCTCTGACAACAAAAGGTATTTTTGTATTGTCTTCTGATAATCTAGTACTTCCAAGAGAAATAAAGTATGATTTCCCAGTGGGATAAACTATTCATCCCCTGTGGTTGACTACTATTACCAAAATCTATCTTAGAGAAATGCTGTAATGTAGTTCAGATAAAATTAGAAATCTGAAACCTCTAAGGGTTCTGGGTTGCAAGCTTTGGCAGGACATAGCAAGAGCAATATACCTTAGTTTATTACTTACCGGTCTACTTAAATCAACTTGTAGCCACAATAATTTTTCCTTCGTTCTCCCAAATATTTTAAGTTTTTACTTATTCTCTCAATTTTATCTTCATATAGACAAAAAATTCATGGAATTTCAGTCTGGATTCTAAGTCTATTGTGAATTAGAAAAAATTCCTCATTTTTTCCCTAGAAGAGATTTATCATATTTATCAGCCCTAATTCATTTTTATCAAATCAAATTTTAATTTTTTTTATTTTTTTATTTATTTATTTTTTGCTTTTTGCATCCCACCCAGAGATGCACAGGGGTTACTCCTGAATTTGCACTCAGGAGTTACTCCTGGCGGTGCTCAGGGAACCATATGGAATGCTGGGAATCGAACCCGGGTCGGCTATGTGCAAGGCAAACGCCCTACCCACTGTGCTATCACTCCAGTCCCTCAAATTTTATTTTAATCAAATCCTTATTTTCAACTATTGCTTTTAGATTTTTGCATATTTATCACATTTTTCAGATTCCTAAAACCAGCTTTAAGATTCTCAAAGACTGCTTGCCAAATTTTACTAGTACAAATTCAAAACTTCTAAAAAATTAAGTAAATACAATGTTAAGTATTCCCTTTTATCAACTGGGGTCAGCTGCATACAAGGCAGATCTCTTGATCCCAGTCACCTGTCTTTAAAATTAGTATACTGAAATCTCCTTAAAATGATTTGTGAAATTAATTAATGTTAACTTTTTTCTAGTTAATACTTCCTATAATTAAAAATAAATCTTGTTTTAAGATCATATTTCCCCTAATACTTTAAAGAGGCAGATCTAGAATGAAATTTACCCAGCAGCATTTAATTATTTTACTAAAAGCATTTTGTTTAGTATTCGCAGAACTTGTAATATTTGCTAGGAGCTCAGGAAATTACCTCCAAATTTCCTTTCAGTCATCATGACCTTGAAATAACCTAATTTATTACACTATTTAGTTTTCATGTAATTTTTTTTAGTTCATGACTTTGTAAATTAACTCAGTTGTTTCTTATTCTGTTTGAAGACATGAAGAGCAGTTGAAGAACAAAGAACTCTGCTTCTACATTTTATAAACTGAGTTTTCATCTGCAATCTTGGAAAACAGAATTTGAAGAGATCTGGTTTTTTATCTTTTTTCTGTTTTGTTCCCATATTCCTTTTTTCTTGAATATTTTGGGGTTTCCCCTTATGTGATGCCATTAAACAAAGATGCTACCTAATCTTCAAGTACACAAAACCAAGTCCAGGTGTAAGATTTTTAATGTTAGGAAGAATGATCAAATTCGCATAGCCCTTACAAAAAAAATTTTAATACCAACTGATCCTTTTGTTCACTGGGATCCTCAACAACAAACTAGTTCTACTGTTGCTGTTAAAAGTATTAAAGTATTAAAATACATTCTGCATTTTTTGACCAGACAAAAGTAAGTGTTTTATTAGCAACATGCTAGTAGGTTGGAAGATGGTGGACTAATATTTTTAACATTGAAGTCTAGGTGTTGAAGAACATTACCAAGTAGCATATTACCTAAGCTTAGAATAGACTAATGAAGTGTCACTTAGAAACTGGTGACTTCTGAGTCCCAAGGTCATAATTAAGAGATGAATCTCACCTCTGTAGTAATAATGTATTCAAATGTTTTCCAAATTCTGATAGACTTTCATTATAAATTCTGAAAAGCAACTATGTTGTTGTTTTTGGGCCACACCTGGTGGTGCTCAGGGCTCACTCCTCCTGGCTCTCTGCTCAGGGATCACTCCTGGTGGTCTAGGAGGACCACGTGGCATGCTGGGGATGCAAACCCGGCCAACCCTAGGGCAAAGCAATGACCCTACCCTCTGTACTATTGCTCCAGCCCCAATAACTTTTAAACACTTATACTTCATTTATTTTGATGGCTACCTTCAAGGTTAACTTTATTCTGCCACTGCATAACAAGATGAAGTTCACCTAAATAAATGAAACTGAATATTTGTCTCCTAGATTAATTGTGAATGAAAAGTTCAATTAGATTAAATTGCTCTTCTGCATTTTTTTTGACCAAACAAAAGTAAGTGTTTTATTGGCAACATGCTCTTAGGTTGGAAGATGGCCGACTAATATTTTTAACATTGAAGTCTAGGTGCTGAAGAACATTATCAAGTGGCATATTGCCTAATTTCCTGCTTGTTCTGATTTGAAGGGAATCAAAAGAATAGCAAGTATTTTTTTTAAATCCCCTCTTCTAAATCCCATAATGTTACTACTGTTTACCTGAAAAATGTGACAGTAGCAAAATAATTAAAAATAATAGCTTCAAAATAGGTAAATAGAAGCAGTTATTTTATTCTTAAATTAAAATAACACCTTTGGAAAAATTCAAAGGTTTTGGCAATTTGTTCACACAGTGTGGCCAATTTTTATTTTGAATGTCATAGGTGGATGGTGTTGAGGTGCACTGACAATAATTAACACTACTGTAATAATGTTGAATCAATTTTTAAAAGTAAAAGAATAAATGTTATAAATTACATATAGTGATTACAAAATAACCTTGATTGTAAACTAACAAACTATTTTTTTTAATTCTGATTGAAAATATCAATGATCAGGTTATATGAATGGTTACTAATATAGTCAAAGCTGTCCATATATAAAAGAAGATAGGAAGCATCATCATCCCTAAGTTTAAATTTATCTTTCCCAAAGTGGACAATACTGCTTTCTGGGGCATGGCGAGGCAGAGAGAGTGTTAGGAAGATCTAGTGGGAAAGTAGTGACTTTCGAAGTGATTTAAAGGCACTTTTAATTTGTTCACTTAAAGAACATAAATTTCTAGAGAAGAGTGAGTAATTTTTTTGGTAAAACCTCTGACTCAAACTACGCAATAAATAAAACTATAGTAATCAAATTAATATTGTGCTGGGGGATAAGATCAATGAAATAGAATTGTAATTCCACACAGAAAAAAACCTCAAATATATGAACATTTTATTTTACTTATTTTTTTAAGTTGGCTTATTGTAGTGTAGATAACACGGTTATACTAGCATTAGCTTTTGTGATTTTTGTGTAAAAATCACTGAATCTTTACTACCAGAGGGCTCAAGCCATCCCCACTGTCATTATATCAACTGCAGTCCAGTTTATTTAAGACAAAGTAGCCAAAAGCATAAAATCAAGAAAGGAAAGCCTATTCAACAAATAGTGCTGGCAAAACTGGTCAACACCATGCATGAGATGATACACAAACACAAAAAGTCAAAATGTATTAAAGATCTTGATATTAAAACCAAATTCATGAAAGTTACTAAAAACAGTAAGTTAGACACTCCATAATACTGACTTCAGAGGTGCTTTCAATGCTTCCACTTTATTGCCAGGAATATAAAAGAGAAATAGACAAATGGATTTATACTAGACCAAAAAGTTTCTGAGGAGTGAATAAAACTATCACTAAAACAAAAGACATCCTCCTGAAAGGTTTCTCCCATAGTCACACATCATATATCTGACATAGGTTTAATATCCAACATACTTAAAACACTTACTAAGCTTAACAACAGTAAAAAGGAAAACAATCCAAAATACTAAAAAGAAGAGAAGAACACATATTTATTTTCAAAGGAATATATAGGGTTTGCTAACAGGCACATGGGAAAATACTCTTCGCTGATTATCAGGGAAATGAAAATCAAATGATAATATGATATCGCTTCACATACATTAGAATGCTTTTTTACCAAAAAGGCTGGGGATATGGAGACACAAGATACTCATTCCCAGTTGGTGAGAATGTAAACTGTTTCAGCCTCTCTGGGAAGCAGTATAGAAACTTCTCCAAACATTACAAATAGAAAAAAACATATGGTTCAATAATTTCATTCTTTGGTATCTACCCCAAGAACACAAAAATATTTATTTGGATATATATACACACATCCTGACCATTGCAGTCAAATGTTAAACAGCTAAATACTAATTTTTGTGTGGTTGGTAGGGAAAGGGGTTGGATAATCCCAGTGCCCAAGATTAGATGAATTTATAAACAATATATACAATATATATAATATATATACAATATATAAACAATATATAAACAATCACAATTCCTTTGTGATATATATATATACACACAGGAATTTTACTCAGTAAGTATAAGATGGTACTATAGGGTATTATGTCTAGCTCAATTAATCAGAAGGAGAAAAACAAATACCAGATGATCCATTTCATATATGGTATGTAGAAAAACAAACAAAGGAATAAAAGATGCACAGTAGAAAAACCCTTATGGGGTTATAAAAGGGTGGTGTGGATATCAGGAGTCACATGTGCAGTGGTGGAAGGATATCGGCACTTAGGTGATGTGGATGTAGCGTGGTAACATAATGAAAAATAATTTCATTCCTGGTGTTTATCCCAAGAATATAAAACATTAGTTTTAATAAGACTATATACACATATTAATTATAACATTATATGTAAATCAGGATCTGAAACAACTGAAATATCCAACAAAATATGAGTGGTAATTATGTGGTATGTGCATATATATATATATACAACATATTGTGTGTATATAACAGAATAATGTTTATATGATTACTTTTCTTCTAACATGGATGGAATTGGCGACTGTCACACTAAGCAAACTAAATCAAAAGGAGGAAAACTACTCTTAAATGATCTCACTGATATGTGTTATATAAAGAAATAAAGGGAACAAACAATATCCATTTCAAAAAATTCCTAGACTGACCACACAACTAATGTGGTGTGGGGAATCAAAAACGAGTCAACCTAGTGCAAGGCTATCCATCACCTTACTGACTACTATTTCTCTGATTCCTACAGGATCAAGATTCATATCCATAATTCGACTTTAATTTCTCTGCATTTGAACTTTCCATTTGAATAACAGAAAATTTTATAATTGAAGAATTCAATTTTTCCTACCAAACTGGAAATAAAAGATATGAAGTTTTTTTGCTTTTTAGCCACATCTGTTAGTGCTCATGGCTTGCTCCTGCTCTGCACTTACACATAACGGCTGCTGGGCTCAGTGAAACCTCGGGGTTGCCAAGGATTGAACCCTGGTCATACACATGCCAGGCAAACACACTACTCGCTGTACTATTGTTCTGGCCCCTTATATTGATTTTTAAATATTTTTATATTTAAATATTTCAAATATTTTAAATATTTCATCCTTTGCAAATTGAATCCTTAAAACAAATTTTTAAAACTCCTTTAAGATCAGCTGAAAGGATTTAAGTGCATCCTTGCATGCTGGGGACCCTTGTTTGATTACTATCACCACAAGGGCCTCTGAGCATTGCCAGAAAATTCCCTGAATACTGACTTGAAGATAGTCCCTGAGTATCACCAGGCATGGCCCCAAACAAACAAAAAAACTGGTTCTTTTCTTTATTTTTTAAAGGCTTTTTGTCCAGATTGGATACCAAACCCTCACCACTCAGAGCAGGTTTTGCAGTAACAGCATCTAAATCCTCAGGAAAATTCTTATGAAAGGCAGAATTTTAGTTTTCACCTTAAATTACTGAACCAAAATCTTCACTTTTACAAAATGTGTGCATTTTAATAGATTTTCATATCATGGATATGCAAAGTAAAGCTTCTTAAGCACGTAAATAGAACACACCTTCCTAGAAACTGGAGTTAAAATGACAAGTCATAAGCAATGCAGCTGATTAGAAATTACATATTGATGTTGTTTCTTTCTAAAGTACTTTGATTCTGTAGCTACTCAGTCTTATTTTTTGAGCATCTGTCTTGTCTCTGGGGTGAGTTCTTAGGGAGGGCAGGTCTGGGAAATGTCTACAGGAGCCCCTATGCTACGTAAACAATTTGGGCCTGCAGGAAGGCTACAGGCAGGGACAACGACAGGTTTGGGGAGGGGCTTTTAAGGAAACTGCCTTTATACAAATCTTGAAGCCCAGAAGCATGGAGACCATAACCCTTTGAGACACAAACACAGTTCTTTGAAGAAAAATAGGACACTACCTAGATGCAGAAAGTCAGGCATCACTCAAATAAAAGTGAGTTCTCTCAGAAAAGGAGCTCCAAGAAGAAAAAAAGGTTACAGTAACTGGGATGTGTGTGTGTGTGTGTCTGTGTGTGTGTGTGTGTAGAAGGGATGTTTGTGGGGGGGCAGGAATGAAAATCACTAGCAAGGCAAGTCTCATATGCAAGGCAAGTTCTCTATATCTCTGGCCTCCATCAGATAATTTTTAGAGTTCACTCACAAAAAGTCTAAATAGGAGACAAGCAGGCTACCATTAACCAATTAATTGATAATATATTTTAACATATCAATCTTAAAGACTTTTATTGTTAATCAATAAGCATTTTATCTTTTGCTTTTCACATTCAAGACAGACAATATACGCAAAAAATGACTAAAATGAATTGTAAAATCATGAGGAATCTTGGCATTCTAACCCCTTAAACACTTAAATAAATAAGTTTTATAGTTTAGTTTATTTTGAGTGGTGGTCCACATCCATCAGTGCTCAGGTCTTACTCCTGGCTCTTTGCTCAGGGATCACTTCTGGGAGTGATCAGGGGACCATATGTGGTGCCGGGAATCGATCCCAGATCAGTCATGTGCAAGGCAAATGTCCTACCTGCTGTACTATCACAACATCCCTTTATAGTTTGTTTTCAATCTATTAATAATAAGTTTTAACATTGCCATGATAAAGTACATGTGAAATTAATGAAATGGTTTATCAAATCTACACACTAAGTACGTGCACATTGGGAAAAAATACATATTTATTTTTTCAGATGTCGGTTGGAAATGCCAGGATCAGCATTTTATTTCATTCATTGCATGCTCAACAATAAAGACACTTAAAAGGGAGAGCTGAAGATTTTTTTTTAATCTATGAAGAGGTACATTTTCTGTGGTGTCCGGGGGAATATTTTTGGTTCTGTGCTCAGGTAGTATTGAGGTCCCAATTGGGATTATTTTCTGTCACAATTTTAGTGCTAGAGATTGAACCCAGGTTGGAAGCATGCAAGAGAAGCACCATACCCCCGTGCAATATTTTCTGACCAGCTGAGCATTTTTAGATAATAGAAGTACTTAATGGTTTCTGACAAGTTACTCTAAGGTGAAACATAAGTGAGACTATTTCATTTTGTTATTTGATCAAAGTTCTCTTTCTATAGATGTCACTCAATCTCAGAAGGAATTTTTCACATCAAAATAGTTTTTTTTCTGGGGGTATCGAGTCAGTACAGAAGTCAGGGTTCCTGCTTCTGTAAGGAACACTGCCAACCCAGGTTTAAATCCCAGCACCCCATATGGTTCCCCAAGCCCTGGCAAGAATGATTCCTGAGCACAGAGTCAGGAGTAAACCTGAGTACCACTGTGTGTGTCCCCAAAAGTAATAATAACTTTTTTCCATTTGACTAACTTGTGACTTCCAATTGTTTCAATGAGCATGAATTTATAGGACCATGACATACTTTTATGTATTCTCCTAACAAAGGATGCCCACATTTTTGAGATGATGCTTTTGTGATTAATTTGTACCAAAAATAATACCATTGAAACAGGATTATTTTTATTATGTCAAAATACTTCGGTATATCAAGTCATATTACCTAGCTCTTTTCATTCTGGATTCTGTATAATCAAATCAATAAACATGAGATTATAGAAATTTGCTTAGATGATGACAATTAATGCGGAATGCTCTAACTTAAAGTCACTCCTAAAATATGCTTTTCTTTCCCAAAGACAACATTTGCTATGTTTTTGGAAATATATTGAAGGGTTTCTTTGGCTAAAATGACTAACATGGTAGATGTGTGTTGATATGAACACAATTTGACAAAGGCCATAAAAATATGTGTGTGTATTTCTTCCTATGCACTGTGCCTTTTCTACATAATTAAATTTGAACCACTATGACAATTCCACAAAAGGAAAAGTTAGGGGGATAAAAATAAGAAAGAATGTCAGGAGAGATTGTTTAATGGTCTGGAACATATGCTTTGCGGTACAGAAGACCTGGGTTCAACCCTAGGAATGCATGAGTCCCCCAACCCCAAACACTTCCAGGAATGACTGCTGGCCCCAAGACAAAGTAGAGAAGTAGCTGCAGAACATTGTCAGGTGTGCAAACACACCCTGCCCTCCCAACTTCCACATAAAGAAAGAGACTTTCACTGAAAACATAAAATAAATTTCCCTTAGTATAAAAATACATGTAAGAAAAGAATGAAATGCAGAAGTTCCGGAAAATGTAGTGAGAAAAACAAGAAAAGTTGAAAATATTCCACAATGTAGATATTTAAATCCAAAGTTGTAATCAAAATCAACAACATTTGCAGGTATAATAAAATATAATGTGTATCTGAGGATTTCCATTATAAATCTTATTTGAAATAATATGGCAAAAGGCACGTAGACAGCAAGACACTTCCTTGTGGAGGAAAATTTGTCAAATTTACAAGGAAGTTTAATGTATAGTAGAGGTGTTTCTTTACTGTTTCGGCTTTGTTTGTTTTTACCTTCTCGGAGGCCACTGAAGGGGAGGAGAAACCTGAGTCTATATTAAGAACAGTGATAAGAAAGAAGTAATAAGAAAGAATGCTCATAGAGAAAGATGAAAAATGGCGGGAAAGATGATGTAAGGCACATAAATGATAAAGTATACAGGAAATTAAGTGCTTTCAGGGTAAACTAATTGTCCTTCGAAGTAATGAAAGAAGTTTACTTCTGATGATGGAAGATGGGAGAATTTGGAAATCTGAATGGAGTAGATGAGACGAATACAAAATATTTAAGGAGGTCTATAAGTATGACTAAAAGTTTCTTTCTCTAAACTTCCTTTGTTAGTCTTAAAACCAAACTAAGAAAATTCAGAACTTGAGACCAGACAGATAGATAGTATAGAGTGTAAGGGGATTAGATTGCTTTGCACATGGCACCCCATATGGTCTCCTCCGCCTCCCAAAAGTGATTTCTGAATGTATACAACAGGAATAAGCTATTAGTACACTTGGATATGACCAATATTTTTTTAATTTAGAATTTAAATCAAAATTTAAATCTATGCCTTGTTCAAAACAGAAATCCCTTGCCTCACATGTTAAAGACTAAATTCAGTTACCATTGCCACAGAAAAAAATATACATAATTTTAAAATTAACAAATCTTCTGAATAGAAAGAGTTGAGAAAACATAGAATGTTTCACTTATTTTGTCCTTCCCCCAAAGCCTACCAAGAAATAACCCTTATTCAAAAATTATTTTCTACTCCCCTCCCTCCCTTCTCCCCTCCCTCCCTTCCTTCCCTAGGCTGTGCTCAGAGGCAGGAGCAATGGTACAGTAAGTAGAGAGTTTGCCTTGCACAAGGTCAACCCGAGATTGGTTACCTAATATCCCTCCCATATGGTCCACCAAGCACTTCCAGGAGAGTAACTCCTGAGTGCAGAGCCAGGGATAATAATTCCTGAGGATCTCTAGGTGTGACACAAAATTAAAAAAAAAAGTTCTCCTTATTCCCCTTCAGGCAATCCACTTTGAAGATGTGAATCAGTCTGCAGCAGTTCAAGCTGCCAGTTTCTTGCTTGATAAATTTCCTTACATGTTATATGATTTCTAGATTGAATGGTTCCTGGAGTACCAGTAGAACCTAACTTTCATAACTTCAATTCTAACAACTTACTTTCAGTCTTCTTGATTTGTTCTTTTCTACAATTACAGTATCTTCATAATTTACTTGCCTTCACTCTCTATTCCAATATATTCATTTGTCCAAAAACTTAAAGAATAAACAATAAGTGTATCATTTATTTCCCAGATTTCTCAGCGTTTTGCTGCTATTGTTAAAATATTTGAGTGAGCACAAGACACAGCGAACAGAATTCAAAGACAATCAACAGAATGGAAAAATTATTCACCCAATACCCATCCGATAAGGGGTTGATATCAAAGATTTACAAGGCACTGGTTGGAATCTGCAAGAAGAAAACATTGAACCCCATCAGAAAATGGGCGATGGGATGAGCAGAAACTTTTTCAAAGAAGAAATCCAAATGGCCAAAAGGCACATGAAAAAATGTTCTTCATCACTAATCATCAAAGAGATGCAGATCAAAACAACAATGAGATATTACCACACACCACAGAGACTGGCCCACATCCAAAAGAACAAAAGCAACCAGTGTTGGCGTGGATGTGGGGAGAAAGGGACTCTCCTTCACTGCTCGTGGGAATGCCAACTGATTCAGCCATTTTGGAAAACAATATGGACAATTCTCAAAAGATTAAAAATTGAGCTCCCATTTGACCCAGCAATATCACTTCCAGGAATATATCCTGGAAATGCAAAAAGTATGGTAGAAATGACATCTGCACTTGTATGTGCATTGCAGCACTGTTTACAATAGCCAGAATCTCGAAAAACCCCGAGTTCCCAAGAATGGATGACTGCCTAAAGAAATTCTGGAACATCTACACAATGGGATACTATGCAGCTGTTAGAAAAGATGAATTCATGAAATTTGCATCTAGATGGATCAATATGGAAAGTATGTTAAGTGAAATCAGACAGAAAGAAAGGGACCAACATAGAAAAAATTGCACTAATTTGTGGTATATAAAGTTACAGAATGGGAAACTAACACCCAAGATTATTAAAGATAAGTACTGGGAGGATTACTCCACAGCTTAGAAGCTGGCCTCACATACTGGGGAAAAAGGAAGTTCAGTTAGAAAAGGGATCACCAAGTAAATGGTGCTAGGAGGATCGACTGGGGATGGGAGACGCACCCTGAAAGCAGACTATAGACCAAACATGATGGCTATTTAATACCTCTATTGCAAACCAAAACACCCAAATGGAGAGAGAGAGAAAGGGAATGCCCTGCCTTTCTCTTTCTCTCTCACCACAGAGGCGGTGTCGGGGGAGGGGGTACATGGTGGGGACTGTGGAAGGTATGCTGGGACCATTGGTGGTGGAAAATGGGCACTGGAGGCGGGATGCATACTTGGCCATTATATGACTGAAATGTAAGCACGGAAGTTTGTAAGTCTAACTGTACCTCACGGTGATTCACTAATAAAAAAAGAAAATTTTAATATTTGTGTGAAAAAATATTCAAAAGCATCCTTTGTCGAAAAATACACACATTGAGTGAAGAATCCTGGCCGGCAGGCACAACAACACCGGAGAATGATCTGGAACCCAAACTGAACCGATAACACCAGGGTGCCCCAGATGGAAGAGGTGCAGCCTCCCCACCTTCTCCAGATAGAATCCCGGCGACCATGAGCTTCTACAAACATGGCTCTGGTATGTGGGGACCAGGACTATTTCTCCAAACCGCATGGGAGCACTGGAACCAGGCAGTTCCATCCTGGCTTCTGGCCCGCCCCTGACCCCGGAAGTCACACCCTCAACCACCCCTGGCGCCATCCTGCTGCACTCAGCAGTGAAGAATCCTGGCCAACAGGCACCACAACACTGGAGAATGCTCTGGACCCCAAACTGAGCCGATAACATGGGGCTTCCCCAGATGGAGCAGGTGCATCTCCCTGCCTTCTCCAGATGGAATCCGGGCAACCATGAGCTTCTACAAACATGGCTCTGGTATGTGGGGATCAGGATTGTTTCTCCAAACTGCACGGCCACGTAAACCTAATATACAAAAAAACTCTCAGGAACGGCCCCTCCGCTCCTGAATAGCCATGATCCCATAGGCACACAAACCAATCTCAGAATGCAGCGGTTGCTGACAGAAATGCTCCTGGACTGTGAACTAAGCTATGGCCCTGTGCCGCCCCAGGAGGGGAAAGGATTTTGTCCCTTAACCTTTTCTCTTTTGCAGCAGCTTAGTGACCACCACCTTTCAGAGTCAATTGGACAGAGAGTTAGGAGTTTGCAGTGACGGGGAGCATGGGAAATCTCGTGATGAGTGGGGGTGGAACCGGTCCTGCTCCCCACCCAAAGGAGACCCCAAGTGGCTGCCCACAAATGGCTCCTCCTCTCCTGAATGGCCATGATCCCAAAGGCACACAAACCAATCTCAGAACACAGTGGCTGCTGGCAGAAATACCTCTGGACTTAATTACTAAAATACCAGAATTCCAAAACCGTGCAGCTGCAGTCATGGCCGTGTGACATTATATGCTCTTCGTCATCAGCAATAGAAAACAAATTATCTAATGATGCCTTTTTAGCAGGTCTGATTGTTGGGGAAAAATTCCAAATAATCGTAGTAGGTTTTCTGTTGAAAATTGAATGTAATGAAAGTAAAGAGAGTAAAGTGAAAATGATCTGCCACACAGGCAGGGTGGGGGTGGGATGGGGTTATACTGGGGTTCTTGGTGGTAGAACATGTGCACTGGTGAAGGGAGGCTGTTTGATAATTTGTATGACTGAGACTTTAATCTGAAAGCTTTGTAACTGTTCTTACAGTGATTTAATAGATAAATTAATTAATAAAATAAAAATAAACACATCTCAATTCCATAAAGGGACATCTGATTCCCCACACTCTTTCTGACTTAATCTTTATCAAGATTTTCCATGATTACTTTCTGATTAACCATTGCCTAGAAACACCTATTTTTGAAAAGTTATAGAAATAAACACCTTTAGAAATACTTTCTCAAGCCCTTAGCAAAACTAATTATCCTTTGGAGACAGAGTATAGTGGGTAGGGTGCTTGCTGTGCACACTTGATCCTGGGCACCACATAGTACCTTGAACCCTACCAGGAGGGATGCTTGAATACAGAGCCAAGAGTAAGCCTTGAACACAGGCAGGTGTGGCTCCCCAAACAAAAATAAACAAACAAAACAAGAAATTATCTTTTTATCACAGACAACCGAAGCATCAATAATATTTTATTATTAATGTTTAAGAGTCTCTTGACTTACATTTTCTTTTGTATTCCTGGAGCCTACCATTGTCTGTCACATGTGAAAAAATGGTAGTTTTATTTGGGGGCCACACCCGGGATTGCTCAGGGATTAGCGGTTCTGCATTAAGAAACCATTTCTGGTGTGGCTTGGGAGACCCTATAGAATGCAGGAGATAGAACCTGGGTTGGCCCGGTGCAAAACAAGCACTTTACATGCTATACTATCTCTCTGTCCACCATGTCCCCCACCCCACCCCAAAATGTGTCTATTGGAGTTAGGCAGGTAGATAATGAATGGCATGGGGATGAGACAAGACACTATGAGACAAGACAGGGAGAAGTAAAGTAAAATCTACTCTACAGGGAGAAAAAACTAAAATTCATTTGTATTAAGGAATAATTGATTTGAAAATCTGTAAATGTTTATATGCATTAGTACAATGTTACCTCTGCCAAAGTGCCAATATCCCTTCACCAGAGTCCTTAAGACTCAGTGCATTTCCCCAATCCTGGTGATCTCAGCAATGTGGCCAAATCTACAAGCCTAATTGTCTTAGACACTGTCCCTACACTTCTTGTTGTTGTTGTTTTAATTTAGTTGCTATATTTTAGTTAGCATATTTATTAAAGTGTTAAATTTTATGGTTTTGACATACGGTGAATTCATCCCATTACCACCAAAGTGCTCAAGACCTACCACCAATTGCCCTGTGCTACTTCTGGTTCCAGGGATTCCACCTGGTAAGCTGTATGCAAGGCAAAGACCGTAACAGTTGTACTCTCTCTGGCTCCTATAAACTGAATTTTGAAGTTTGTCACAGATAATTGTGTCAAATAATAATGATTGAGTGGTTATTTCAAACATTTTCAGAAAATCAAATTTTACTCTGATATTTAATAATGGGAATGTATTTGTAAACTTAATTTTAATAGTCTATAACTACATTAAAAGTGCTTATGTGGTCTTCGCAGTCATTTTCAGGCAATCAAATTTTGCTAAGTAAAATAATGGGAAATTATTGATTATCTAAATCATTTCACTAAAATAAGATTCAATATTTTGAGTTTCCTTTTAAATATTATGCATTGGACCTATAAATGTGCTGTGCTGTTGCCTATAAACGTATCATATATGAAATCATAGCAATGTCATTATTCATTATCGATACCACTGAGATTAAAAGTTACTGACTTTTTTTATTAGTGAATCACCGTGGGGTACAGCTACAAACTTACAAACTTTCGTGTTTGCTTTACAGTCATACAATGTCGTTTACCCATCCTTCCACCAGTGCCCATTCTCCCCCACCTATGTTACCAACATCCCTCCCACCACCCCCACACATCCCCCACCTCAGAGGCAGGGCATTCCCTTTTATTCTCTCTCCTTTTGGGTGTTGTGGTTTGCAAGAGTTATTGAGCGGCCATCGTGTTCGGTCTATAGTCTACTTTTGGCACGCATCTTTCAACCTGTTAAGTCCTCCCAACATCCTTTACTTGGTGTTCCCTTCTCTATCTGAGCTGCCTTTTCCCCAAGCATGTGAGGCCGGTTTCCAAGCCATGGAGCAGACCTCCCGGTCCTTATCTCTACTACTCTTGGCTGTTAGTCTCCCATTCTGTTACTTTATATTCCACAGATGAGTGCAATCTTTCTATGTCTGTCCCTCTCTAAACGTTACTTGCAATTTTGAAATTATAAATTAGTTTGGAGGATTGTGCACATAAGGATATACTTGTTAAAATAAAGAAGGAAATTGTCTTAAAATTGGTTATTTGAAAAATAGGAGGAAGCCATGGGCCATGGCTTGGAAGCTGGCCTCACATTCTCTGGAGAGTGCAGCTCAGATAGAGAAGGGAACACCAAGTAAAATGTGGTTGGAGGCTATGAGGGGGGGGGGGGAAGGGTGATGCTGCTCAATGTAGACTTGCTGAATGTAGACTAGAGACTGAACACAAT
The DNA here is from genome assembly GCF_027595985.1 of Sorex araneus. Lineage (NCBI taxonomy): Eukaryota > Metazoa > Chordata > Mammalia > Eulipotyphla > Soricidae > Sorex > Sorex araneus. Next base: position 130,383,636 of record NC_073313.1, read on the forward strand.
GGCCACTCAACACCTTTATTGCAAGCCACAACACCTAATTAGAGAGAGAGAACAAAAGGAAATACCCTGCCACAGTGGCAGCGTGGGGTGGGGGGAGATGGGATTGGGGGGTGGGAGAGATGCTGGGTTTATTTGTGGTGGAGAATGGGCACTGGTGAAGGGATGGGTTCTCGAACTTTGTATGAGGGAAATATGATCACGAAAATGTATAAATCTGTAACTGTACCCTCACAGTGATTCACTAATTAAAAAGTAAATAATTTTTTTAAAAAATAGGAGGAAGGAAATATATAAGAAGTATAAAGTAAATATGTAAAGAGGTTTGTAAAAGAAAAAAATAGGAAAAAAACTGTGTGATTAAACTTAAGTACAATTTGTTGAATTATTTTGATATGGCTTTGATATAAGACAGTACAGAAATCATAAAACACAGTCTTGGTACAAGTCATAATGACCTAAAAGATATGACCTTTTGATGTAGGAAATGCTAAATCGGCCTAAGCACTGATTCTGGGATTTACAGTAAAAGCCCAGCTGGAACTAAGTTTTGGAATCTATATTTCTTACTGTGTTTACCCAACTAACTGCAAATAATAAGAAGAAGTGAACTTAATTGTTTAATATTTACTAGCATATGTACTTGTCCCTGAATGAATTTCTCAGAAAATTCCTAGACTGGGAGTCTCCTTGAGTTAATCCCCGAAAATGAATCACCTCCAATGAAATGCTTTACTTCTATAAATAATCAATCACACCCATGTGCAGTCCTGTACCTCAAAACCGGTCAGATATTCTACAAGTATACTATTCAGCTCTGAAATAAATGGGCTTCTGACTATTAATACATCTGTCCGCCGTCTCTTTGTTCCTCTTCTGGGGCGGCAGCTCTCAGTCATAGAACACATCATACCAAGGAACCCCCTGATTCAATTTTATTTATACACATGGATTAGTCTTTTATTGGTGCTTGAAGCGCCATGGAAAAGAAACACAGTTATTTAGGGAAACATGTTTAATGTTCTTACTATATGAATATAAATAATAAGGGTGTTCTAAATTCTATATGAATTTTCTAGAGGGTTAATATAGTGTGATCAATTCTGGGTGTTACTTTAGGAGATTGTATGTCACAAAACTGTAGAAACTCCCTTAAAATTATTACAACATTATCATTAATTAAGAACATCCTAAACCTTTTGCCATCCACGAAATTATTCCAATACTTTGTCCAGAGAAGTCGATTAGAAATGACATTGACAAATACTATGGTGTAAGGAATTGTCAAGAAACGGAAGATGATAATTTCATAGTTCATGAGAAATGGAATCTTGAAACAACTATAAGAAATTAAAAATTGTGTGAAACTAAATGGGTTATTGGAAAAACATCCAACTTTTAAGGATTTCTTTGTTGTTTTACCTTTATAGATTCAAATTGCTTTTTCCTTTTTCCTGGGCTTTTAAAACATTTTTTCACCTGTAATCACTTTTTGTCAGAGAAATTTTATGTGAATGAGTAACATATGTAAATTAGGCACACAAATAAAAAAATATTTTTTTTTCCTGACTCTATGCCCAGGGTTCACTCCTGTTGCTGCAGAAGTACCATATGCAAGTCTGGGAATCAAAATGGAGCCCTGCCCTTTCAAGGCCAGCGTCTTAAACTCTGTACTATTGCTCTTGTCCTAAAACAAAATTTTAAAAAGTTATGCAACCCCATATGGAATCACAGTCCACAATTAGAAAATTTACCTGGACAAGCTGGTAAATTGGATCTAATTGTGAAGAGAATTAAAATATTTACTTTTCTCCTTCCTGACACCTTTAGTATTATACTTCATGGCAAATGTACTTGATTGCATAAATGCAGGCATATTTTCCCCTCTTTGGTAAATAATTTGGAAGCTAGTCATATTACCAAAAATTGATGAAAATGTGAGACTACTTTAGGAACTTAGATTAACCTCAACAAAGGAAAAGAAGTTCAATGCTTTGTTTAAAAAATCCCATTCTCATAGGTGACAAAACAAGCCCATTAGAAGTTTCACAAAATCAAGGATGCTTTGGAACCTTCAGGACTGATTAATTATCCCCCAAATACTAGCAAAAATGACATATATCAAAAAAACTGAAAGCAACTGTTAGTGGTGCTGTGGTTTAAAAGGAAATCTCATTCACTATTGGTGAGAATTTCAACTGGTCCAGTTTTCATTAGGAAAAAAAGGAGATTTTTCACTAAATAAGAATAGAGCTCTCATTTGACCTAGCTATCATGTACCTAGGTATTGCTCCCCAAAATTTTAATTCAAAAAATATATATACATACCTATGTTTATTGCAGCTCTGTATATAATAGACAGAATATGGCGTCAAAATATTCAATAACTGATAAGTGAATAAAAATGTTGTGTTGTACATACTGAATAGAATACTATACAGCGACTAGAAAAAAATAAAGCCATGCAGCTTGCATCAACTTGGATGGAATTGGAGGATTTTAAGCCAGGAGCAGAATGATAGATACATGATCATCTCACTCATCTGTATCTGTGGAATATAGAGAAGCAAATCAAAAGTATCAAAAAAATCAACTGATAATATTTTGGACACTGGAATACAGACTTGAAAGTGCCAGGTTTGGGGCAGCAAGAGTAGGGGGAATGAATAGACAGACTTGAACTAACATGGGAACATATGTAGAAGTTCTGGAGCACACGGGGGTGCTAAGTTAGGTAACAGTATGCACCAAACCCATAGCTGCCAATCAACAAAAAATGGGGAGAATGTTCCAAGAGATGGAACGTAGAATGGAGATAGCATAGAGGCATAGTAAAGAGTCACAGGCTCTTAAGTTGGTAGGAACATGCAGCAACTTTGAACTTCAATAACATAAACTTAAGTATTGCTGGTACCTTAATATAAAACTATAATAGAGCAAAATATGTGACATGAAATTTTATTTTAAAAGTTTCATAGTACTTTTATCTTACCCTGTGAGTTTTAACCATTTTCTACAACGAAGGGTAGCAAGCTTAGATCAGTCCCAGGTGACTGCTAAGCAAACTCTCAATAATTAAACTATCATTATACTACCTTATGATATCAAACATAGCATATATCTTGTAAATACTATGTCCTTTGATACCTTGACCATTTAAACACCTTACTTACTACTGATCAACCAGTGGATAAAAGAGTGACTCCAAAATAAAATCAAAGGATTTCTAGAAACAAGCAAGAATGAAGATATGATCCAATGGAACAGTAAAAATCTTGCTAAGAGGGAACTTCATCATGATGCAAGCATTAATTTGAAAGCAAGAAAGGAACCAATAAATATACTGAAAGCACAGATTATGCTGCTAGAAAATAACAACAACAAAGGGAACCCAAAGCAAGCAGACAGAAGTAGTAAAACTTAAAACAGAAATCAATGAACTGGAAATCCAACCTCTCAACCCCACTCCCAGCCTCTGCAACAAGAAAAAAATTCAAAGAACAAAACTGAAACTTGTTTCTCTTGAGGGATTAAAAAAATATTGACAAACCATTATTGAGACTCACAAAGCAAGGAGAAATCTCTTATAACAGAATCAGGAATGAAAAGGAAGGGTCTGAGAGTTAGTTGCATCAGGCTGACCCAAGTTCAATCTCTGCATGCCACATGGTCCCCTGAGCATAGTCAGAAGTAATTCTTGAGTACAGAGCCAGGAGTAACCCCTGGGCATCACGAGATGTGGCCCCCAAACAAAACCAAACAAATGAAAAGGGAGAAGTAACAACAGATAGAACTAAAATTGAAGATACCATCAGGGATTACAATGAAAATCTTTATGCCACAAATCTGGAGAGGAAATTGACAGATTTTTTGACTTCTATAACTTCTAATTCTGATGAGACTTCCTATAACCTAATCATGAGGAAATAGAGCACATGAACATGACAGTTACTATTAAAGTAATGGACACAATAATCAAAAGTGTCCCCCTCGAACAAAAGTCTGAGCTCAAATGGATTTACTAATGAGTTCTTTCAAATCTTTTAAGATTTTCATCCAATCTTATTCATAATCCTCCAGAAAGCTGAAGAAAGAGAGTATTTCTGAACAGTTTCTATGAGGCACCTTACCCTATAACAAAACCCGAGATACCACTAGGAAAGAAAATTATAGTCCTAAGGTGTCTGATGAACATACATGCAAAGGTCCTCAACAAAATATTATCAAAATTAAAGCAACAGTACATCAAAAAATTATATGCCTTCCATGACGAATTAGAATTTACCCCAGAGATATAAAGATTTAACATAAGCAAGTCAATTAATGTAATATACTATAGCAATACCAAGAAGAAAAATAGTCACATGATCACATCAATCGATGCAGAGAAAGCATTTAGAGTATTCAACATACATTCTCAATAAAATGTGTATAGAAGGATTCTTCTTCAATTTAGTTAAATCTATTTACTAAATAACAGCAAACTTCATAGTCAATGATGAAAAACTGAAAGACTCCGCCCTGAGATTAGGCAAAAGCAAAGTAGCCACGCTCACTATTGTAATTCAATATATTATTCAAAGTCTGTGCCGTAGTAATCAGGCAAGAAAGGGATATTAACGTGATACAGTTTGGAAAAGAAGAAGTCTATCACTATTTGCAGGTGACATGATGCTCTGTTTAGTAATTCCTGAAGACTTTATTTAAAATGAACTCCTAGAAACAGTAAACTCATAAGACAGACTACAAAATCAACACTCAATTCCAACATTCAAAATCCGCAACAATTCTATAAGTGTACAATGAAATAGAAGATAAAAATGTAAAAAACACATTCACAATTGTGCCTCAAAAAAATTAAGTACCTGAAACTCAGCTTTACAAAAAATGTGAAAAACTTACACAAGAAAACTTTTACTTTCCTAAAGACCGTGGGCTATATGGACCAAAGAGAGACCAGGAGTTAAGGTGCTTGTCTTGCATTCAGCCAAGTCCAGTTCAATCATCAGGATGGCCTATGGTCTGTGCGTGCCAGCAGTGATCCCTTGAGCAAGAACCAGGAATAAACCCTGAGCATTGTTGGGTATGGGCCAATAAGAAAAGAAGAAAAAGAAAGGCCATAGGAGATGAAGTTAAAATCTGGAAAACTAAGGTAAACTGCATTACCAATATTTTAAGAAAATCTGGGGGTGGCAGGAGGGATACTAGGGACATTGGTTGTGGGAAATGTACATTGGTAGAGGGATGGGTGTTGGGACATTGTATGACTGAAACTCAATCATGGAAAGCTTTGTAACTGTGTATCTCATAGTGATTCAATTAAAAAAATGTTAAAAACAAACAAAAAACACAGAAAGCCTGTACTTTCAAGTACCTAGAGTATGGCAGAGACACTGCAACCTGGGGAACCCTAAACCAAAAAACACATCCTTAAAATTTCCAGTGCTGGAATCTCCTGACTGCATATTTAGCTTACTTTTCTAAATCATTTCTAAATTATTTGTGGACCTAATTCACTTCCAAAGATGATTCTGTGATAGAATTCCTCTGTTTCCCTTTGCCAGCTGCTGAGAGCAGTTACATTTTAGAGGTCTCCATTCCACACTTTAAATATTCTAGCAAAATCTTGGGCTCTTTCTGAGGAAGGAAGTTAGCAATTTTTCCAAGACCATAAATTCTGGCCCAGAGCTTATGCTCACCTGAGACTAAGTGATAATGTGCAATTTCTAAGGCAAATGGTCAAGCAGAGAACTCAAAAGACCTAGACCAGTCAGACCACTCTTTATGATTTTTGCATTCTCTGCAACATTCTTGTCACTTGACAAGTAGCACAGACCCAGTTTCTTATTAAAAACCCACAAAACACACCATATTTAACTTAGTCCTATACTACTTTTTCTCCATCTGGGGACTTCCATTCTTTCCTACTTTCCAATAAATTTTTCTATTTTCTAACTCTGAATTTGAGCATCTTTAAAACTCAATATTTTCATTCTTGAAAATATTGAAGAACCTGGAACCGTGGATGAACATAGAGACCCACAGTTCATTGCTCCTGCATCAATCCCAGCTTCCTTCAAGAAAAAAATAGGAAACTGGTTTTCTATTTCAAGATGACTAAAAATCTATACTACTTTCTCGAATACCAGGAGTAGGTATATCATTTATGCAGTCAATTAAATATACTAACATACAAATTATGCCTGTGACTGCAATAACTGCCCAGCTTCAAATAAGGTTCATCATGTTTTTCTTTTTTTTTTCTTTCTCTAATGGAGACACATAGATCAACCAATGGGTATCAGGTTTTAAGCAATATATTTTTCTTTCTTAAATTGGGAAAGAATCCATATTGAACCTGATCCATAGTTATAAACTGGTCATACTTATCAACTTAAGAACTGAATGTCTAACCACAGAGAGAAAGTATAGGTTATTTTTCCCAAAAGTTTTCTTCTTTCAAAAAGAAAACATTTTCCCCTTCAGCAGATAAGGACTGAAACCTACATCCAAATTATAATTTTGGCCTTTTCTGTCAAATAGCCTCTTTTAATATCTAAGCCCTACAGCCTGACACACATTTTAACATATATTATTAATACTATATCTGTATCCCAAATATTGCATGAAGGAACTGGCAGAGGAAACCAGGTGTGCAAGGCTGAGACCTCCAAGCCAGCTCGGATCGGGACTGGGCCTCTTCTGCCCAGATCCCCCATTTTCCAGTAGCTAGGCAGTCACACCCAGAAACTGCCCCCAGCCTATGTAATCCCATCAATGGCCAACATCCAGAGACTATAAAACCAAACTCCCAGACTACATCTTATAGCCTAGTTCTCCCTCTTGGAGAACCTGGCAAGCTATCGAGAGTTTCCTGCCCACATGGGAGAGCCTGGCAAGCTCCCCGTAGCATATTTGTAAGCCAAAACCAGTAACAATGATGGGTCTCATTCCCCTGACCCTGAAAGAGCCTCCAATGCGGCACTGTTGCGAAGGACGAGTAAAGTGAGGCTTCTAAAATCTCAGGCCTAGGACAAATGGAGATGTTACTGAGAACGCTCGAGAAAATCTAATATCAACGGGATGATGATAATGATGATGATAATGATCCCAGATATTACATTTTTCTCATATTTAAAGTATATACTACCTCAAAACCACAAAATGGGGGGTGGGGGAGTGACAATGATGTAGAAATTTTGACAGAAGTGTCCACATTGCAATGGATTTCCTGGGGAGTAGTAAAGTCACATAGCCCTAAGGCTGTCAGAACCCACCTATGAGTATGGAAATAAAGGCCTAATAAGACTTTCACCTGGCAAAGAGACCCAGAGGAGGCTGGAAACCCTCTGAGAGAAGCTCTGGCAGGAAAAAAGGCAGGCCATGGCCATGAAAGAAATTTCAAAGACCATCCCATGTTGGCAATCACCCTAGCAACAGACTCTTTTTTTTTTTAGTTTATTTATTTATTTATTTATTTATTTATTTATTTATTTTACACTTTAAATATTTTTTTTATAATTTATTTATTTTTAATTAGAGAATCACCGTGAGGGTACAGTTACAGATTTATACACTTTTGTGCTTATACTTCCCTCATACAAAGTTCGGGAACCCATCCCTTCACCAGTGCCCATTCTCCACCACCCGTAAACCCGGCGTCCCTCCCACCCTCCCCACTCCCATCTCCCCCCCACCCAACCCTGCCACTGTGGCAGGGCATTCCCTTCTGTTCTCTCTCTCTAATTAGCTGTTGTGGTTTGCAATAAAGGTGTTGAGTGGCCGCTGTGCTCAGTCTCTAGCCCTCATTCAGCCCGCAACTCCCTTCCCCCACATGGCCTTCAACTACAATGTAGTTGGTGATCGCTTCTCTGAGTTGCCCTTTCCCCGGAAGGTGAGGCCAGCCGCGAAGCCATGGGGTCAACCTCCTGGTACTTATTTCTACAGTTCTTGGGTGTTAGTCTCCCATTCTGTTATTCTATATACCATAGATGAGTGCAATCTTTCTATGTCTGTCTCTCTCTTTCTGACTCATTTCACTCAGCATGAAACTTTTCATGCCCATCCACTTAACTACAAAATTCTTGACTTCCTTTTTTCTAACAGCTAGCAACAGACTCTTACCTAGCTAGAAAGACCCTCGTGGAGCAGGGTCAGGGCAGCTTGGAGAAATATTGTAAAAGGCACCTTGAGTAAAAGAAAGCATATATGCTGCCAGAGCTCATGTGCTGCTTGTGCCCCACGTGGCCGAGCACATGTGTTGCCCTTGTGTACTGGGGCTCTCTCTCCAACTTTGGAGAACCACATGTTCTCTCTTGAGTGCAGTACTCTCTCTCACTTTCTTTCCCTCATTCCCCTCCCTAAATACCACCAAATAAAATCTGGTTTTACTTCACTGCATGTCTACTCCTGAAAATCTTTTATGTGAGATAGGACAAAGCACCTGGAAACCTTGGGTAAGGCCTAGATCTGGCTTTCTTTCCTGCAAAGAGCAATTCCTCACTCCAGCCTGAGTCCACAGCTCCCTGAGAGATCAGATGGTGGGGATTAACTCCCATGCCCAGAAGACCAAGGGGATATCAGGTGTGGCTTATTTGTCACCTGGTAGAGCTGGCAGGGCTTTGACTGTGCAGGGGCTCATGCATACTTTAACAGTGCAAGTGTTCCCAGCAGGCCCCACGGTCAGACAAGCCACCCATGGGAGTCTACAGACTTCAATAGTACAGAGGGTAGGGTGCTGTGTTGCATGCAGCCGAGCCAGGTTTGATTCCTGGCACCCCTTATGGTCCCCTGAGCTGCCCAGGAGTGATTCCTGAGCTCAGAGCCAGGAATCACTCCTGAGCAGAGCATGGTGTAGCCCGCAAAATGAAAAATAAAATACCCAAAATGTGAATTGATATTGGTCACCTAAGATGTTGGAATGCCCAGGATCCTGCCAAAAGATAAATACTGTCCTTTTCCAATTTACTTTCAATATAAATCCCCCCTCTATTAAAGGTAATCTGCTTGGTAAAAACTATTAAAATATGACATTTGTGCTTAAATGACTATGAAACTACAGGATTCACTGTGAGACTTCTACAACTCTGAAATAATTTGTTTTCACCTCAAAAGTGCAGAAATTATTTAAGATGTCAGTTTAGTAATGTTGTGAATATTTGGGTTAACAAATAAGCATATGACACTTTCTCAAAAACATGTGAAAGAAAACTATTGGGGACAATTAGATTTCAAAGTTTCACCCTCCAAGTAATTTTTCTTCCAGCTAATAGAAAACGTTGCAGCCATATATCACTGTATCACTGTAATCCCCTTGTTAATCGATTTACTTGAGGGGGCGCCAGTAACATCTCCATTTGTCCCAGCCCTGAGATTTTAGCAGCCTCTCCTTACTCGTCCTTCCTAACACAGCTGTATTGAAGGCGCTTTCAGGGTCAGGGGAATGGGACCCGTTATTGATACTGTTTTTGGCATATTGAATATGCCACGGGTAGTTTGCCAGGGTCTACTGTGCAGGTGGGACATTCTCGATAGCTTGCTGGGCTCTCTGAGAGGTATATATACATAAAATTCCCTTCTATAATTTGCTGCCTACTGTCTGAACCCCATTGAATATGGTGTGGTACTCATGAAAAATGGGTAGAGAGTGTCTTATGATGTGTTGCACAGCTGCAAAAGCAGCCTCGGTCCAGGAATATGTTCACTCATATATATTTTCTTAATAAACTTTAAAATCAGTGGCTTACAGGATGTTTCTATGTTGGTATGCCTTCCCCCAAGAACATTATAAATCCTGGCTAAACGCTATTTTAGACAGATTACTTATAAGAAAAGGAAAATATTCTGCTTTCTAAATCCCTTACTAGCTTTCTCCCATCCATCAGCATTCTGAAAACTCCCAGGACTTTTACATTGGGAAAAAATGAGCTTTGAATGTAAAGAGAAGAGAAAATGTGAAACTTCAATCTCTTCTAGAAAGATTCATATATAATATACCTGAACCCAACATTACTTAGGTATTCATCAGAATCACATACAGGACTACTTAAGAAGAACTTAAAAATTTTAATAATAAAATAACAGCAGAAAATCTTAGGATTCTTTTCAACCCCAAACAAATATCTGAACTCTAAAAATTGATTGGGTTTTTATTATAGTCTTGAGTTGCCTTCCCATACCTGTTTCAAATGCACACTAACTGCAAATTTGCTGTCCACAATGCAATATATCTTGTCAGGGAAACTTTATGAAAGGGAATAATTAAAAAAATTACCAGATTGACAAAAGAAATGAATTTGCTCCTGCTTCCTTTATCCTCAAATCTATCATCTGCTTCCAAAACAAAATACAGTAGGTAAACAGTTTGTAGAGAACCTTTTAATAAATTTGCTTATAAATTTATTTATTTAGTTTTTGGTCACTGTGAAATTACAAAGTTATTCACTATTAGGTTTCAGACATACAATTCTACAACTCTGACCCCTTCGCCAGTGTTCTCTTCCCTCCACTGATGTCCCCCAACCCCCTGCCACCAATTTGCCTCCCTCCTACCAGTCTGCTTCTGTAAGAGGCTTTTTATATGTAAGTTTTCACACCGTGGTTTACAGTACTGTTGCTGAAGTAGAAATCCCTTTAAACCTTAGCAAAGTAGATATAATGGAGCCTTCCATACCTCCACTTACCCCCTACCTACCCCTTATTCTTGCCCTAGGCAAGCTTCTCAACTGCTAAGCTCCTCCCTTAGCACTAGCCAAGGAAAAAATGTCTGGAATCATGCAGACTAGCCTTAAATTCTAAAAAAAAAAAAAAAAAACAGGTGTTGCTCCTTAAATCAAACGCAAATCAAAAGGCAAGGAAGCCATATGGAAAGCTTGTAAAATCCTGTTCAGGAATTTTCTCAATTTGACAAGCTGGTTGTTAGAAGTGCCAGCTAGCCTTGAGCAAGGTGATTTCTCCCCTGCCCCCAACAGCTGCTAGTGTTCCCCACCCCCACCCTCCCCCAGCCAACTCCCAATTTCCTGTACTCTCTTTCTGTCAAGGTCACTCCCCACCCAGTGCTTTGAAGTTCCATCGCCCCCTCCCCTAGGGCATTTTTTTTCCTTTGGTTATTTGACCCTTTTTATGCCTTCTAGGGAGTTTGCACTGTTGGAGAAGCAGAGACAATCGCAGGGGATTTTAGCTGTTCTGCACGTTCCCCTTTGTTAGTACTGGGGTATCAAAGAAAACAGTGGAAACCTAACATGAGTGACTATTACTATTTCATCCGAAGAACTTGCCTTCTATAATGTGCATATTTCATAAGCAGGGGCGTGCAAACTGAAAAGAAGTGGGACAGAAGCGGTTGCAGGAGGGAAGGAATTTCAGAAGACCTCATATTTGCGTTTGATCCTGGGACTCAAAAGAAACATTCCTCACATGAACCGCAGTGCCTTCCTCCTTAAGCACCTCTGAGCAACTTGAGGGGACAAATAAAGTGCAAGGAGGGGCAGAGAGTTGGCTTGCCCTTGCTGAAAGAGAACCAAAGGAAAGGAGGTGTGTGCACTGTGGTCTGTAACTTGCAGCTGGCCCTCCAGTCGGCCCACTGAGCCTCTCCAGGCCAGGCGGTGTGGCCAGGAGGAGCTGCCTGTACTGAGGGAACTGGAGAACAAGGTTCTCTGGCCTTGCTGGCCGAGGCGCTCCCTCTTGGCAAGCGCGACACCATGGCAGAGGCTGTTGGCCCTGTACTGCCTAAGCTGCATGAGGCAATTCTTAATTTAGCAGAGGAAGAAAGAAATGTTTAGATCTTCTCATGCCCATTTCTCAGTTTTATCAAGACTGCCAGCACACTGTTCTCATTTTCTTCAATGAAGCACAAAGACAAAGGGAAAACATACAACATTCTATCAGACTTTCTTTCAGATGTTCTCCTACCCACCATCCCCCTACCACACACACAGACACACACACACACACACACACACACACACACGCAGGAAAGGACAGCCCAGATTGTTAGGTTCCATCAAGACTGACAATGTAATTCCAGTTCGTTTTTACTACATTCAAATTGTGTCAGCAAGTACTTCCCCACCTCCTTTTGAATCACGCCAGTTTCACCTTGAGAGATGGGGTGAGCCGAGGGTGTCCCCGTGTGGGTATGCCCCGCTCATCCGGCTTTTAAACATTTGCTTCAACATACTTTTCTTAAAACAGGAGTAGCCCCTGAGGACTAAATTCGTTCTGAGGAGGTTGCTTTGCTCTGGCCATTTTAAATGAACTCCTCGCCTCCAAGCCTTTCTTTCCTCTGGTCGTTGCTTTATGGGTGTGTCTGTCTGTAGTGCAAATTGCAATTCCCAGCCCCCTCAGTTAACCTTTTGAAAGAGCACTCCAGGCTGAGGCTCCGGGGTCCTGGAAGATGCGCATAAGCAAAGCATTTCACACAAAGCTCTTAAGGTCAGGGATTCCTAACTGCATAGCTCACCTAAACAGGGAAGCAAAAAGCAATTCAATCTTCTTTTTTTTTTTTTTTGCTTTTTAGGCCACACCCAGCATGTGCTCAGGGTGTACTCCTGGCTCTGTGCTCAGGGATTACTCCTGGCAGGTTTGGAAGATCAAGCAATTCATTCTGGAAGAGAGGAGGCCCTTGCCACATAGTGCTGTAAAAGTCTACTTGGGAGAAGAAATGAGCTGGTTCTAAGGATACAGAGTGCAAAGGAAGCTGCAAAATTCACTGTTGAAGACTCGTGTTTAAGTCTTGTCCCCAAACCTAAGCTGCCTGCCAATCCACTCTTCTAAATTCTAAAGAAGCCGTTTGCAGCTATGGGCTTTTCATAAATCACTTTTCCAGATGAGACTCTTATTAAAAGGCACTTCTTTTCACGAAAAGGGGCCATTTTCTGGCGATGAGGTTTAAAAAAAAAATAGTTCCTCTGTACAGCCAAAGACAGTTTTTGGGTTCTTGGTAAATGTCTTTCGCTTAAGGAATTAGGGGAGGGGGCGGAGGGGGGGTGGGGTGGGGTGGGGAGGTAATCAGGGAATTAAAAGTCTTTTCTTTCCAGAAAGAGAAAGCCACCCCGTTTAATACGTTCTTCGAAAGAGCTTTCTAAAAAGAGGAAAGGTCTCGGCGTTTGGGCTGCAGGATTATAAGAACTTCCTGTAGCAAAAGCTAGTCAGAAATGTCCACATCTGCCACCTCCACATGCAGCCGGCACTGGCTCAGCAGAACTGCCTAAGTAGGGCGGGAAGGAAGGGCAGGGAGGCGTGCGCCAGGGGGGATAGCCCGGGAAACCTGCGCCTTCAATGACACATGGCACTCTCCTGTGCTTTGCGCCTCGGGGAGGGCTCCTGGGGGCCGGGCAGGGCTCCCAACCCCAAGGCCCTGAGAGAAGAATGCAGTGAAGGGCCAGCGGCAGGCCAGGACGGGGGCAGGCTCTCCGCTCAGGACACTGCCCTTCATGTCACATCGCTCTTCCAAGGCCCGCTGTGTGATGATTTCGGCCACATCCCCTGCCCCAAGCTTAAAAGAGTTTCTCTCCGGATCTCTGGGGCTGGTTGTGTTCATTCACATGAAAGCCCCCCTTGGCATGGTCAATGTCAGAGACATGCCTGCGTCAGATACTTTTCTGACATAAGTGAGAATTTCCTCCAGGAAGGCCCAGCCAAGCTAGCGGTGCTATTATCCAAAGGATGATTTCCCCCCCCCCCCCCGGGCTCCCCTCCAAGGTTTGCTCTTTCTCTCCTCTCCGGGGAAGGGATTAGGGAAGAGGACAGGCGGGGAGCCGGTTAGCATCCCTCTAACCAACCCCGCGGTTCTATCAAGACCTCAGGCGCTGCCAGCGGGAAGCCCTCCCACACTACCGGAGAGACTCGGGCTCCAATGCCGCAGCAGCAGCAGCAGCGGAAGGGCTACTCACCCGGTGCAGGGAGCCTCAAGAGCAGCGATGAGGTGGCACGCGAAACACCGAAGGGGCTTGGGCCAGCTGCACGGTAACTGCGCTTGCAGGAGAGCGCTCTACGGCCACAACGGTCCAAGTTGGTTTTGAGGCTGTTTCGGGGCCTACGGGGTTTCTGGGGGCTGCCTTGTGGGGCCCGGTGTCACCGCTCCCCGCTGCCACTGAGCACACTTTGTTCGGTTGGCCTCCTGCTTTGCACGGCATGCAGCTGTCAGCAGCAGCCCCGACGCCCGGCTCCTCCCGCCCTGCCAGTTCGCCAACTGCCAGGAGTCAGCGCTGAGCACGCCCCTTTCTATGGCGAGGAGGAGGGACTAGAGACTAGGGGGAGAAGGGGGGAAAGGAAGGGGGTGAGTGAGTGGAAGGGAGGTGGTGGGGGGGGGCGGAAAGTGAGCCAGTGTCCGGGCCGCCTGCTGGGATGGGGATGGCGCAGCACCCGCTGCTGAGTACCCCCTCTGGTCCCCACTCTCTTCTTGTATTTCACATCCCCCACAGCTCTGAGGCGGGTTCTCCCTGCTGACAGAGAGCGGGGGTGGGGTGGGGGGTGGAGAAGGTTGGGGGCGATATGGAGGTTAGCTTAGGAAGTTACTGTTGGAGAGCGCAGGAGAAGGCGTAGTCTGAGCACGGGCTGGCGGGCCACGCTGCTGAGGAAAGCCGACCCGTTGGAAGGGCACTGCTGCACTCGCTCGCTCCTTGATGCTCTTTAAAGGCTCCCCGTTAAGTTTTCATTCACATTACCTTGCATAAGTTTTCCTTTTCTTGTTCCGTGTGCTTCTCTTGAGCCTCCTCTGGCTTCCCAGACTCAGCATCCATTTTCTCTAACAAAGGATATTTAAGTAATGCTAAAGGAAATAAGGGTCGGAGCCCAGCAAACCCGCAGTCGGAGCCAAAGGACTGCCTGCATGTATCTCATTGTACCACCCGGGTCTGGTACCTCTCTTGTCTTTCAGAAAAATCGACCAGAGGCTGTTGGGAAGAGGAGTGAGGATGGAAGATCTCTCTGACTACCCCAGAGAGCAAGTACAGTGAGCCTAAGCAGACCGGGGGCTTAGTGCTGCTCTAGTGGGGTCCAGCTGCTTCACGGCCTGGGACAGGTCACTCCCAGGGCCGTGGGCTGCACCGTTCAGAGGTAGGAAAGGATGCAAGAAAGGGAGGAGCCTGGCGGAAAAAGGATAAACTGGAGCTTGACAGCTGCTCTGGCTGCCTAGTCTATGATATTAGGACGAAAGGGGGAAGGGGGAGGGGACAGTCCTTTGGGTACCGGGTCTCCCTAGACCAATAGAACCAGGCTGGGCAGTGTGGCTGGGTTGTGAATAAGATGAATTGTGAAGTAATCCAGAAGTAGTGAATAATCCCCCTGTCCCTGTCATGAGATTGAAAAAATAGAGGGCTAAAGCAACCAAACTCTTCTCATCTGGTCTACTCAGATGCTTGGCTTAAAGAAGTCCTTAAAAGGCATGAGAATAAAACAGGTCATGTCTTTAAATCTCCAGATAGGTGCAGCGTGTGTGGCAGGCATGGCGTGGCAGTGGGATAGATATTCATTTCTCATACTTAACCAATACAAAAGCTTATCTATAATCTGATAAAATTCTATATAATTTATCTAGAAGATAAAAAATGAAAATGAAAAACAATTAATGTTTAATATTTTAAATTTTGTTTTTGTTTGTGTCGATACCTGGAGGTGCGCAGGGTTTACTCCTGGGAAGGAGGAGGCTTCTGTTCCAAAATAAAAGAAGTAGATAGTGTTTTATGTGCCAAAACTATAGTATTATTCCTCATCCTTCATTCTCCTTTCTTTTTATGGGATATAAGGGGAAAATTCATTTGCATAGAGATAGAACATCAAGAAGGAAATTTTGGCAATTAGCATGAGTTGATTTTCTGTAAGAGTGTCTCCATAGACGCTTTACTTTTTTAAAATAACTTTTAAATTAAAGGCTACGTCTTTATGACTTACCACAATATGTCCCTCTCCATATTCATAACTGTTTTCTTTTCAATTACTGTTGTTATGAAATGTTAAAACCTTGATTCAAACCATCCTCACATCACTTTTTCTGGTCCAGCTTCTCTTAGTACTTATTTATTTTGGTTTTGGAGCCACACCCGCTGCGCTCAGGACTTATTCCTGGTTCTGAACTCAGGAATTAACTCTTGGCGGACCTGGGGCAGGGGGCATATGAGGTGTCAGGGATCAAACCCGGTAGACCTTGATCAAAGCAAGCACCCTACCTGATGTACTATATATCCGTTCCCACCACATCATTGTAAATTCCTTTTTCACTTCTTCTTTCATATTTTAGCACATAAAACCACTACTGAGCACATATCAGTAACATTCATTGCAGTTCAGAATTAAAAAGGCATACGGAAATATTTACTATTACATTATTTTCTGTTCATTCATTATCCTCTTAGGAGCTAGAAAATGCCTTGAAGATGAAATCAGAACTTCATGAAGTGTTCCAGCTTGGACTTTTTTTAATGTTATGAGGTTCTGGATCTCATTTTTTGGAATTTATTTAAAAAATTTTAAAATTTATTTAATTTAGGCACACTGTTTACAATACTGTGGTTTACAACACTGTTGATGGTAGGATTTCTTTCATAAATCATTCCAGTATTTTTGGAAAACAATATGGACATTTTGCCAAAAATTAGAAATTGAACATTTTACACTGCTAAATAATGTTCTGTTACAGAAGCTGGCACAAATTCAGTGAAAATAGATCAGTGACTAATCCAGGACTTTGTGACAGTCACCTCATGGAAGAACTCTCGGCAAACTAATAATCATTTGCAGTATCCATATTATGCACCAATTGTTTTCTTAAGCTTTTTAAAACCCAAGGCAGGGGAAGATTCGGATAATGTTATGAAGCCTTTCTAGTAACCATTTGACAGGATCAGGATCCAAAATTTTGATCCAAATTTTACAATTTCTAAAACTGAAGTTCACAGAAGATAATTCGTACAGAGTTAACAGAATAGAATACCCATCCAAAGCATGTAATTCCTAAATTTAACTACAAAATTGATTTCTATTTAGTCTAGATTCTTATATACTACATGATACAGACTTTAGCTTTCAGTGCGTAGTTCAGTATAATATGTTCCTTAGAGAGTAGTTTTATGAAGCTCTGGATCTCCACCTTGTTCCCAATGGCCTGAGACTGAGAACATCTCTGCCCAACTGGTCTCCAACTAGTTTCAGGTATGGCACCTCTGAAAATCTCCACCCTTCTACCAACCTTGCATCGGGTGGATGGAACTACTCTGAGCTGACACTGTGGAGCTTATCTGACACATAAAACCTCACATTAAAAGCACCTAGGCTGTGGCTTCAGTCAACTAAAGGAGAGGATATGATTTGGAATGCTGTATTAATTATATGAATGTTTTCATTTAGATTTGCTTACTTATATGTATGATTTTAATGATATATCAATTGTGTGGATTGTTATTCAATAAATTAATAGTGTTTAAGCATATCCAACTCCATTCACCTCTGTCCCGCTCGTGAAAAGTAGAAACAGTATTTATAGACTGAGACCACTATTTGAACTCAATAACCCAGTAAATCACTTGAGAAACTGAGTTTGTTGATAGGATTGACAGAAATTCACATGAAAATAATGAAAATATTCCCCCTATTTTTCCTGTTTTTTTTTTTTTGTCTGAGAGTGGCACGATGAGCAATGAAATAATAAAAAGCCAGAACACCTGGCAACAACTCTGGGCCCTAACAGTAAAAGAATCAATAAGGACCTCGCTATACTTACACAAAGAAAGGATTACTTGATTGAATGCCTTTTATTTCCCATCTACAGTAGATCCATTTTCCTATTAATCCTCAGAACCACTCTACATAGGTATTACTGACTGTATTTCATTTAACAAATGAGGAAACAGAGACTAGATAACATGCCCAGGGTTATATAGTATTAGGGAATTAAATTAATTCAATAATGGAATTGAATTGGGGAAAGTTATTTGCAGTCCACTGTTGAAAACTTTAGCATACAATCCTCAAACTGTGTTTAATCATTTTTGCAATTTGAATTTTGAGTATTTAAAATTTTATAATTAATAAAAGTTTGAAATTGATGTACGTCCTCAAAGTTAAAAAGTATGTTTACCAGCGACCTCAGTGTTCCTCCAAGCTGGTGGATGGATGGGTGTTGGAACTTGTATGACTGAAACCCAATCGTGTGATTGTGTTTGTGATTATTGTCTACCTCATGGTGATTCAATAACAAGAAAAAAATGTCTGCATATAACCAATTTGTGATTAACCAGTCTGTTTTAATGTTCAGAGATTAAAATATTCATTGATAACGTTTTACATTTTGCATTACCATTAAACTTTAAGACACTGTCATTTATTTTAAATTAAAACTATAGGGACCACAGAGATAGTACAGCAGAAAGGGCACTTGATCTGTACATGAATGATCCTGTGTTCAATCCCCAGCATCCATATGGTCTTCTGAGCCAGCTATGAGTAATCCAAGGAGCAGAACAAAGAGTAAGCCCTCAGCACTGCCAGATGTGGCCAATAACCCACCAAAAAATCACAAACATAAACAATAAATTGCAGCTATAGTGGGGACCAGAAAGATAGCAGAGAGATTAAGGTGCTTGCCTCACATGAAGCCAACCCCAAGCACCAATGGTGTGGTCCAAAATCAAAATAGTAAATAAATTTTAAATATGGCAATACCATCAAATATTATCCATAGTTATCTGAAAAGATTACCACTACTCCTTGTTTTCCAATTGCACATCCTTCCAACCAAAAATTTAAAAATCATATTTAAACAGACTGAATCCAGAGTAGAAAAGAGAACCTAGATACTCTCTTCAAGTGGACAACAAAGAGGCTTACAAAATGTAAAATAAAATAAAAGTAAAATAAAATAAAAAGCACCTGTTTTTAAAGATGTCTTGAAAAGACTATGATAGATATTTATTGCATTGTGTTTGTTTTTCAGTTTGAACCAGGGTTCATTTAATAGTATAACAATGAAATTATGATAGTGTGGAAATTTATATATATTATAAATATGTACATAAGTTTGTACAAACATTAAAATATGCCTAATCTGCCCCATAGCTAGAAGCCTGCTTCTTGAGTGGAGGGGAGAAGGCAGAAGGAATAGAGAAGGGATCACTAAGAAAATGTTGGGTGGAGGAGTCAGTCGGGATGTGTGCCGAAAGTACATAATGAACCAAACATGATGACCTCTCAGGGTCTTTGTTATAAGCCATAATGCCCAAAAGTAGAGAGAGAGTATGGGGAATTTTGTCTGCCATGGAGGCAGGGGGAGGGTGGGAAAGGGGGGTATACCGGGGATATTGGTGGTGGGGAATGTGCACTGGTGGAGTCATAGGTGTTTGATCATTGTGTGATTGTAACCCAAACATGAAAGCATGTAACTATCTCATGGTGATTCAATAAAATTTTAAAAAATATGCCTAATCTATAAAAATATTATCAATTCATAAAATGGATGAGGGGCTGGAGCGATAGTACAGTGCTTGGGTGTTCGCCTTTCACACGGCCAATCCCGATCTGTGTTCGATGCCTCCGCCCCTCTCAGACAGCCCGGCAAGCTACTGAGAGTATCACGCCCGTACAGCAGACTGGCAAGTTAACCGTGGCTTATTGGATATGCCAAAAACAGTAATAGTAAATCTCACAATGAGAGATGTTACTGGAGCCTGCACGAAAAAATCAATGAGCAATGGGATTACAGTGACAGTGACAAAAATGGATTAGAGAAATACTTAATATACCTAAAGAACCCATAAAGGGGTGGATACTATGTACACATGACATCACCATTAACAGTATTTAACTCATAATACTTCAGCCAATAAAAATAAAAATTAACAATTAAATAAATAAAATTAAATATGCATCAATGGACTGTAGTGATAGCACAGCAGGTAAGGCCTTTGCCTTGCATGCGGCTGACATGGATTTGATTCTACGGTCCCTCTCGGAGAGCCTGGAAAGCTACCGAGAGTATCCCACCTGCAAGGCACAGCCTAGCAAGCTACCTGTGGTGTATTCGACATGCCAAAAATAGTAACAAGTTTCACAATTGAGACATTACTGGTGCCCGCTCAAGCAAATCTATGAACAATGATATGTGACAGTGAATATGCATCAATGCATATTATATGTATCAATGCATAAAATTGTTTCTTAGGCCTCTGCAAAATGATTAAAATAGAGACAAGTGATAATATGAAGCAGGATTGATTATCTATATAGACCCACATATAAAAACATAGAATAAACATCAGTATTGGCAACACTTACCATATCCATTTTTATCTGATAGTCCAGCCACCCTTTACACAGGTTAATAAGGTCAATTAGTCTGAGATTTCTTTGTATGGAGGGATGGTGGAAGAAGAGTTTTTGTCATGGCCGGTTGTGTCCAAGGGCTAATACTGGTTCTATTTCAGTTATGACCCCTGTAGGTGCTTTGGAGACAATGTATGGTGCCATGCTTTAAAACTGAGTCTCCTGTATGCACAAACTGAAATTTCAATTGTTCTTACTTTGAAACAACACTTATCAAGTAGTCTGCTATCTGAAAATAATTTACCTCCCCATGTAGCCAGAGTGCAGAAAGACCAGTGCTGTTTGCATAAGAATGGGTATTTTGTATCATAGTTATTTTCCATTAATTCAACTCATCTTTCTGTATATAACTTGTACTATACATTTCAAATAAATGTTGAAATCAATAAACCATTGTTATTGAAAGAGGGAAGATACATGTGTGGATACAAAACTACAAAGCAGGATAAATTACATTCTATCTATATTTTTATATAAAATATTAAACCATTTTATTTAGGAAGAAGCGGTGATATCTAGTGTGCATAAAAATACTTTGGTTTGGGGCTGGAGTGATAGCACAGCGGGTAGGGCATTCGCCTTGCACGTGGCCGACCTGGGTTTGAATCCCAGCATCCCATATGGTCCCCTGAGCACCACCAGGGGTGGTTCATGAGTGCACAGCCAGGAGTAATCCCTGTGCATTGCCAGATGCGACCCAAAAATAAAAAAAAGACTTTGGTTTTTGGTCATATGTGAAGTTATGTCTTGATATTTTCCTTTTTTTTTTAGTTACAAAGTTGTTCATGATTGGGTCTAAGTCATACAATGTTCCAATGCTCATTCCTTTAGCTGTGTACATTTCCTACCACCAATGTCTCTTGTTTCCCCCTGACACCATCCCCATCACACCCCTACCTCAGCCTACCTCTATACTTCCACTCTCTCTCTTTCTCTCTTCCTCTCTCTTTCCTTTTCGGCACTATGGTTTGCAATACAGGTACTAATAGGTTATATCAGGTATATCCCAACAGGCTATCAAATATATACCTTGGAATTTTCTTTCTTTTGTCTTTTCTTTTTTTTTCTTTTTTCCTTTTGTTTGCTTTTTGGGTCACACCTGGTGATTCTCAGGGGTTACTCCTGGTTCTGCACTCAAGAATTACTCCTGGTGGTGCTGGAAGGACCATATGTGATGCCAGGGATCTAACTCAGGTTGGTCACGTGCAAAGCAAATGCCCTACCCAATGTACTCGGGCCCCCTCCCTTGGCATTTTCTATAGAGAAAATAATCTTCTAGATCTTTACAATGAAATAGCGAACAGCCATATGTGGCCATTGAGCAATTAAAACCTGGCTAACTAAAAGTGAGGTATACTATTAGTGTAAATTGCGTATCCTCTTTTCTATGTGCATCTTCCCCAGTAGTTCTGGGGGCTACAGGACTGTATCTACCAGTGCTTAGGAAGTCATAGAGTGCTGGGATCAAATCTGAAGATCTCATGATGTGAAACATACACTCCAATCCTTTGAGCTATCTCTCCAACACATCTGTTTTTAGATTCAGCACATGTAGTCTCCCACAAACTACATAAAAAATGGCAACATCATTGCATAAATTATATAAATAATGTCTAAACTAATTGGTTTAATGCATATTAAAATGATTCATCCATCCATTTTAAATAGTTTTCAATGTACTTGCCAGAAACGAAAAACCTATATATGTGGCTATATTTTACAGATAGAGTTTCAGTTCCTTTTTATAATTGGAATAATTAGAAACTGGAGTAATTAATGTGTAGGGCACTTTTCTTGCATGCAGCTGACCCAGGTTTGATCACTGGCACCAGATATAGTACCCTGAGTCCTCCTAAAAGTGGTACCTGAGCGCAGAGTCAGGAGTAAGCCTGATCACTGCAGAGTGTGCCACCCCACAAATTAAATGAAATGGGGATGATTATTATAGTCATCTCAAATATTTGTAGTAATATTTAAAAAGAAAGTTCATCTAAAGTGAACAGTACCTAATATTAAGCTAATAATTGTCACTTTCTTGCTGGGAATACAGTTTAGTGATAGAACATATGCTTCATATAGTTGAGGCCTTGCCTGGGTTCACTTCTGAGAGTAGCACTTCCTAACCTTAAGAAAAAGGGTATCTCAATTTCTAACAGTTAGGAAATAAAGATACTCATGTTGAGTGAAATAAGTCAAAAGAAGGACAAAGGATGATCTCACTTACCAGTGGAATGTAGAATAACTGGATGAGAAAATGTAGTAAAGGGTGGATTCCTAAATCAACCTTGACCCAGAACTTTCACAGACGGTCAGAGAAGGAAAGAAATGAAGGAACAAATGTAGAATATGAAAAAGGGAAGTAACAGGGGAACAGAGGTTGGGACTTTGGTTATACTGGTGATGTGGGAGAGTGGCATGGCTATATTTCCAAAACAGAGACGACCAACAATGAAGTGAAATCTAAGCTGCAACCACTGAACATTGTAATGTGTCTGTCAAGGTGGCAGGTCAATTAGGGTTCAAGGTGGGGGTGGAGATGTGGGTGGAGAGATAGAATATGGGAACACAGGTGGAGGCAATTTGACCCTGGTGGTGAGATTGGTGTTGAAATATTATATACCTAAAACTCAACTATTATTGGCTTTGTAAATCACAATTCTTTAATGAAATAAAATTATTTAATAAAAAAATATTTTCTTGTATCACTTGTCATCCCATTGCTCATCAATTTGCTCAAGCGGGCACCAGTAATGTCTCCATTTATCCCTGTTGTATGCTAGTGTAGCCCAATGGTGTATGCTGGCTTCAGGAACATGAAGAGCCTCAGACCGTTCATTTAGAGTTTTGATGAAGAATTCTGTCCATCTCGTAGGTAGGCAGCCAGGCATTCTTTTGATGTCACGTGGAATCCAGTCAATTGCAGCTCTAGTTCAGCAGTCGTCTCTAAATAGTATTACGTGTCCAGCCCATCTGATTCTTGACCTCTTGGCAGATGAGGCAGCATACCTGATCCTCGATCGTCGACGGAGGTCAGAACTCCGGATTCCTTCTTTCACCTGAGTGAAACATGATATTCCAAGCAGAGCTCTTTCGAGTCCTCTTTGGGATACCCGAATAGCGTTCTCATCCTGTTTGCATAGGGCCCAGGTCTCTGAGGCGTATGTTAGTGCAGGAAGGATGGTGGAGTCAAAAAGATGTGCCTGGAGCCAGAGGTTCTTCATTCTCTTAATAACTACTTCGAAGCTCTTGAAGGCCTTCCATACTGCTCTCTTCCTCCTATGCAGCTTGAGTGACAGGTCGTTCGTCATGTTGAGTTCTTGACCCAGGTACACATAACTGCTGCATTCAGAGATGTTCATTCCGTTGAGAACAAATTGAGCTCCCATTTGACCCAGCAATACCACTGCTGGGAATATAACCCAGAGACGCAAAAAAA
The DNA here is from genome assembly GCF_027595985.1 of Sorex araneus. Taxonomy (NCBI): domain Eukaryota; kingdom Metazoa; phylum Chordata; class Mammalia; order Eulipotyphla; family Soricidae; genus Sorex; species Sorex araneus. The sequence continues at coordinate 130,407,382 of NC_073313.1, forward strand.
GTATAGACAAAATGACATCTGCACTCATATGTTCATCGCAGAGTTATTTACAATAGCCAGAATCTGGAAAAAACCCGAGTGCCCTAGAACAGATGACTGGTTGAAGAAACTTTGGTACATCTATACAATTGAATACTATGCAGCTATTAGAAAAAATGAGGTCATGAACTTTGCTTATAAGTGGATCAGCATGGAAAGTATCATGCTAAGTGAAATGAGTCAGAAAGAGAGAGACGAACATAGAAAGATTGCACTCATTTGTGGAATATAGAATAACAGAGTAGGAGACTAACACCCAAGAATAGTAGAAATAAGTACCAGGAGGTTGACTCCATGGCTTGGAAGCTGGCCTCACATTCTGGGAAAAAGGCAGCTCAGATAGAGAAGGGAACACCAAGTAAAATGTGGTTGGAGGCCATGCGGGGGAAGGGTGAAGCTTGCTGAATGTAGACTAGAGACTGAACACAATGGCTTCTCAACACCTTTATTGCAAACCACAACACCTAATTAGAGAGAGAACAGGAATTAGTCTGTTTCTCAGGAACATTGTCTTCGTAAGATTTAGCTGCAGTCTGATCTTTCCACACTCATGGTCAAAGTCGGCCATCATTGTTTGATGTTATTAGAATGATGTCATCAACAAAGCGGAGGTGGTGTAGTTGCCGACCATCTATCTTCACTCTCATTCCTTCCCATTCCACTCCTCGCATGACTTCTCGAGGGTGGCACTGAGGAGTTTCGGTGAAATGGTATCACCTCAATGAAGCCCTCTCTTTATGTCGATGATCACTTCCTTGTAGAATGGTGAGATCCTGGTGGTGAATCCATAATACAGCTCACAGAGGATCCTGATGTACTAAGTTTGAACACCCTGTTTGGCTAGGGCTTTGATTACTGCTTCAGTCTCAGCAAAATCAATGACCTTCTTTAAACCAATGAAAGTTAGAGTGGTATCTTGAACTCTCGCAAAACCTCAGTGAGCTTGGTCACCATGTGGATATGGTCAATCATGCTGATTTTTTTCGGAACCCTGCTTGCTCTTGTGAGAGTGAGAAAGTTATAAAAAGATGCCTGTCTTCAGAAACTCTCGAGGTCATTCGCTAATGTAGTTTGGTGCGAGTCTCAGGCAATCAAAAGCTAACATCTGAGCTCACAAAGCTGTGCAAAGAAGCGATAAAGGAAGACCTCAAAGAGAGAAGAGTAGCGGTGTTGGCTGATGTGTCAGAAGCTGGGAAAAGTATTCGCAACACCCTCCTCTCCTTCGCCAACTACAAGACCAAGATGATCACTGTCCTGATGGATCTATCACATCTTTCAGAAGGGCAATGGAGAAGGTTATCCAAGACATCTACTCAGATCTCTTTGATAGCCACATTCACCTGCCCACATTCCAAATTCTGCAGGATGGTTATGTCATTCCCAGCATTCTCCCTTCCAAAATCCAACACACCAGTTCATCGGTAAAGTATACAGCACCCAGTCCAGATAAGGCCAGACCCGAACACCTAAAGAATCTGCCACCAGTACTCGTCAAAACACTGGCTTGGCTCTTCTCATGCTACCTGTCTGAATGCAAGATTTTATCCCAATGGAAAACCAGCAGGACCGTTCTGTTGTACAAGAAGGGAGACATTCACAACATCAGCAACTATTGCCCGATCTGCCTGTTTTCCATCATCTACAAGTTGTTCACTTGAGTCATCCTGAATAGGATTGTCAGAAATAAATATGTTAAATATATATTTTTTCAAAACAAGCCTTAATGGCATTAGAACTAAAGAATTCTCTTTACGATGAAGTTCATTTCATTATTTGTTTATCTCTCTAAAATAGAATATAGCATACATATATTTATATAGTGCTGAAAGAAGTGACAAGATTTTGACATAGAAAACATGTATATGCCATACTTTGAAAAGTTAAAAACACTTCATCAGTTCTAATTGTTATTGACATCATTTGCCCAGGCACTTTCAGATTTAATGGTAAATATTTGTACTATTGAGGCATTCAAGTTTTAAAAGAAAATCTGGCAGAAACTGGTGCACTTTCTCGGAAGTCATATTATTTCTGCAGAAAAGGGGCTGCAGCGATAACACAGTGGGTACGGTGTTTGTCTTGCATGTGGCCGAACCAGGTTCGATTCCTCTGCTCCTCTCGGAGAGCCTGGCAACCTACCGAGAGTATCCAGCCTGCATGGCAGAGCCTGGCAAGCTACCCGTGACATATTCGATATGCCAAAAACAGTATTCAGGAAAGAAAAAAAAACAGTAACAACAAGTCTCACAATGGAGACGTTACTGGTGCACGCTTGAGCAAAACGATATGCAATGGGATGACAGTGATACAGTGACAGTGATACAGTGATAGTAGAATGGTGGTAAGCTCGATTATTACAGACTTGTTTTCAATAGTTTAAAGAAATAATTAAGCCTAGCTGATAAACAAAATGCAGAGTTAAATTGGAGACACTAGAGGGTGCTATTGGTGAGAACTAGAAGGATGAATAGTCTTCAACACCTCTATCACTACAGATTATATAAATTTGAAAGGGGTTGTTCTGTGAAATAAAATTAACACTAACACTTGCCCGTTTCTTCTTGGATATAACTTACAGGATTTATTGTTGTTGTTTTTGTTTTCTCCCAGTCTTGGACTGGCCTTTACAATATTACCAAAATAATACAGTATTATAGCTTGCTAGAGTGCTTGGGAAAATAATTAGGAAACGTTTCAAATAATTCACAGCTATGAGGAAAAACTTGTCTGAAATTCAAAGAGGAGAGACACAGAAGAAAATATCTGGATAAGAATTTGTGAAAGAAAGGTAGGAAACCCTGAAACCAATAATCTTTTAATTAGATAAGGATGGGACAATATTTGGTAATCAAGTCATATGATCATATGATTCTCTCTGTTTAATTTTTGCAGTGAACAGAAATTACAGCGGATTTTTAAATAGAAACTTGGGGTTTTATTGTCTTATGTAATGGTTGGATTTTGTTAAATGCTTAAATAAGTGCAGTTGAGTAAAGGTATGTAATGTATTTAAAGTTACTTTTTCTTTTTTTTTTTTTTTTTGCTTTTTGGGTCACACCCAGCGATGCTCAGGGGTTACTCCTGGCTTTGCACTCAGGAATTACTCCTGGCGGTGCTTGGGGGACCATATGGGATGACGGGATTGAACCCTGGTCGGCCGCGTGTAAGGCCAACGCCCTACCCTCTGTGCTATCGCTCTGGCCCCTAAAGTTACTTTTTCTATAAAAGAATGTGTTTCTCCTGCTTCAGTCTCATATTCTCTATACATGAATAGTTACAAGCTGTACAGGATTAGATATTTCTGCATGTTATTTGACTGAGTTTTAACGAAATAACATGAGTGAAAAATAATGTGTCTTTTTTAATGATATCTCTTTCTTTATTCCTTTGGATGCTTTTTAACTTCAGTTATTCAGATGTTACCTTAGGTGAAAGACTCAAAGAAATTTGAGTGGGGATGTGAAAGTAAAGTTCTGTTATTTCACAATGAGATTGAATTTTTTTCCATTCTACATGATCTATATGATAATCTTTATAAGAAGTAGGCATCAACTACTGATATAAATTTAGGAAATATGATAACATGAAAACAATCATGTTACCAAAATAATATATTGGAATTAAAAAAATTATACATTTTATAAGAGTGCCGGGTTAAAACCATAGCAATAAGTCTTCATTTCCTTATAACCATCATTATTTCTAATACTTGTTTACTAACTTGTTTGTAGTTTATGAAATTATTTATATTTTATTATCTATAAAAGCAATATATTACATATTGCACTGAAATAAGAAAATTGTTTTTTATTCTTCTTAGCAATTCTGACTGCAATTTAATCAGCAAAGTGTTTAACAGATGGTTATTTTGAGTCATTTTTCGTTGGCTAAACACTGTCTGAATTTCATTTTAAATTATTAAGCTGGCACTAATATAACCAATATAGAATTTTTGTTTTAAGATGGACTACATCTTGTTTCACTATTACTGCAACTTACATGAATGCTAGCTTTTGTTTTTAGGTACGGTATAAGACCAAAATTTTCTCAATTAACAAAACACAATTTTTTTCTTTTGGGTCACACCCAGCGATTCTCAGGGGTTACTCCTGGCTTTGCACTCAGGAATTACTCCTGGCAGTGCTTGGGGGACCATATGGGATGCCGGGGACAGAACCCGGGTCGGCCGCATGCAAGGCAAACGCCCTACCTGCTATGCTATCACTCCGGCCTCAGCACAATTTTTCTTTTAGAATTCTTTTCACATTAGTTGATTCATTTGATTTGCATGCAAAATATGTGTCTTGAATCTTTCAATTAACTCTCAATTAACTTCCAAATAAAATAAAATCATAAATGTAGTTAGATGTAGTACTGATTGCATTGTGGTTATTTTTTTGACAGGTTATCTTTTTAAATGAAATGTGTTTGGAGCATAGCAATATTTTCCTTTTAAGTGGGGGTTATGGTATATCACAGGACTGACAATGAATATAAAATATTATTTCTGGATTTTCTCATTGTGAATGTCTTCATCGCTCAGCTCCACTTTCTCTAGTTGAGTTGAATCTCATAGTACAAAATAAACTATCCTTTTAGGCTGAAACTAATTCTTACATTTAAAAAATCCTTAAAAACATATCTGTCCTTTCAAATTGTGAGTTTTCAAATTTCTGTCTCCTTTTCTCCCTTCTGCCCTTCCCTTTATTTTGGTTACAATGTGCATGAGCCACATACTTGGTTAGTGGTGTATGCACACTTGATTAACTACAATAGTCACCAGGGGTTGTACATTTGGTTGTGATGCTCTCCAAAGAGCTGCATACTCCTTACAGAACCTGAGATAACAATCAATGATGGTGGGGGGAGGTATGGGGGTAGAAGGTGTCTGTAATGTGGGTCTTCTATAACTGAGCAACACCCTGGGCCCTCTATATCTTTTAAAACCCAGTATTCAGGGTGCTTGTAGTGAACTAAACAAGTTCAAGTTTTATTACAAATATAACAAGAGTGTACAGTTTGTATAATTATCTGTGTGTCTTGGCAACCCAAATGACACTCCAGTATCTATTATTAACAACAGCAACATGTAGCCTCTAATAGTTGCTTGAAGAATTGTCATTCTACCTAATTTCCAAAAACCTTTTCCATCATGCCTTAGGTTGAGTATCAGAAAAATACTACCTAAAACACTACCTACTTGACTGATGGTGATAAAACTAACAGGGCAACTTTGTTTTTCATTACTGAGTTAATGTGAGATATACAGTTAAAGTTGTTCATGATTGACTTTTAGTCATAAAATATTCCAACACCCATCCTTTTACCAGTGTACATTCCCCACTACCAATGTCCCTAATCCCTCCTGACTGTCACCCTCCAGCCTCATCCCCCACAGCCTGCCTCTGTAACAGACACTTATTTTCTCTCTCTTTCTCTCTCTCTGTTTTTCTCTCTCTCCTTTCCTTTTAGGCACTGTGGTCTGCAAAAATATTACTGGAAAGGTATTATACATATCACTTACCTCCTTTCATCACTCAGGTTTTGTCCACAGTGATCATTTCCAAATATCAATGTCATAGTGGTCCCTTCTTTGTCATAACTGCACTCCTCCTCCCCCTCCCCTTTGTGGCAAGCTTCCTGCCATTGACCAGTCCTACTAGCTCTTGTTTCTATGTCCTTGGGTATTAGTCACATGCTATGTTTTTTTTAATAAACCACAAATGAGTGCAATAATTCTATACTTAGGGCAACTTTCATTTAATTACTTTTTTTTTTGTTTTGGGGCCACAGTCAGCTGTGCTAAAAGATTATTCCTAACTGGGATCGAGGGATCATATGCTGCGGGTTGAATATAGCTAGACCGCATGCAGGGCAAGATAGTACCTTCTGTAATGTCTCTCTGGACTCATGACAACTTTACTAAAACTGTCCTATAAATACCAAGACAACATTATAATAGCATCACATATTATGCTTTTTATTCTTATACTATCTATTCCATGGAAGATGGTGATGTTAGTAGACTTTCCTGGAACTTTACAATTCAAAATAGCTATTAGTGATGTTATTTAAATATTATTTATTATTTTTATGGCACAACATATTTACCAGTCAACCACATTCATCCCATAAATTATTATATTCTTTCCCCAAATCATAAAATGTAGAAATAAAAAATTATAAATAAAATATCAGAAAATGTTAAACCAACTTTGCAACTTAGTTGAAAATTGAAAAATAAAGTGGATTCCATCTAACAATATGCCATGGAAAAATATACACTGAAGGTTGGATTGAGGGCTGAGCCGAGTCTGAGTTCTAGCCTAGAAAGTGCCAGAATCTGTGCATCCTGCACAGTGAGGAGCTCCACAGCGGAAGTGTAGGCAGCACTGGAAAGACAGGATAGAGAGCAGTTATACTGCTGATAGCTGACCGGTATTGGGCCAGGAAAAAAAACGTTTTTCAGCGAGTACTGAGATATGAGGTGGAAATTAGCCTGTGCTAAGTGAATAGGTTCTCTGGAAGTCCAATTTTCGTTTTGAATTCACTAAATTGGAAAGCAACTAAATGGGACCTGGATGGAACTAACATGGGCATTGTTATTATTGTCATCGGTGGGACAACTGGGGCCAGCCTTTCCTTTAAAAGGGGAGCCCTTCCATCAGGTCTGCAGCTGAGCATGATCTCAACTGACTGGCACTTCCTTATTCGAGCCTATTGACTCAGATCTGAAAAGCCTGTGTTGGTTATATAGCAAGTAGACAGGACTTCTTAAGCATTGGCAGCCAATAAGGAGCCTGCACCCAGACCTATTATGGAACACAAGACAGATATCAGTCTCAAAGACCTGGTGATAGAGAATGCTTATCTGCTAATCAGACCTCCTCAGTGTAAGTAATCAGGGACTTTGGCCATTTCTGATTGCCTAAGTTTGAAGAAATCCTGGTCATGGTTCTCTCTGGCTATGAGGAAATCCAAAGCACCTCATCATTACTGTCTAGATCCTTCAAAACTGGTCAAAGATGCTGCTTGTAACTCAAAATCTAGTATACCAGTTGGCCCAACACAACCACTGAAACTTCTCACAGAATTATCAAATAGTATGTAGACTGTGCCTCCTGAGCATTTTCCAGACCTGCTAAAAGATAGCACTTAGGCATTCAGGGATAGATGCACAAAAATGAGTTCATCTGGCATCAGCAAAGGTGTCTCTAAACAATCACATTACACCACAGGTGACTACCTAGGTCTGTTGAGCTTAAACTCTACCATTAATGGTAGGCATATACTGGCAAATGGAAACCCACAATACCGACAAAGATCAGTACACTGAACAGCTTTTACTCGGAATATATAATCATAATTTCAAATTACTCCTCAAGCAAAACAGATTTTACTCTATATCAATTGACACTAGCAACTGAGAACCCAGGACCAGAGCCAAGGTTAGCTATACCTCAGCTCCTTAGTACTAAAAGGGCACTTGCACCAACAAAACCATAGCAGCCATCCAAGTTAACACAAACTCCCTTCCATAGCTACCAGCTCAATTTTATTTATTTTTATTTATTTATTTTTATTTTATTGTTTTTTGGGTCGCACGTGGAGATGCACGGGGATTACTCCTCGCTGTCCACTCAGGAACCACCCCTGGCGGTGCTCAGGGGACCATATGGGATGCTGGGATTCAAACCTGGGTCGGCCGTGTGCAAGGCAAATGCCCTACCCGCTGTGCTATCACTCCAGCCCCCCCCAGCTCAATTTTAGAATCATGAGCTTCTGATACTCTTTTGTACCAGCTTTAACCTTCTTGTAACACAACATTTAATAAAATTGTATAAATTCAGCCACATTGATGGATGAATGCAAAAGCCCAAGAAAGAAATTATTTATTTATTTATTTATTTATTTATTTATTTATTTGCTTTTTGGATCACACCCGGAGATGCACAGGTGTTACTTCTGGCTCTGCACTCAGGAATTACCCCTGGCGGTGCCCAGGGGACCATATGAGATTCTGGGAATCAAACCCGGGTCGGCAGCATGCAAGGCAAACACCCTATCTGCTCTGCTATTGCTCCAGTCCCCCAAGAAAGTACTTAACTACACCAGAAATTCCTAAATTGTCCATGGAAATCTTCAAAATGATGGGGTTATAAACTTTCATTGAAATGAAGAAATCAATTCAAAAGACCATAAATAAGTTTAGAGAAACTGTGAAAGAAAGTATTAATCAGTTCAAACAAAAAGAATCAGGAAAAGAATACAGTAGCTAAATTAAAAACACTCCAGCAGAATCAAAGGAGTCAAATATTGAATCAGTGATGTTGAGCTAAAGGCATGAAGAATCATAAACAAAGACAAGAAAGGAGAGGAGAGAGACTCTTAAACACAGCAAAAGAAAAGTAAATCCTTACATATAATTGTGTCCTATAACACCCCGTTCATATTTATAGTTTCAATTTATATAAAATAATTAGATATATAAGAATATATATGTTAAAATAACACAATATGAGACTAACAACCTAGGGAAGTAGAGATAGGGCTAGGAGTATCACTCCATAGTTTGGAAGCCTGCCTCATGTGCTGGGGGAGAAGGCAGGTGGAATGGAGAACGGATCACTAAGTCAATGATGGTTGGAAGGATCACTCGGGATGGGATATGTGTGCTGAAAGTAGACTAAGAATCAAACATGATGGCCTCTCAGTATCTGTATTGCAAATCATGATGTCCAAAAGTAGAGAGTAAGAAAGAAGGTGCCTGCCATAGAGGCAGTGGTGGGATGGGTAGTGGGTGGTGGGAGAGATACTGGAGTCATTGGTGGTGGAAAATGTGCACTGGTGGAGGGATGGGTGCTCTATCATTGTATTACTGAAACTCAATCATGAAAGCTTTGTAACTATATCTCACAGTGATTCAATAAAAAAGAAGTTGAAAGATTTAAAAAAGAGTGTATGCATGTATATGTATATTGTTATAAGAATTGTCACTTTTATCACTTGTCATCCCGTTGATCTTCAATTTGCTGGAGTGGGGGCCAGTAATGTCTCCATTTGTCCCTGTCATGTGCTAGTGTAGCCCAATGGTATCTGCTCACTCCAGAAACTCGAAGAGCCTCAAACCGTTCATTCAGGGTTTTGACAAAGAAGTCTGACCATCTCATAGGTGTGCGGCCACGCAGTTTTTTGACGTTCCGTGGAATCCAGTCAGTAACAGCTCTAGACCAGTGGTCATCTCTAAATCACATTATGTGTCCGGCCCATCTGATTTTCGATGCGTTGGCAAACAATACAGCGTCCCTGATTCTTGATCTTCGACGGACATCGGAACTCTAGATTCCTTTCTCTCACTTGAGTGAAATGTGATATTACAAGCAGAGCTCTTTCAATTCCTCTTTGGGATATCCAAATAGCGTTTTCGTCTTGTTCTCGTAGGCCCACGTCTCTGAGGCATATGTTAGTGCAGGAAGACGGTGGAGTCAAAAAGATGTGCCTGGAGCCACAGGTTCTTCATCCTCTTACCTGTGAAATTCTGGGGCCAAGTCATTCCTCATGTTGAGTTCTCAACCCACGTACACATAGCTGCTGCATTTGGAGATATCCGTCCCATTGAGAGCAAATGGAATGTCAGGGACTAGTTTTTTATGAACATTGTCTTGGTCTGAACTTTCCGCACTCGGTGTCGAAGTTGGCCATCATTTGTGCCACTTGGCTAAGTGATAGTAGAACAATTTTATCAGCGAAGCAGAGGTGGTGTAGTTGCCGACCATCTATCTTCACTCCAATTCTTTTCCATTCCAGTGGTTGCATGACATTCTCGAAGGTGGCACTGAAGAGTTTTGTTGAAATGGTATCACCCAGCCAAACCCCTCTCTTTGTGAGGATGATCACTTTCTTGTAGAATGGTGAGATCTTGGTGGTGAATCCATAATACAGCTCTCAGAGGATCTTAATGTACTGAGTTAGAATGCACTGTTTGGCTAGGGCTTCTATGACTGCTTCAGTCTCAAAAGAATCAAAAGCCTTCTTTAAACTGATGAACATTAGATAGAACGGCATCTTGAACTCTCGCGAAACTTCATGAGCTTGGTTACTGTGTGAATATGGTCGATAAAAATTATGAAACACATTTAAATTTACCAGAAGAAGAACAAAGAAAAAGCAGAAAGAACGGTCTGGAGCTACAGGTCAGCAAGTAAGGCATTCTGCTTTTCACGTGGCTGACCCTTTCGATCCTTGGCATCCCATATGGTCCTCCAAGCACTGAACACCACTAGGGGTGATTCTCGAGTGCATAGCCAGGAGTAACCCCTGAGCATCACTGCGTGTGACCCAAAAATCTCTAAGAAGCAAAACAAAATGTAGAAAGAAAAAGAGAAAAGGGGAAAGGAAAGATTGCTGATGGGTAAAATAAGGATTGAGAATTTGCCTCAATCTGAGAAGGAAGATGTGTAGTTTGATCCAGGAAACTTAAAGAATTTCAAACAAATAAAATCAAATAGAGGAAAATCAAGACACACTATAATCAAATATAATCAAAAAGACAAGAAATGAGAGAGAAATAGAAAAGAGAGTGAGACTCAAATAAGCAAGAGAAAAGCAAAGCCTACATATAATTTTCCCCATAAAACTTACACTTGATTTCATGGGGAACCTTATAGGTCAGAAACATGATATCCAAAGTCTTGAAATACATATGAAAAAATCCAGCCATGTCTCCAACTCAAACCTGTATCCTTATTATCAAGCTTGAAAGTGTATAAAACCGTTTTTTGACAAAAAACTAAAGGCATTTATTTTTTTCTGAACCTCTGTAATGAGTACTTAATTGTCTTCAACATAAAAGAAAAAAAACCAGAAGCAAAAAACCTCAGAAAAGACAAAAATAGGAGGAATGATAGAGAGTAATCAAATGGACTTCTAGAATTAACGCAGGCTGTATGGCTGTACTTTAAATGTAGAAGAAAATATAAGTTTAGAACTTCATATAAAATCACACAGTAACCTCAAGCAAGAAATATCTAAAGGAAACAAATAAAGGGAGGAAAGTAAAAGCAAATCTCTATATAGTCAATATCAAAGTGCAAGTTAGAACAAAACAAAAAAGTCAAAGAAACAAAGCCAAATTGCAAAATCATCCAATATTCTCTTTTTAAAAAAATAGCAGTACAATCATTTATGTCAGTAATTTCACTTAATTTTAATTGCCTTAACTTCCCGATCCAAAAAGCATACAGCATGAACCAGGAAGATAGTATAGAGGTTAAGACATGTGACCAGAACTGAGTTAATCCCTGGCACTTGATGGTTTGGGGAGCCCGGCTGAATGAAGTAATGAAGATACATGGACATCACAGAGTGTGATCACGGTAGTTCCAGCCATATCAGGTCCAAACAGTATCCTATACTCTGTCCATTCTGTCCCTCACATTGAACTACTAGGTCAGTGGCTGAGAATTGCTGGGGATGGCCAACAGTTCCCATGAGCAACACTTGCCTTTTATGCAACAAAATCCAAAAAAGTTAAAGTAAACAAAATATAAACAACAACAAAGAAACCTAGAGTTTCTGGCTGGATCAGGAAACAATATCCAACCTTCTAATATTTAAAGAGATACACAGTGAACTCTCATAATAGGTAACAGGCTCAGAATGTAAAATTGGAAAATTATCCTATAGACAATGGATGTTAATGAAAATTGGGATATCCGTAGTTTCATCAGCAAATAGCACTCAACTGAAGAAAATATTAAGAGTCAAGGATGAACATTATGTACTGAATTAGTTGTCTATACATCAAGAAGCCTTAACTCTTGTCAAAAACTAAATGGAAGGACATCTAAGTTCCTAAGTCAATTAATAAAACTTAGGAGATACTTTTATTTATTATTATTATTTTTTTGCTTTTTGGGTCACACCCAGCCATGCACAGGGGTTACTCCTGGTTCTGCACTCAGGAATTACGCCTGGCGGTGCTCAGGGGACCATATGGGATTCTGGGATTTGAACCCAGGTCGGCCTCATGCAGGGCAAATGCCCTACCCGCTGTGCTATAACTCCAGCCTTTAGGAGATACTTTTACCTGAACACAATAGTATTTGAGGACTTCGACACTTCTTAACATTAAACAGATGAACAAAACAAAAATCAACAAAGAAGTAAGATAACTAAATTTAAAAAATAGAAGAGCTGGAATTAAACATATAAAGGGTTTTTCACCTTCACAAAGTAAAATACACTTGCTGCTCTAGTGCACATAGAAAAATTTTGGCCAGACACATACACAAAACAGATGCTCATAAAATGATGAAAATAGAAAGTATATCAAGTCTTTTTCAGACCATAATACTATAAATATAGAGGTTAAAAATAAACATGCTAGATAAATAGAACAGCAGGTAGGGTGCTGGTCTTGAGTGCAGCCAACCTGGCAGAGATAGTACAGAGGTAGGGTGTTTTCCTTGAACTGAATTGAGGTAAATTGCCTTGAATTGAATTTAATTTAACACTGGTTCAATCCTTGATTCCTTATATCAGGAAAATCAAAGAGCGAAAAGGTCAATGAAATAAGGAGCAGTTTTTGTAAAAGAATAAGATTGAGAAACATTCAGCTAGACTCATGAAATGTAAAGGGAGCACTCTTAATGAATCATAGTTGGAATGAAAGGGCAGAAGTACAACAGATCCATCTAAGTTTTAAAAGATAATAAGAGGTTAGTATCAATAACTTTATGATGCTAAGCTAGAGAACAATGAAGAAATGGTTGAAATTTTAAAATTATACCACATTCAAAGGTTCAATCATGAGGAATTTGAAAACCCGAACAGTTCAAATACTAGGTAAGACATATTATTTTATTTTATTTTTATAAAATTGTCCACAGTGATTTATTACATTCAATATTCCAACACTAATCCCACCACAATAACACATTCCCACCATTATTTCCTATTTTTGCAACCACCATCCAAGGCTGTCCCAATAGTAGGCCTGAAATAATTTATTTTGCATTGCATGATTAATTCACTAAAATTATAAAAAAGATTTCCTTAGAAGAAAGTGTGTGAAGATTGTTGTATTTAACCCTGGATCTTTTAAGGTCCTATAAAAGAGATTATTAACATGTTGTTAACATTAAGCCTTGTGTGTTAATATTTTCTTAATCAAGATTGGTTTCCTTCTACTTTCCATCTCATCCTATGTGGTATGCTACTCCTGGTATATCAGTGATACAGAGTAGGAGCTATTACTCCAAGAATTCTAAAATATTGATGAGTGATACAGCTGGATGGTAACTTTGGAGTCTGGAAGTATCTCTGCAGTTCGCTGATCTCTTTCGAGATTTATTAATCTCTGAATCGTGGCTGGTTAATGAGTTTATTCAGCACAGAAGCCAGTTCATGGTCATGATTGCCAGACTCCCAGAAGAACTGAAGGATGTAGGAGATCCTGGTCATGAATCCCAGACTCTGTGGGACCCTGAGATTTCACTCAACCCTCATACCTGGGTTTTTCACCAGATTTGTTCATGAGTGAGGCTTGCTTGAACCTGTGGAGTCTGGCCTCGAGCATGACTGCAATTCGGTTCTGGAGGTTTTTAGGCTGCCAGGGCTCTGCTAGAGCAAGTGGAAGGTTAAGATATTTTTAAAAGATCAATTAATAATCTTGCACAAAACAGAAGACTGTTTCACAACAGGTACACTAGTGAGTTCTAGAAATGCTTTAAAAAGGATCTATACTTCTAAGGTCTTCCACAAAATAAAAGAAATAGGAATTCTTCCTAACAGTTTCTATGATGGCAATGTTACTCTAACACGAAAATCAGGCATGGACACTAGTAAGAGAAATTGCAGATCAATATAGCTTATGAACACAAATATATAAATATCAATAATGAAATATTAGCAAACTAAGTTCTACATTGCATCAAAAAGATCTATTATCAGAGGTAATCATTCCAAGAATGCAAGGAAGTTTCAATTATGCAAACGAATGAATGTGACACCATATCAACAAAAATATATAAATGATTAGATCATGTTAATAGATACAGAGAAAGCTCTTCACAAGATTCAGTACTCAAACACAGTAAAAATTCTCAACTCAATAGGGATAAAAGTAGCTTAACTCAATATATAAAAAAACAATATACAACAACTCCATAGCTAACAATATATTTTATGGTGAAATTCTGAAAGCCTTTTCACTAAGATGAAGAAGCTCTAAGGCAAGAAGTTCACTTTCAGCATTACTATTCAACCTAGTATTGAAAGTCCTAGTCACAGTACTTAGGCAAGTAAAATAAATCATAGGAATTTAAATTGGAAAAGAAAAGTTTGAACTACACAGAAGAATCTAAAGATTCCACAAAATATTTAAAATAAACTAACACAGTAAAGTAGCCAAATAAAAATATTAACAAACAAAATCTGCTGAATTTGTATGTTCAGCAGCAAACCAGAAGGAAAAGTGAAAAACAACTTCATTTACAATGTGGACACATATCCAGTATTCAACTGAACACTGGATATAAGCACTTAACAGCAAACCACTATTAAACAAAAATTAAAAAAATATATAAAACAAAGAAATATTTCTATTAAAAGCATTTGGGAGGAAGGTCAGGGGACATTGGAGCCACACCCAGCAGTGATCAAAGGTTCTGGCTCTGTCTTCAGAAATCACTTTCTAGCAGTGCTCATGGGACCATATGTGCTGCCATGGTTTGAACATGGGTTGACCACATGCAAGGCATATTCCTTAGCCATTGTATTCTCTTTCCTCTCCATACTCTGGATCAGAAGAATTAACATTGTTAAACTGACCTGCCCCACTCAAAGTATTATTTAGATCCAATGCAATAATCATCAAAATTTCATCAATATATTTTTAAGGATTTTGAACAAATACTAACAAATTTTGTGTGGACCCATAAAAATACCTGCACAGCAAACTTATGGCCTATGTCAAAAATACAAGAACAAGGACTGATGAATGTACTCAGTGGTAAAGTGCATGCCTCGAGTGTGTGATATCTGGTTTAACTCCATGCAGTGAAAAAAGAAAGATGTTAAGAATCAGAGCTGGTAGGGATGTGGTGAAAATGAATCTCATTCACTGTTGACTGATAAGTCACCTTTAAGTATATATATATATATATATATGTATAAATTCGCATGCAACAAACAACAGGTGATTTAACACTATGACAATATAATAAAATACAATTCAGTGGGATTACACAAAAATAAAATGATTCTGCACAGTAAATTACATTATTATTAAGATGAAGACATACTAATGAATGGGATAAAACCTTTAAATGAAATATTCTGACAAAGTGGTAAAGCATATGCCCTGAATATTTAAGCCCTGGGATTCAGGCTCTGGGAAAGAGAAAGAAAGTAAAGAAAGAAAGGAAGAAAGAAAGAAGGAAGGCAGGAAGGAAGGCAGGAAGGAAGGAAGGAAGGAAGGAAGGAAGGAAGGAAGGAAGGAAGGAAGGAAGGAAGGAAGGAAGGAAGGAAGGAAGGAAGGAAGGAAGGAAGGAAGGAAGGAGAGAGGGAAAGAGAGAGGGAAAGAGAGAGAGAGAGAAAGAAAGAAAGAAAGAAAGAAAGAAAGAAAGAAAGAAAGAAAGAAAGAAAGAAAGAAAGAAAGAAAGAAAGAAAGAAAGAAAGAAAGAAAGAGGGAGAGAGGGAGAGAGAAAAAGAAAGAAAGAAAGAAAGAAAGAAAGAAAGAAAGAAAGAAAGAAAGAAAGAAAGAAAGAAAGAAAGAAAGAAAGAAAGAAAGAAAGAAAGAGGGAGAGAGGGAGAGAGAAAAAGAAAGAAAGAAAGAAAGAAAGAAAGAAAGAAAGAAAGAAAGAAAGAAAGAAAGAAAGAAAGAAAGAAAGAAAGAAAGAAAGAAAGAAGAAAGAAGGGAAGGAAGGAAATAAGGAAGGGAGTGAGGGAGGGAATAAGGAAGGTAGTGAGGGAGGCAGGAGTGAAGGATCAAAGGGAGAGAAGAAGGAAGGAAGAGTGGGATGGAAGGAGAGGGAGGAATAGAGAAATTAGAGAAAGGGAAAGAAAAAGAGAGAAAGGAAAGAAGGATAATGAGAGAAAGAGAAATAGAGGAAGGAAAGAAATAAAGTAAAAGAAAAGGAGAGAAACAAACAGAAGAAAGGAAAAAATTAAAGGAAGGAAAGAATAAAAAGAAGAGGAAAATGGGAACGCAATGAGGGAAGGTGATACTAGGTAATGTTTCAAATATTGATAGAAGAAAACTATCTGTTTATGGTTTAATTTTGGGAGATATTTGTTTCTACAATATCTTGGAATGAAATAGATTCTAAGAATTCAAACATTTATTCTAAGTTTTGAAGCAGGGCATAAAGCTGTTGAAATCTAAGGTTCATTGTACATCTGTGGGATATGTTATACTTTCCTTTCAATTCTCATCCTAATTGCTATAGTTTTCTCCTTTTGTTTTACTCAATTTTAGTTCAATTTTTCTCTATTTTATATTTAAAGAACAACTCTTGATTTCAGTGATCTTTGGTAATGTTCTCTCAAGTTATACTTAATTTTTTCTGCCCTAATTTTTATTCTTTTTTTTTCTTGTGCTAACTTTAGGGTTCACTTATTCTTTTATGTAATCCTTTAGGTGTGCAGTTAGATTTTTAGTTTGTGATGTATCTTCTTTATATATGAATCTGTAATAACTTGAATATCTTTTTAGTATTGCTTTTTCTGTGTTTTATATTCTCTGATAGGTCATGTCTTCATTCTTGCTAGTTTTCAAATTGTTTTAGATTTCCTCTTACATTCCTCCTTGTCTCAATAGTTATTCATGGCTCTCTTTGTCTTTGGAGTTATCTCCCTTGAGCACATTACTCTCTCTCACTTTCTCTCCCTCCTCCCTGTTGGATATTAACCCAAAGTGTTTTAGGCTTCACCTGTGAATTTCTCCCTTTTCCTCCTCCCAGAGAAGCTTATTGTGTCCTTGCTAGCATCCCAATTTTAGCTAAAGTTTATCTTTAACCTTTCCATTGTACTTTAGCTCTCATTATCTCAGTCCCTCCAGTCAGTATTGATTACTTATAAGCCAAAACTTTCTGGTAATTCTGAACTTTGTATTTGTACTGCTTTGTATTTGAAGTGTTGTATATTTGTACCTGCTTTTCTATTCCCCCTATATCTTTTTTATATTTTACTATAGAGCAATGTTCTTTGGTTAAACACAGAAAGAACCATCAATGCTATGCTCCTAATATTTGGGAGTTGATTGAATCTGAAATATACCTACTTCTGCACATAATTACTTGACTCAGGCTTCAGTTGCTGTTGTTCATAACACCCCTAAAGGGAGGTCCTGCTGTGGGACTGGGATGGACCCGGGGTGAGTGGTAAAGCTATCCCCAGCATCGAAATGTGAAGTTATAGAAAGCACAAATGCATGATCTTGATGCAAGCTGTTCTGACTTAATTGATTAGACCCCATGGGGAAAGACAAGCTGAACTGTCCTGAAGACTTAATCTGGGGTTTACTGTAAAAGCCATGCTTGCTCTAAGAGCCCGGAGAACTAACTGTTAAAAGCCTTGCTTGCTCTCAGCACAGAGAACTAAGTGTTGGTATCTTTGTCTCTTACTGTGTTTATCCAAACAGCTGCAAATATTGATAACTTATACAACTAGAGAGAAAGATAAAAGCAATGTAGATGTCTCTGGGAGACAGTGTGTCTCCTTGGATTAACCTCCCCAAGAGAATTTCCTCCACCAAATGTTTATCTATGTAAATGATCCATCACACCTATGTCCTAACCTCAACACCCCTTCAGATGTTCTATAAGTATGCTAGCAGCTCTGCATTAAAGGGTCCATTTTCACCATCAGCCTGTGGTCTCCCCCCCACCTCCCATCTCCCTGTCTCTCTGTCTCTCTGTTGTGGAGGCCTGGGGAGGTGCAGAGGCAACTCTGGGCCACAGAACGCACAAACACATACCTCTAGTCTTGGCAGCAGCCCCTGCATTTTACTTTCTGAACTCACACTCCCCTTGCTCAAACACCTGCAAATAAAACCTGTTTTTACTTCACTAAAAAGAGTTATTCGTAATAAGTCTTTTTAGATGCAAATTGAAATAATACAATTTTGTACTTGAGAACACATTCCATGCAGATCTTGGGAACTGAGATCCCTGTAAATGTCTATTAATTCCATCTGTTCCAGATCCTCATTTTGGCCGTTTGTTTCTTGAGCTGCTTTCTGGCTGGACTGTCCTCTAGTACAGTGGGATATTAAAGTCCTCAACTACTTATCATTTATGTTAATCTGTCTCTTCAGGCAAGTTGTTAGTTGCTTAATATGTTTTGATGATTCTTCACAGTGTAAAATATAGATCAAATGTATGTGTCTATGTGTTAAATTTTGTGTTAAATCCTCTTGAAGGATTTACACATTAATTATAATATAATGTCTTTACTACCTTGATTCGTCTGATCTTCTTATGCCTGTCCCTGCTTTTTTGTCTATAATTTTCCTATGCTATTACTTTCCAACCTTTTACTTTGAGTCTGTATTTGTCACTGGAGCTCAAGTGGGTGCCCTTTTGAAAACAGGAAAAATTGTTTTTTTCCTTACCTGTATGGCCATTATATCTTTGCATTGGGGAAGTTATGCATTTATTTTAGTGAAACTATTGGTAAAAATAATTATTTTTTATTTGTGGATTCTGGTACTTATCTCAATATTTTGTTTAGTGTCTACATCTGCTACTTTGTTCCCTGTTCCCTTGTATTTTTGTATCTCCTCTTTTTTGTAGTAAGTTTTCTTCTTGTATGTTTAGTCTGAGTGATTTTATTCTTTTTTTTGCTTTTTTTGAGGTCATGCACAGGGATTACTTCTTGCTTTGCACTCAGGAATTACTCCTATTTGTGCTCAGGGGACCATATGGGATGCTGGGAGTCGAACCCAGGTCGGCCGCGTGCAAGGCAAACGCCCTCCCCACTGTGCTATCACTCCAGCCCCTGAGTGATTGTATTCTGAGACACCTCTAATGCTTATGTCTATTGTTTAAGCTTATAAATTATTTTAAACAAAAAGGAAGTGACTCCAGTTCATTCTTAGAGTCCTCACAAAAGAAAGCAGCTTTTTCTTGCTCCTTCCAACTGTAGTTCTTTTTATTTTGTTAAGGTCCCTTAAGTAATTCTTAGAGGGATGGTTCATTAGCAAATGTATCACTTAAACTGATATTTTGGAATATATAGTTATTTATTAAAATTGTAGTGATAAGCTAATGTATAGTGTTGGGGGTTTTTTGAGTCTTGTTTTACTCAGTGGTTTATACCAAACCAGTCACCTTTGATTTGTAGGGATTCTGTGGATAAGCTGATAGTCTTGTAGGGGGTTATTCATATATAAGCATTTTGTTTTCATTGTGTTTATTTGATTCTCTAATTATCTTTTTTAAAATTTTATTTATTTATTTTTGCTTTTTGGGTCACACCCAGCGATGCACAAGGGTCACTCCTGGTTCTGCACTCAGGAATTACCCCTAGAAGTGCTCAGGGAACCATATGAAATGCTGGGAATCAAACCCGGGTTGGCCACATGCAAGGCAAATGCCCTACCCGCTGTGCTATCGCTTCAGAACCTATCTTTTATTTTTTACATCAAAGCTAATTTTAGTGCCTCAGTGTGTGTCCCTGGGATATTTTCTGTTACTGTTTGGCAATCTTCTTTTTTATTTAAATAAAATATTATTATTTGGGGGGAGGTACGGTGCTGCCAACAGGTCAACCTGTACCTGCAGGACGAGAGCATCAGCAGCCTGATGGTGCCTTCAGGCTTCCTGATACCCCAATATTGCTTCTGTGCCTTTGGCCAGACCAAAACAACTTGGCACCATGTTTACCAAGAAATTAAATAGCCAAAAGTTAGGTATGTGGGAGCCATGCCCACAAACCATCTCTGGCTCAGCTATACAAGCTCTTTTATTGGCCTTATTTCAGAGACTCGTAGATAAATCTCGAAAGAGATCAAAAGCCACAGTTAATCTCGGACCCTCGCATGGCTGAAGAGAATGGAGTAAATTGGAGGTGGGCAGATTGGCCTGTGCCTGCCCAAGCAGAGCCCCAACAGCAGCTTGCTTCCACAATCCAAAATTGCCGTCATACCCTGGCCTGACTCCACCCTCTCAGGACAGACCTCACCAAGATATAATCTGCTGAAAATTCAGGTATATGGGATTTGTGACTGAAATTTTCAGGCTTTCATGGAGTTGGGGAGGGCTACCTCCCTCTACTTCCCATGGGAGCACTGACAGTCACCCCCACAAACCAAATCCAGTGCCACCTTGTAAACTCTATTACTGGTTTGCTTTCAAGACCCATAAATAAATCTCAAAAGAGATCAAAAGCCAGAGACACAGCGGCGAGTCCCGGAAGACACCACAGAGCCAGAGATCTCTCCAGGCCCCATAGCGAGCCTATTTCTCTGTGCACCCCAGATGGAGTAGGTGCAGTCTTACCGCCTACTCCACATGAAATCCTGGCAACTGAGAGCTTCTACAAGCAAGACCCAGGTATGAGAGTTCCAGGACTAAATCTCCATGCTGCGTGGTGGCAGAGGTGCCGGGCTGTCCTCCCCAGCTCCCCACCCGCTTGTGCGCCTAGCTGTCACACCCACAATGTGCCTCTGGACGCCATCTTAGCTCACCAACAGCTTTGGTCCAGAGATGACCAATTGAATCCCAAAATGGATTAGTGCCCCACAGAAATGTCTCCAGAACTCAACCATTTACAATCTAGCATTCCAGAAGCATGCAGGCACGGCACCCATGACATTCAAAATGAGCAATGGACAGTAAATGATCTAGCACCTGCCCCTGGCAGTCAGGCTTAAATGATGATGGGGAAATTCGAGCAAAACATAATGCCCAAAAGTAGAGAGAGAGTATTTGGGAAATTGCCTGCCGTGGAGGCAGGAAGAGGATTGGGACGTGGTGCGGGGTTATACCGGGGACACTGGTGGTGGAAAGTGTGCACTGGTGGAGGGATGGGTGTTCGATCATTGTATGGCTGAATCTCGAACATGAAAGCTTTGTAACTATCTCACGGTGATTCAATTAAAAATATTATTATTATTGTTTATTGAATCATCATGAGATAGACCATAACAAAGCTGTTGATGATTGGGTTTTAATCATACAATATTCCAACACTTATCCAGTGTGGAGAGAAAGCCCCAGAACAAATCCCAGTGTGGTATGAAGACATATAATACCATATTTCAAGAGGGGAGATGTGAGTGACACATGTGCTCGGACACCACATGTTCTCAGCAGCAACACATGGCTCTGGGAAGAATATGCACTTGGGCAGCATATGCATATGCTTCCTTTGTTGAAGTTAGCTTTGGTAAGCTTTCTCACAAGCTGCCCCACTTGGGCTTTCTAATCTAGGTAAGAGTCCATTGACAGGTGGCTGCCAAAGTGTTGGGAGTAGTTGATGGTCTTCTTCGATATTCCTTTCCTGGCCTTTGTTTCTGTTGGAGCTTCTATAGGGTGAGTCCAGGCTTCTCTGGGTCTGTGCTGGGACCAGGTAAAGGTCTTACCAGGATTTAGTTCCTATGTTCACAGGTGGCTTTTTTTAAATTAAATCACCATGGATACAGTTACAAAGCTTTCATGATTGAGTTTAAGTCATACAATGATTGAACACCCATTCCTCCACAAGTGTAAATTTTCCACCACCAATATCCCCAGTTTCCCTCCCACCACCCCCAAAGACCACTCTATGGCATTCACCTTTCTTTTCTCTCTCTCTCTCTCCCTCTCTCTCTCTCTCTCTCTCTCTCTCTCTCTCTCTCTCTCGCTCCACACACATAACACTTTGGTGAATTATGGTTTGAAATACATGTTCTAAGAGGTCATGGTGTTTGTTCATGGCATTCAGTATTTTTACTGAATGGGAAGGTAAAGCTGGAGTAGCTCTTTATAACTGGACATATTTCACCTCTTATTACAACTGAGTAATATTTCATTTTATGTATATTCCACTATTTCTTTTTTTTGCTTTGAAAACTTTCCCTTACATTCATGAAAGCCTGATTTGTGATCTTGTGGTTCTTGAAATAAAACTTTAAAAATTATTTATTTATTTATTTATCATTGTGCTTTAATGTACTGTTGCCAATGGGGTTTCATATATCACATTTTACTTCTTTATAGCACCACCTCCTCCTTCTGGCTGACCTTCCCTCCACCATAGTCATTGCCTCTTCCCTGTCCTATTTCCCAGCTCCCTCGGGTGGTATATTTCCTACTGGTGACCAGTTTTCATGTTCTTTGTTTCAATTGTATTTATGCATTCATTATTCCTCCATTGTGTTTCCTTATACTCCTCATAAGACAGAGATTATTCTTTGTCAATCTTTCTGCTTTTGACTAACTTCACTCAGCATACTTCCCAAGTACCTTCATTTAGCAGCAAGATGTATGACTTTATCTTATATATGGCCTAGTAATATTCCATTGTGTGTGTATATATACATGTATATACATATATATATATATATACATATTACAGTTTCTTTATCTAGTCATCTGTTCTTGGACACTTGGATTGTTCCAAATTTTGGAATTTCCCTCATGATTAGCAATGTAGGGAATTTTATCATGTGCCTTTTGGCCACTTGTATTTTTTCTTTTTTTTGATTTTGGGTCACACCCGGCGATGCACAGGGGTTACTCCTGGCTCTTCACTCAGGAATTACCCCTGGCGGTGCTCAGGGGACCATATGGGATGCTGGGATTAGAACCCGGGTCGGCCGCGTGCAAGGCAAATGCCCTACCCGCTTTGCTATCGCTCCAGCCCCTGTATTTCTTCTTTGAGGAAGTTTTTGTTGACTTCTTCGCCTCATTTTTGATGGCATTGGATGTTTTATTCTTGTGAAATTCTCAGTGCCTTATAATTAACCACTTAACAGATGAGTATCAAGTAAATAATTTTTCCTATTCTATCAGCTGTCTTTGTATATTGATGACTGTCCCATTTTTTTATCCTTCCTTCCAGTTGTTTGGTCAATGGTGTTTCATCTTTGAAGATGCCTTTATCTTCAATGTCATGGAGAATTCTGCCTATGTTTTCCTCTGTGTACCTTATGAACTCAGGTATGATATTGAGGAATTTAATTCATTTGATCTGACTTTTGTGCCTGGCATTAGAAAGAGGTCTGAGTTCATTTTTTTGCATGTAGTTGCCCATTTTCCAAGCACCCTTGTTGAAGAGGCTTTCCTTGCTCCACTTCATATTTCTTGTTTATTTATCAAAGATTATGTGATCATATATTTGCTGGTCATTGCCAGTATACTCATCTCTATTCCATTGATCTGTGGGTCTGTCTTTATTCCAATACCATGCTGTTTTAATTAGCAATGCTTTGTAGTACAATTTGAAGTTGGAAATGTGATGTCTCCCATCTTCTTTTCCCTGAGGATTGTCTTAGCAATTAGGATGGGTTTATTGTTCCATATGAATTTCAAGAGTGCTTTATTTGTTTCTTAAAAAAATGTCATGGTATCATTATAGGGATCACTTATAAATAGGTGTACATGGAGAGTATCATGCTGAATGAAAAGAGCAGAGGGAGATGGACAGACATAGAATGATTGCACTGATCTGTGAGATGAAAGAAACATAATATGAGGCTAATCCCCAAAAACAATAGAAACAAAGGCCAGGAGGACTGGTCCACAGTTGGAAACTTGCTACAAGTGGTAGAGAAGGGAGGGAAGTTAGGATAGAAGTCCGCTATGAGAGTGATACCTGGAAATGATCAATCTGGGCAAAAACTGAGTGTTAAGAATAGGCCAAGGGATAAAGATGATAACATTTCAGTACCTGTATTGTAAACTATAATGCAAGAAAGGAAAGAGAGTGAGAGAGAGCAAAATAAAGAGAAAGGAGAGCAGTGCCTGCCACAGTGGCAGACTGGTGTGTTTGTGTGTGTAGTGGAAGGGGATGTTGGCAGGGAAACAGGGAACATTGGTGGTGGGGAAATGCACACTGGTGAAGGGAAAGATGTTAGAACATTGTATTACTAAAATCCAACATAAACAACTTTAGGACTGTGTATCTCATGATGGTTAAATTAAAAAAAATCTCACTGTTGCTTTGATTTGCCTCGCCCTAATTATTAGTAATGAAGAGCATTTTGGCCATTTGTATTTCTTCTTTGAGGAAATTTCTGTTCATATTTTCCCCCATTTTGATGGGTTTGGATGTTTTTGTGTTCTTGTAAAATGCTACCAGTGCCTTGTATTATCTTGGATATTAATCCCTTTTCTGATGAGTACAGAGTAAACAGTTTCTTCCATTCTGTGGGCTGTAGCTGTATTCTGGTTATGGTTTCCTTTGAAGTGCATAAGATTCTTAATTTATTGTAGTCCCATTTGTTTGTTTTTGCTTCCATTTACTTCATCAGTGGTGTTTCATCCTCGAAGATGCCTTTAGCGCTCATGTAATGGAGGCTACTTTCTGTATTTTTCTCTATGCATCTTATGGCTTTGGACACATATTGAGGTTTTTTTATCCATTTTGATTTACCTTTTGTGAATGGCATTAGAAAGAGGTCTGAGTTCAGTTTTTTGAATGAGCTGACCATTTTTACTGGTACCACTTGTTGAAGAGTTTTTCCTTGCTCCACTTTATGATTTTAACTCCTTTATTAAATATTAACTGATTATATGCCTGAGGTTCTGTCTCAGGATATTCTAATCTATTCTGCTGATCTGAGGCTCCGTATTTATTCCAGTATCTTTTTAGACAAGCTCGGGTGCGTTCAGAGTGGTATGGCTGTAGACTCCAGTATCATTTTTAAAATTACTACTGCTTTGTATTCACTGCCACTGTCATCCCTTTTTTCTCTAGTAAAGTCTCCATTTGTTCCAGCCCTGAGATTTTTAGCAGCCTCTCCTTACTCGTTTTCCCCAATGATTAGAGACTCTTTTCAGGGTAAGGGGATGAGACCTGTTATTGTTACAGTATTTGGTATGTCAAATACACCACAGGGAGCTTGCTAGGCTCTTCCGTGCAGGTAGGATACTCTCAGTAGCTTACTGGGATCTCCCAGAGGCATATATATATATATACATATATATATATTTCCCTTTATGATGATTTTTTGCAAGGCCGCTCATGCCTGAGGCTCGCCCCAAGCACGTGGAAGCAAAAATTAAATTCTTCAAAATTTGAACCAGTGGTCAAGAAGAATTGTATAGTGGGTGCAGAAGAAAGTCTCTTTTTTAGACATGTTGAGCTATTATTCAGCTATGATTTTTTATTTGTAATAGTAAAATATGACATTTAGTTTAGAAGTTTGCTTTTTAGTTAGCGGAGTTACTTAATAACTGTATATGCAATTTCTACTTAAGAATGAGGTCGCCAAATACGAGTTAGCTGTCAAGATTCACACAATTGAATAGACATATATATATGCTGCTGGGATAGCTCAGTGGAGCAAGCATGTGACTTGAAAGGTGGGCTTCCAGGCTCCATCCCCAACAAACGATCTCTCAACAGCTCAGGAGGAAATCCAGAGCCTAATGCTGGGAGTGGAGGGCTTTAGTCTCACTGGACACTGAAATTAGTCAATTTGAAACCTAAAAAAAAATCTATTATTTTCATACTAATGAAATTCTGTGAGTTTGCGTTCTATAGAAAGTTAGTACAACGGGGCTGGAGCGATAGCATAGCGGGTAGGGCATTTGCCTTGCACGCGGCCAACCCGGGTTCGAATCCCAGCATCCCATATGGTCCCCTGAGCACGGCCAGGAGTAATTCCTGAGTCCAAAGCCAGGAGTAACCCCTGTGCATCGCCGGGTGTGATCCAAAAAAAGCAAAAAAAAAAGAAAAAGAAAAAGAAAGTTAGTACAAGTATTAATTGTGTCAAAGAACTGGTCTTTGGATCCTAGTGATAGCGCAGTGGGAAGGGCACTTGTTTTGTATGAAGTGGAAACCTGGGCTCCATCCCCAACAGCCCATATGATCCCTGGTGCCCCACTAAGATTCATCCCCGAGTGCTGCTTTGTGTGCCCCCTCCCAAAATAAATACAAATAAATACTGCTTTGTATTACATCTTGAAATTGGAGAAAGTCATGCCTCCCATCTATTTCCCCCAAGCATCATTTTGAAAATTTAGGATGGTGGATATTGTTTCATATGAATTTCAGGAGTGTTTGATCTATTTCTTTTTTAAAAAGACATGGGTATCACTATAGGGACTGCAGTTAACTTGTATAGCGCTTTGGGAAACCCACAATTTCTTTATTAACTCAGCTGATTTTGGGCATTTGGGTTGTTTCTAAATTTTGTCTATTATATAGTTGTAATGAACACAGATGTGCCTGATCTTTTCAATGTAATGTTTTTGTGTTCTTGTGAAATTTCTAGGTCTTATGGAGGGATTTCTAAGTATTGTGATGGCATTTCTAAGTTTTGTGGTATTTTGTTTTTAATTTTCTGAGAACTCTCCATACTGTTTTCCTTAATGCTTCAATAATAAAAAAGAGTTTCATCAGTAGTGAGCGAGGACTCTCTTTTCACTGCAGATCCACAACCATTAATTATTTCGAACTGTTAAAATGTAGGATATTCTCCCTGGCTTTAAGTGATATGTCACTGTCATTTTCAGTAGCATTTCCCTGATAATCAGTGATGATAAAACACTTTTCATATATCCATTGGCTGTCTGTATGTTCTCTTTAGGATAACATCTATTCATCTACTTTTTTCTTTTCTTTTCTTTTTTTTCTTTTTTGGGTCACACCTGGCGATGCACAGGGATTACTCCTGGCTCTGCTCAGGGGACTATATGGGATGCTGGGAATCAAACCCAGGTCGGCCACGTGCAAGGCAAATGCCCTACCTTCTGTGCTATTGTTCCAGCCCCTCATCTACTTTTTTCATTTTAGAAAAGTTTTAGGGAATGGAGTGATGGTACAGAAGGTAGGGCATTTGCCTTCCACGTGGCCGACCTGGGTTTGATCTCCAGCATCCTATATGGTCCCCCAAGAACTGCCAGGAGTAATTCCTGAGTGCAGAGCTAGGATTAATCCCTGAGCATGACCGGGTGTGACCCAAAAATAAAAAAAAAAAAGAAAATTAAAATATGTCTTGGTATTGCTTTGTCCTTTCCCCTTTGCCACAAGGAGCTTGGTATTAGGGGCTGGAGAGATAGCACAATGGTAAGGCATTCGCCTTTCACTCTGCCGACCCGTGTTCGATTCCTCCATCCCTCATGTAGCTTGCTTAGTAGCCTAGCAAGCTACTAAGAGTATAGCGCCCTCACGGCAGAGCCTGGCAAGCTACCCGTGGAGTATTGGATATGCCAAAACACAATGAGAGACATTACTGGTGCCCCCTTGAACAAATCAATGAGCAACGGGATGATAGTGACAGTGACAGTCTTGGTATTGCTTTATATATATATTTATATATATATATTTGATGCTACCTTCTGTCATATGTATGGCATGTTAATATTTTGGTATTTTTCACAAGTTTTCTTTTATGTTAGTATCATTTGTTTCACAGTGCAGAAACTTTTTATTTAATGAAGTCACATTTGCTTATTTTTGTTTCTGTTTGTTTTGCAAAGGATTTTGAATCATTGAACACAACTTTGCAGTCACTATCATAGGAGCTATGATATGTTTAATATGATAGCTTTTATGGATATGATCCTAACATTGAGGTACTTAATACATTTTAAATGAACTTGTGTATGGTCCAATTTCAGTCATCTTCTTGTGACTGACTATTTTTCTCAATTGTGTTTAAGAGAGACTTTCCTTGTACCTAACTTCTTTGTCATATATTAGCTTTCCCTACATTTGAGGGTTTATTTCTGGCTATCATTTATACCATTGGTCTGAAAGTCTGACTTTAATTCTCTTCCACATTGTCTCTATTGCTATAGCTTTACAGTGTAGTTTTTAGGTTAAGCAGTGAAAGCGTTCCATCTTCTTTATTCTCAGAATTGCTTTGGCACTTTGGGGAGTTTGATGGTTTCACAAAAATTTTAGTGCAATTTGTTCTATGTCTTTGTAGAACGTCATTGTATTTTTGAGAATCATTGCATTAAATTTACATAAGGCTTTGGATTATATGGTCATTTTACCATCTTCTTGAGAAGGCACTTTTCTCAAGTATATTACAAAGTTAAAGCTCATGTTTTTTATTTCTATGTGCCTTTTGTGTAAACAATGCACATAGTATTTAACAATATGTGGTTTATATATGAACACATACATATGAATAGCACACTGTTACTGTTATTACTGTAGATCATTTTAAATGCAAGACTTTGTTCACATGACTAATACAAACAGGTTAGTATATGAAAAAGTTAATGCAGTATAAGCCTAGAAAGTAAAAGCCCGATATTAGAAAATCATTGTCATTTGGAAAGGCAAATGATACATAAGAAATGTTGGAAAACAACATTTTTCATATATACAAAGCAGTTTAATACAAATATGTTTTTCTCTTGAATTTTACAATGTGATGTCAGCCATTATAAATATATCATTTATTGTGATTTTACTCTATGACTTAATAATGTTTATAAAAATTTATAATTTTGTATGTGTTTTTTATTTTGGGGCCACACCTGGTGATTCTCAGGGTTTATTCTTAGCTCTGCACCTAATATTTCCATCTGGCTGTACTCAAGGCACCATACAGGGTGCCAGAGATCCAATCCAGGCTAGCCATGTGCAATTCAAGTGCCCTATGTGCTGTATTATCACTCTGTCCCCAACTTGTTATATTTTGTTGAAGAGAATCTCTGTGTACACACTTCTGACTATATAATCCATGCATGTACCCTCTATTTGGCTATGTCAAATAACTTCTATTTCAATCTTCCACAGGTAATAAAAATATTTTAAAATATAATATATTAACTTTCCCTCTTGTAACTGTGAAAGTCTTGTTTCACTGTTGCTTGAGTGATCAATCAATAAAGAAACAAATATGATAGAGAAAAAGAATTATTAAGGAACAAACAAGTCATCAGGTTGAAAAATGGTAGATTCACATCCTCAAAGTAACCATTTTTTATGCATGGGCACAAGAAGCAATTTATATTGGAAAAGAAGAAAACATTTTCAAAAATGGCAGATTTTGCAGACTGATGGGTGCCTAACTAGTCAGTAGCTTCCCTTGAATGTAAGGCTCCTCTGAGGCATATTCCATTGTGTTTGAAAATATAAAATGAGATTTCTACTTAAAGATACAGAATTCGGGGCTGGAGCAATAGCACAGCGGGTAGGGCGTTTGCCTTGCACGCGGCCGACCCGGGTTCGATTCCCAGCATCCCATATGATCCCCTGAGCTCCGCCAGGGGTGATTCCTGAGTGCAGAGCCAGGAGTAACCTCTGTGCATTGCCGGGTGTGACCCAAAAAGCAAAAAAAATAATAAAAACAAAATAAAGATATAGAATTCATGTTATTGTAGGTTTTGGGGTAATGAAATATAAGAGAAAACATTCTCTACATTTTAATAGGTTTGGTCCAGA
The DNA here is from genome assembly GCF_027595985.1 of Sorex araneus. Taxonomy (NCBI): domain Eukaryota; kingdom Metazoa; phylum Chordata; class Mammalia; order Eulipotyphla; family Soricidae; genus Sorex; species Sorex araneus. Next base: position 130,436,980 of record NC_073313.1, read on the forward strand.
AGTTTTTGCTAATTATAAATTTATAATTCTTTTACTATAAATTATAATTCATTAGTTTTATGAATGGGCCAAAGCGATAGCCCAGTAGGTAGGGCGTTTGCCTTGCACATGGCCGACCCGGGTTCGATTCCTCTGCCCCTCTTGGAGAGCCCGGCAAGCTACCGAGAATATCTCTCTCGCATGGCAGAGCCTGGCAAGCTACCCATGGCATATTCAATATGCCAAAAACAGTAACAGCAAGTCTCTCAATGGAGACGTTTCTGCTGCCAGCTTGAGCAAAATCAATGAGCAACGGGATGACAGTGACAGTGACAGTTTTATAAATAAATACACCGTATATTTATAAATATAATAATATATAAATAATATTTATGTGTTATGTTAATACATTTAATAAAATTTGTTGAATTATAAATTTAGAATTTTATAATTCTCAATTTCTTTTGTGACAGCTTTGTTTTTTTCCCACGTTGTTTAGTTTAGACCTACAAAACAGACTAAATTTTTAGTTTCTGCAAAAGTTAATATTTCCTCATAGCTTTCCAGGATATGACTCCTAGCCACATTACCTTGGATGTCCAAGGTGAAACTAAAAAAAAATGAAAGATATAAAGAAAAAAGAAAGCACACCCATATATTTGTGGAAGAGATTTTAGTCTTTTAAAGCAGTGTTTTGTAACCTCTCTCTGACTGTAACCCCTTCTGACCTTGTTTCTATCTGTTTCCTCTGTTTTACTGTTTAAGAATTTAATCTGTGACTTTAACTTGTGACTCCCTTAGAATATCCTGGGGATTGAGAAGGGGTCATATGGCCTGGGTTGAGAAACATTAAAGGAAAGAAATAAAACATCTAATGTGTACAATATGAAGCCCTACAAACTGGGAGTGCCCCTTATCCTGCAGGAATGTTAATTTTTTTATATTTGAACTTTTGATCATAGGATATTTTTCTTTTCAGTTAATTATATGTCGTGTTTAAAAGACATATAAAACTACTGAGAAAACAAGAATTTGAAATGGAATTTTGTATTGAACATAAAATAGAAAACTATCAAATTTATCTTTCCTCCTAGTTCTATGATGACAAATTTATCTCGTATTAGATTTTTTTCACTATGCCCCATTAAGTAGAAAAGCAGCCTAAAGGAAATTAAAAGTTGAATTCAAACTTCAAATCCAACTTGTTCTTCTGAACAGGGACAATTTTCCTTATCTTGTTCCTCCCCCCTAAACTAAAATAAGAACAGATTCAGCAATTACTCAGAAACCTTTGGCTTAGGTTTGCAGATAAGATGGACTGTGACTCAGGGGAGTAGCCCAAGAGGGAATTTATTGATCTCTCTCCGGTGCCCATTAGTCTGCGATCCACCCATCCTAAAAATATGCTTCCCTGTAAAAATGTGCTTCCTTTTTCTATGAAAACTGCTCATAGTTACCATGCATTCAAGACGGTTAATTTGAGCACATGAGTCCTTCTCCAAATCTATTGCTAATAAAGCATCTTTCTTTCTTTTTCCATCTTTCTTTCTTTCTTTCTTTCTTTCTTTCTTTCTTTCTTTCTTTCTTTCTTTCTTTCTTTCTTTCTTTCTTTCTTCCTTCCTTCCTTTTCTTTCTTTCTTTCTTTCTTTCTTTCTTTCTTTCTTTCTTTCTTTCTTTCTTTCTTTCTTTCTTTCTTTCTTTCTTTCTTTCTTTCTTTCTTCCTTCCTTCCTTTTTCTTTCTTTCTTTCTTTCTTTCTTTCTTTCTTTCTTTCTTTCTTTCTTTCTTTCTTTCTTTCTTTCTTTCTTTCTTTCTTTCTTTCTTTTTTCCTTCCTTCCTTCCTTCCTTCCTTCCTTCCTTCCTTCCTTCCTTCCTTCCTTCCTTCTCCTTCCTTCCTTCCTTCCTCCTTTCTTTCTTTCTTTCTTTCTTTCTTTCTTTCTTTCTTTCTTTCTTTCTTTCTTTCTTTCTTTCTTTCTTTCTTTCTTTCTTTCTTTTCTTTCTTTCTTTCTTTCTTTCTTTCTTTCTTCCTTCCTTCCTTCCTTCCTTCCTTCCTTCCTTCCTTCCTTCTTTCTTTCTTTCTTTCTTTCTTTCTTTCTTTCTTTCTTTCTTTCTTTCTTTCTTTCTTTCTTTCTTTCTTTCTTTCTTTCTTTCTTTCTCTTTCTTTTTCTCTCTTTTTCTTCCTTCTTTCCTTCCTATCATCCTTTATTACTCTCTTTCTTGTTTCCATATTTTCTTCCTTCCTTCTTTCATTCCTTCTTCATTTTCTTTATTTTTGTGGCCACACTTGTCAGTGATCAGGGCTTATTCTCCTGACTCTGTGCTGGTGATCCTCAGGGGACCATACGTTGCGCCAGGGATCGAACCAGGGATGGCTGCATTGAAGACAAGAACGCTAACCTCTGTACTATTTTTTGACCAATAAAGCTCTTTGTTAAAATGTAACCTTATCTCTATTGATTCTTCCTTAAGTGGAAATGTAACCATACATTTGTTGTTAGAAGTATAAGCCAGGTAAGCATTAGATTTCTTTTTTTTCTCTACATATATTCATCTTAAAACTACTTATCCCCATCCCCAGTCTATACCCTGCATTCTAATCCTAAAGGATGTTATCATACATCCCATCTTTCTTCTCAAACAAGGTTGATTTATGGATAGTGGGGAGAAAATCAAACACATGGCCTTCTGGACAGATTATGATGCAGACCCTAGAGATATATTTTTTAATCAATTTTTTGCTTTTGTTTGGTATCACATCTGCCAGTGTTCAGGGCCTACTCCTGGCAAAGTCCTCCTGCCAGAACTCAGGAACCAATTTGGGTTCCAGGGATTAAACTTCGGTCAGCCATACCAGGCAAATACCCTACCCTGGTACTTGCTCTCCAGCATGTGTTTAGCCGACTTATCTCAATATTTTATAAGGAATGGACCATCATTCCTAGGAAAGTCATTAACCAGGGCATGAGCCAAACTGCCTCTAAACAGGACTGACTACTACATAACTTGCTACAATATATTTCTTCTAACATCTTTTGAACAACTCAATATCAGTCTTCATTAGTGTAAATGGTATCCAGGGTCAAGTCTGAAATCTTTTCAGATTGCTAGTACTTTAATAAACCTGTTTTTCCCCTCAGTCATTTTCACTTTAATATTTGATTTTTTTAGAAGAAAACACTTGAATTTTAGTTGAGTTCCACAAATATATTATTTTTCACAAAAGCATCAGTCAAACATACAATCACTTTTTCAGGTCAGTTAAAATTTTTGCTATGTTTTAAATGGCAACGGACAAGAATAATTACAATAATTTTATTCTATTCAATTGAAATATTATAGTATTTTGATCTTTTTTCTACTTGAAAATTTTCTACTTTATTTAAAATTTTAATAAAATTTAATTGTTTGAGATTCTGTGGCTTGTTGCATTATTCTGTTAATAATGGTTTATCATGCATGCAATTCTCACACCACTCCCATTACCTGTTTTTATTAAGATATAGTGGTTCTCAGGGCTTATTCCTGGCATTGCTCATGGGACCATAAGTGGTTCTGGGTGGGAATCAAATGTGGGTTAGCTGGTCACAAGGCAAACATCTTACCCATTGTATTATCTCTCTTCCCCCAAGTTCTGCCCTGTGTTTTTTTTATATTCTCTGATAGAGAAAGGATTGAAATTAAAGATTAGATTAAAGGAAATGCAATTCATGAAAATGCAGAGTAACAAAATTAGTATATGGTAATAGCCTATGAATCGCTTAACTGCTTGTGGTAATATTACAATTTTTTAAAATTAAAAAATATAGCTATAAGAGAAAAATTGCTCTCTAATATGGAACATCTGAAACTTACTCTCTAATACGGATCAGGTAGTTAAAATATAATTAAAATTTGAGTTTTCCACCTGGAAAGTTAAATAAAGTATATATTTAATTATATGGCCTGTCAATTTGCTTAATGATGAAAATCGACTTGCTTTTCAAGCCCATATTGTTCCTTAAACACATATCTTGCTTGCTTATCTCCATGTTTCTGTGCTTGCCTGTTTTCAAGCACAGAAGAAGCTTATGTTATTTCTTGAACATATACTTTTCTCTCTCTCCTCACATCTTTCTAAATAAGTTTCAATGAAAACTATCTTATTTTATAAAAAATAATGATGCATATAATTCTAATTGTTCCTTTTGGTTTGTGGGTGTTTGGGCCACACTCAGAGGTGCTCAGGATTTACTCCTTCTTGGGTCTGCATTCAGAAATTACTCCTGGCAGGACTCTGGAACTGTATGTTACACATATATGTAATTCAAATCCATGGAGCAACACAATGCATCAATTAAACAAATAAACCACAAAATAGTAATAATCTACAGAGGGAAAGGAGCAGACTTGGAATGATCTTAATCATAAGGAAGTCATAAAGAAACTTGCTAGAGGAATATCAAATGCCGAAAAGGCAGTAGAAACTATGAGCAGAACTGATTTTTCATAAGAAGCATGCCATTTGGGCAGGAGTGTGGGGGGATAAGTTCGGGAAGGGAAAACTAAAAAATGTTGGAGGGGAAATATGCCTACCTCAGAGGCAGGCTGAAGGGCAAGAGGGAAACAGGGGACATTAGTGGAGGGTAGTGGACATTGGTGAAGGGATTGATGTTTAGTATTGTATGCCTGAAACTCAATCATAAATATCTTTGCAACTTGTGATTCATAGAGATTCAATAAAAAATAAAATGTCAAAAATAATGATTAATCTAAATTTGAAAGATTAAGGATATTATTTAACTTGGGTTATAATAAAAGCAGCCTATTTAACATGTATGTCAGAAAAGTGTGCTATGTTTCTTAAAATCATAATAAAAATAGGGAGAAATAATTTTATTTCTTTTCTTCCTAATGTTTTCTTATACATTCAGAGGATCTCAAGTTTACATGCATTGGTTATTACCCAGAACTCATAATGTTAATAAATGTGATTATAGGGGATGTCTCAAAATATAATATAGAGATCATAGATGATAGTTATTGCTAAAATACTTGGTATGTGTGTTCTACCAAAATGAGGTCTAAATTGTTAAGGCTTTGTAAAAATAAATAAATAAATAAGTCTTTGAGCAAATTCGATTGTGTCCAAACAGTGCTGCTTTAAAAGAGGGGAAAAAAACCTTCCCTTGAGCATAGAGGAACTGCGAAACCTCTACCAATTGTATAAGTCCAGCTTCTTGAGTTAAGTAAGATCTTCTAACAAGTAGGCCCTAAAGACTGACATCTTTTAACACATGTTTTGAATATTAAGTTATTTTCCAAAGATTGCATTTTGTTTACATCAAGTCTATCTGACCTTAGATTTTCCCAAAAGTAGTCTTTGATCAGCTGTGTTGGAAAAAACAGATGTCCACTAAAAGATCAATTCTTTGTCTCTTCCTGAATCACTTCAAATGTAAATTTCTCCTCCAGTGAAGATAGCCTATTTGACAAAGCTACATAAACCTAAAGTTTGGGGTTTTATTTGAATTTTTTTGTTTACTTAGTTTGTTTTTAAGGCCACACTTGGCTATGTTTAGGGGTTATTCCTGGCTCTCCTCTCAGAAATTACTCCTGGTGATTCTCAGGGGAACATATGGGATCCCAGGTATTAAACCAGAAGTCATCTGCATGCAAGGCAAATTTGTCACTCACTAGTATATTATCTCTATGGCCCTTGGGTTTTATTTTTAATTTTTAAAAAGTTTTTTGGTTTTTGACCTACACCTGACGATGTTCAGGGCTTACACTGGGCTCTGCAGTCAGATTGGGGGACCATATGGGGCGCTAGGGATTGAACCTGTATGTAAAGCAAGTGCCCTACCCCCTATACTATTGTTCCAGTCCAAGGGTTTGTGTTTTAAAGGGACAAGGTAATGTATACTTTTGAATGACTCTTACTCAGGGCTTCCCTGGAAAACTCCAATACAATAGTAGAAGTACACATTATTTTTTTTAATTTCTAGATACTAAGTTAATGTTATTTGTGTTAGTATTGATGGTTATGAATACAATACCACACTCACAGCCAGAGTATCTGCTTGTCTCAGCTACAGAGTCTAGATTCCTGTTTTTCTTTTCTGCCATCCCAAATTAGCAGACTTAACTACATAGACAGAATTTTGATGTCTGGTACAATGAGCTATTGTTAACTTCTTTGTTATGCATTTTATTTTTCTCATACAAATGAGATTATTTTGTATTTGTTCTCTCTCTGACTCATTCTCATTTGTATCCATAGATAGCCACGGGGGTTGCCATAATCAGACAACTTCCATATAGAGATTAGAAACATTTAGAAATGTTTCTATTCCTCTTTGTGCCAAGTAAAGCTTGTTTGTTCCTTGATCTTTCTTGAAACTATAGCCAGTTTTTCTTTTTTCTGCTTCCTCTGGTGCAGTTGAGGTATCCAAACTGTTGCAGTCATAGTACCAAAATCAGCCACAGATTTGGCTTGCTTAGCTGATTCTTCTCACCCAACTATTCTTGCTTACTGCCTCCACAAGTAAACCACATTGAATTACATTAAGGAAACAGGTAAAATATCATAAATTTAAAGGCAGAGGTATCATCCATGCCTTGATACAATTGTCAAAGCAGACTGAAATGGGATTACATCAAAATAGGAATCTTTTGCACACACAAAAAACAATAGCCAGAATAAAAAGATATTACACAGACTAGAAGAAAGAGGATATTTGGCCACTAATCATAAAATAAATGGTTGATATCCAAAATATATAAAGTTCTAGTAGAACTCTACAAAAATGAAACAATCAAAATGAGATGAAGAGATAAATAGAAACTTTCTCAAAGAAGACATACAGATGGCCAGGTATATGAAAAATGTTCCATATCACTTATCACCAGGGGAATGAAAAATGAAACAAGACATACTCTCAAATCAGTGAGAGTGGCAGACGTCACAAATAATAGGAACAAGGAGTCTTGGATGGGATGTGGGGAAAAGGGAATCGTATTTACTGCTGTTGGGAATGTCAATTAGTCAAAATATTATAGAAAAAAAGTATGGGCATTTCTAAAAAACTGTTTTAAACTTCCAGATGACTCAGGAATTCCAATTCTGGTCATCAACACAAAGGGTCCAAGTACTCAACTTTTAAAAGACATTGTCACTTCTAGGTCATTGCAGGACTGCTCAAAATAGCTCAAATTTGGATGTAAACCGCATGTCCAAGATTAAATTACTGAATAAAGAAACTGTGGTACATATACACAGGGGAGAACTACTCAGACATAAGAAAGAAGGAAATCATCAAATTTGCTGCTACATTGATTGAGTTGGAGAGTATTATGCTCAGTGAAATCAGAAAGAGGAACAGACACAGAATGATATCTCTTTTATCTGGGATATGAAGAAGAGGAGTATGGAAATAACAAGTGTCAAAGACGAAAAAACAATACCCAATACCAATTTGATAAGGGTTAATATCAAAGATATATAACACACTGGTAGAATTTTATAAGAAAAAACATCCAACCCCATCAAAATATGGGAAGAATAATTGAACAGAAACTTCCTCAAAGAATAAGCAGAAATGGCCAAAAGACATAAGAAAAATGCTCTACGCCACTGTCACTAATCATCAGGGATATGCAAATCAGAACAACAATGAGATATGATCTCACACCACAGAGACTCACAAACATTGGTAAGAAAGACAGTAACCCTTATCAGGTAGGTAAATGTTTTTTCCTTTGGTATTTGTTATTTCTATATTCATGCTGGAGTGGATGGCCGGGGGGGGTGGAGAAAGGGACTCTCTTCCATTGTTAGTGGGAAGGCCAACTGGTCCAGGCTTTTTGGAAAACAATATGGTCATTCCTTGAAAAATTAGAAATTGGGCTTCCATATGACCCACAAATACTACTTCTGAGAATATACATAGCCTGAGAATATAGCCTGGGGGCACAAAACACACAACAGAAATGCCATCTGCATGTCTATACTCATTGTGGCACTACTCACAATAGCCAGAATCTGGAAAAAACCTGCGGCCTGACAACAGGCAACAGGTTAAAAAAATTATTGCACATCTACACAGTGAACAGTGGAATTCTACCAAGCTGCTAGGGAAAATGAAGCTATGAAATTTGTTTATAAATGGATGGGCATGAAGAGTGCCATGTTGAGTGAAATGAGACAGAAAGCGAGGGCAGACATAGAATGATTGGACTAAATTGTGGAATATATAAAGCATAGTATGAGACTAATACCCAAATACAGTTGAAACAAGGGCCTGGAGGAGTGGTCCATGATTTGAAGCCTGCTTCAAGTGCTGGGGGAAGCAGGTAGTGGGATTGAGAAGGGACACTATAACAATGATAGTTGGAAATGATCACTCTGTATAAGAGCTACATGCTGAAAATAGTTAAAGGAATGAACATAATAACCTCTCAGCTTCTGTATTGCAAAATATAATGCTTAAAAGGAGGGAGAGAGAGGAAGAGAGAGGGTAGGAAGGAAGGAAGGAAGGAAGGAAGGAAGGAAGGAAGGAAGGAAGGAAGGAAGGAAGGAAGGAAGGAAGGAAGGAAGGAAGGAAGGAAGGAAGGAAGGAAGGAAGGAAGGAAGGAAGGAAGGAAGGAAGGAAGGAAGGAAGGAGAGCGCCTGCCATAGAGACATAGGTGCCTTCGGAGTCTGGGGGTGTGGGGGACAATGGGGAGGGAAATGTACAATGGTGCAGGAACGGGCATTGGAACATTGTATGACTGAAACCCAACCATGAACAGCTTGGTAACTGTGTATCTCACATTGACTCAATAAAAATAAAATAAAAAAATAATACATTCTCTCTGGTGTAAAGTGATAGATCATTTTTTCTTTCTTTTTTTAAATTTTATTGAATCACCGTGAGATAGTTACAAGCTTTCATGTTTGGGTTATAATCTCACAATGATCAACCACCCATACTTCCACCAGTGCACATTCTCCACCACTGATATCCTGGGTATGCCCCCCCTTTTCACCCTCCCCCTACCTCCATGACTGACAGACAATATTCCCCATACTCTCTCCTTTTGGGCATTATGGCTTAGAACACAGACACTGAGAGGTCATCATGTTTGTTCCATTATCTACTTTCGGCATACATCTCCCATCCCAAATGATTCCTTCAGCCATCATTTTCTTAGTGTTCCCTTCTCTATTCCATCTGCCTTTTCCCTTCTGCTCATGAAGCAGTCTTCCAGCTATGGGGCAATCCTCCTGGCCCTTGTATCTACTGTCCTTGGGTGTCAGCCTCATGTGATGTTATTCTATACTCCACAAATGAGTGCAGTCATTCTATGCACTTTCTTTCTCTCTTTCTGACTCATTTCACTTACTCTCCATGTCAATCCATTTATAAGCAAATTTTTTGACCTCATCTCTCCTAACAACTGCATAGTATTCCATTGTGTACGTGTACCAAAGTTTCTTTAACCAGTCATCTGTTTTAGGGCATTGGCTTGTTTCCAGATTTTGGCTATTGTGAACAGTGCTGCAATGAACATATAGGTACAGATGTCATTTCTACTGTGCTTTTTTCATCCTCTGGATATACTTTTTCATTGTTTTCATCTCTTCTCTGATTACAGTGATGATGAACACTTTAAAATATTTCTTGTGTCCAACTGTATGTCTTCATTGGGGATGTATCTATTCATCTCACTATTTTGATCATTACAGTTTCGATGGACTGGAGCAATAGCACAGCAGGTAGGGCGTTTGCCTTGCACGCAGCCAACCCAGGTTCTTCCGTCCCTCTCTGGAGAGCCTGGCAAGCTACTGAGAATATCCTGCCTACATAGCAGAGCCTGGCAAGCCACCCGTGGTGTACTTGATATGCCAAAAACAGTAACAACAGTTCTAACAATGGAGACATTACTGGTGCTCGCTCTAGCAAATCTATGAACAAACGGGATGACACTGATACAGACAGTGCTACAGTGCCTTTAGTTTCAGTGTCATGGAGAGTTCTGCCTACTTTTTCCTTTATGCACATTATGACTCAAGGTATTTGGTCCATTTTCATTTGAGTTTTGTGGATGAGATTAGAAAGAGGTCTGAAATTTGTTTTCTGAATGCAGCTGACCGATTTTTTCAATACCGCTAGTTGAAAAGGTTTTCCTTGCCCACTTCATATGTATTTGCTCCTTTTTTGATGATTAACTGATCATACACCTGAGGATCTTTCTCAGGATATTCATCTCAACTCCATTGATCTGAGGGTCTATCTTTATTCCAATATCTTGCTGTTTTAATTACTACCACTTTGTACTGCATATGTCAGGGCTTAGGAGAGCACATCGGATGCCAGGTAGGCTGCATGCTAGGCAAATGTCATACTTATTGTCCTTTCAGTGGCCCCTTTCTCCATATTCTTAATAATACTGTTTCCAAGCTTTTTGATTTAGATCATTCATCCCAGTGTGAGGTAATATATTGTGATTTTGGTTTACATTTTCCTAATAACAAATGAAGTTAAACATCTTTACATGTGTCTCTAAGCCAGCTGTATATATTTTGTATATCTATTTTTTCAGGTATAGTACTTATTTATCTATATTTTTATTTCACATTTTATTATAACACTGTGTTTTGCAATACTACCAATGATTTGGTTGCATGCATAGCCCAGTCCCCTACTTCACCTTTTCCAAGAGTGGCTTCTTCTCTACACCATTGTTTCAGTGTGTATCCCCATTTAAATCACCTTCACTCCCCTGTGGTGGCTTCCTACTGAAAACAAGTTCTCAGTTTCTGTTGCTGTTGGGTATTAGTCATTCATCTACTGTGTTTCTTCATATTCTAGGTATGATAGAGATTAAGATGTGTCTGTCTCTCTCTCTCTCTGACTAACTTTACTCAGTATGCTACCCTCTAGATCCATCTACATAGCAACAAATTGCATTATTACATCTTTTTTATATCTTGAGTAGTATTACACTGTGTATACATACACTAGTTTCTTTACCCATCCTTGGGTACTTGGGATGTGCCCAAAGTATGACTATTGAAAATGGTGCAGCAATGGATAAGAGTGCAAATGTCCTTTCTAAGCTGATTGTTTTTGCTGTTTGGGAAGATACCAAGAAGTGGAATTGCTGATGCCTAAGGGAGCTCAGTTCCTAGTTTTGGGAGTAGTGTTTTGTTGTTTTCTGAAAGGGCTAGACCAGTCTATATTCCCACCAGCAATAAATGAGGATTCTTTATTCTCACATATACCATAAGTGGTTATTTTTTTCTTTGTGACATGGGACAGTCCCACTTATGTGACACTATCTAGTTGTTATTTTGATTTTCATTTACCTGATGAAAAGTGAGATAGAGCATTTTTCTAGATTCCTTTTGGTCATCTTTATATTCATTCCCCATTTTTCTGATGGGGTTTGTTGTTCTGATGGTGTTCTATGTAAACTGGAGGAGAATGTGAATTTGACTTTTGGAGGATGAAAAGATAAGATACCATCTCATAGCATAAGAAATGGCACATATCAAATATGATGGGAACAATCTGTGTTTGCAATGATTTGTGTGGAAACATTGATATATTTAATCAGTGTAATTTATCTCAATTAGTTGCATATGAAATAAAAACATGGGCACGGTATTGAAACTATGTGCATGAGAAGACATTATTAATAGTATTATAAAAGTATTATAAACCACAAAATCTATCAATAAAAAACTGTCATTCAAAAGGCCATATGCACACCACTTTTCATTGCTTCACTCAGTACAGTAGCTAAAATATGCAATCAACCTAGCTGTATAAAGAAAGATTAATGGATTATAAAGGTGTTGTATGTATACATAATGGAATCTCATGCTCCTGCAAGGAATGATGAAACAATGCAATTTTCTGCAGCATAGTTGGAACCAGAAGGTATTGAGTGAAGTTAGCCAGAAAAGAAAGAAAAACACAGGATGATCTCACTTATCTGTGGTATATAGAATACTGGATAAGGAAATTTATTGTAGTAAAGTGGGATGAGCACTCTTGACCCGAGTGTTTAGTGAGGACTGAGAAGGAAAGAAATCAAAAAGACAAGAGGGGAACAGGAAGTAATGGGTGAACATGCATCAGGGCTTTAATTAAACTGGTGATATGGGTGAGTGGTCTAGCGATACATCCAAAACACATACTCAACAACACTAAAAACATGAAATCAAGGCTACAAATATTGGAACTTTGTAATGTGCCTGTCAAGTTGAAAGGCAGGTGATGGGGGGTGTGAGCAGGTGGGGATGGTATATGGGAACACTGGTGGAGGAAATTTGACACTGGTGGTGAAATTGGCATTGAAATATTATATGTCTAAAACTCAACTATCAATAACTTTGTAAATCAGATTTTTATTTTTTAAAAATATTTTTAATGAATCGTTGTAAGATATAGTTACAAGGTTTTCATGACTGAGTTTCAGTCATACAACGATCAAACACCCATCCCTCCACCAGTACATTTTCCACCACCACAATGTCCCCAGTATTCATCCCACCACCCCAACCCAAATTCACCCCCTTCCTCTATGACAACAATTTCCTTCTTACTCTTTTTCTATTTTGGGGCATTATGCTTTGCAATACAGATACTGAGAGGCAATTATATCTGATTTTTAGTATACTTTCAGACACATCTTCCATCCCGAGTGATCTTTCCAACCATCATGGACTTAGTGATCTCTTCTCTATCCCAGCTGACTTCTCCACCAGCTCGTGAGGCAGGCTTCCAACCATGGAGCAATCTTCCTGGCTTTTGTCTCTACTGTCCTTGGGTGTTAGTCTCATATTATGTTGCTTTATATTCCACAATGAGTGCAGTCATTTTATGTCTGTCCCTCTCTTTCTCACTCATTTTATTTAGCATGATACTCTCCATGTCCATCCACTTATAAGAAAATTTCGTGAATTTATCTTTCCTAACAGCTGTGTTGTGTAGATGTACCAAAGTCTCTTCACCAGTCATCTGTTCTCAGGCACTTGGGTTGTTTCCAGATTCGGGCTATTGTGAACAGTACTGCAATGGACATAAAAATGCTGATGTCATTTCTACTGTGCTTTTTTTCACCCCTCTTATATATTCTCAGAAGTGGTATTGTTGGGTCATATGGAAGCTCAATTTCTAGTTTTTTGAGGAATGCCCATATTGTACTCCGAAGGGCTGGACCAGTAGGCATTCCATCAACAATGAAAGAAAGTCCTATTCTCCCCACATCCACACCAGCACTGGTTTTTTATGCTCTTTTTCATGTGTTGTGAGATGATATCTCATTGTTGCTTTGATTTGCATCTCCCTGATGATTAGTGATTTTTTCATGTGTCTTTTGGCCATTTGTATTTTTTTTGCTGAAGTTTCTGTTAATTTCTTGTCCCCAGTTTTTGATGGAGATGGAGGTTTCTTTCTTATAAGGTTCTACTAATGTCTTGTATATTCTTAATATTAATCCTATTTCGGATTGCTTCTTACAGCAATGCACTAGGACTGTGAGCGGGGCTAGGCAATTTCTGGCAGAATTTTCCCTGGACTTTATACAGAAATCCAAAACTTAACATCTCTTTATTGTCAGCAATGTGAAACGGTTCCTTTTTAGCGGGTCTGACTTTGGGGGAAAACTCCAAATAATAACAGTGAGTTTTTTGTTGAAATTTTGAAGGTAATCAAAGTAGCAGCCATTCTCTGGACTGTGAACTAAGCAACAGCCTCACGCCAGCCGAGAAGAAGAAATATCCCTCTTTCCCGGTTGTTTCCCATTTTCAGGGAGAAACGCGGCCTGGCGTCCACAATACTATGAGGGGTGCGAAGGGGGATGAGGGGGGGGGAAAGGAAAATGAAAAAGGAAAAAAAGAGTTATGTACTGGGAGCAGTGGGGCTACATATCTCTTCATTCTAAGCAATGGAAAACTAATTATCAAATGCTTCCTTGGTAGTAGGGCTGTCCTTCTTTGGGGGAAACTCCAACAACAATAGTGAATTTTGTGTTGAAATATGGAATGTAATCAAGGTAAAGAGAAAATGAAGTGAAATTCATCAGTTATGCATTTGGGGGTCGGGGGGGTGGGTGCGGGAGGTATACTGGGGTTTTTGGTGGTAGAATATGGGCACTGGTGAAGGGATGGGTGTTTGAATGTTGTATAACTGAGACATAAGCCTGAGAACTTTGTAACTTTCCACATGGTAATTCAATAAAAAAAGATCTGTTATTTTTAAACTTGGAAAACTCTCAAGAAAATACAGAAGTGATGATTTTTAAATGATTCAGTAGTTTCCTACTGATCAAAAGCTAATGAAAACGTTCTAAAATCCCTAGAGGATTTTTATGCTTAGCAATTCTAAAAAGCTTTCCTTAAACATAGCTATGTATATAATCTGTGATGGATATTTTGTTTAAAGATATACGAATTCCTATATTCATTGTAGCACTTAGTAAAACATCCAGGATATGAAATCAGTACAATGGCCAAACAGGAAATATATTGATAAATTGTGGTATATATAAACAATGAAATACTATGTAGCTGTAAGAAATGATGACAATCCCCCCTGTAACCCAAACATAAAAGCTTGGAACTATCTCACGGTGATTGAATAAAATTTAATAAATAAATAAATAAAATGATGACATTACGCAGTTCATATCACCGTGGTTGAAACTGAAAAAACATCACATTAAGCAAATTAAGTCAGAGGAAGAAGAGAAAATTTCATATCATCTTAGTTACCTGTGGAATAGAGAGAGAAAGCACAAGAATAGCATTTTCAAACAATGATATATTGTTGATCTTAGATTACCAAACTTACTAAAAAGCTGTTGGGGACTTATGGGTAAATAGATCACTTAGGGACACTGCTAGAGGACCGTGAGAACATTGGTGGTAGTAGATGAAGCAATTGTTTACATTGATGCCATAAACTTTAACACTCTTTTCACAATCTAAAATAAATTAATACAAACTTTAAATGTACATCGTGAATATTATCTATTATATTCTAGTATTTCTTATTGTTTGAGTCATAGTGTTTTCACTGTGCAGTGTCATTAGTTTGATAATTCAATTTGTTTACTTTGGTTTGAATTTTCATGACAATGAAAAATCCACAATCATATAATTGAAGACAATATCATAAGGTTTTAACCTGGATTTGTCAAAGTATATTATGGTTGAGGTCTAACACTCAAATCTCTCATCCATTTTGTGTATGGTGTTAGTGATCCAATTCTATTCTTTCCCATGTTTTCCAATACCAATCATGAAAGAGACTTTTTGCTCTTTATTTCCTCCTGTTTTTTTGTCATAAATTAACTGCTTACATACATGATTAAATTTATCTGGGCTGTCAATTCTATTGATTTCTGACCACTTGTTTCCTTTACTACACTTATTTCATTACAATAGGATTAATATATATATATATAATATATATATAGGTCAAGGTTGGGAAATGTCATGCATTGCATAATTTTCCCTAGGATTGCTTTAATTGATCTCATTTTTGTGTGAGCACTGTCATCCTGTTGTTCATCCATTTGCTAGAGCGGGCACTAGTAATGTCTCCATTGTGAGACTTGTTGTTACTGTTTTTGGCATATCGAATATGCCACAGGTAGCTTGCCAGGCTTTGCTGTGTGGGCAGGATACTCTCGGTAGCTTGCCGGGCTGTCCGAGAGGGAAGGAGGAATCAAACCCAGGTCGGCTACATGCAAGGCAAACGCCCTTGCCCACTTTGATAAATTTCAATAATTTGTACACTATATCTCCTTATATATAAGGATATATATATCCTTGGATATATAAGGAACTCATAGAATTCAGCAGCAACAAAAAGGAATAAACACCATCCAAAATGAGGAAAAGAGCTGAACAATTTGCCAAGGATAGCATACATAGCCTATAGGCACGTGAGCAATGTAATTATCACTTAATATTCATGAAATACGTACTAAAGGAATAATGCAATATCACCTCACACCTGTGAGCATGCTATATGCATTTAAAAAGTCAGAAAGTACTGGCAAGTATGTGGTAAGTTGGGAAACTCATTCATTGTTGGTGTGAAAGCAAACTGGTGTAAACTTTAAGCAAAACAATATGGAGACTTCTAAAATATTAAAAACGTATATACAAACATTTCCAGTCTTAGGTATCTATTGTGAGAATGTAATCCACTAATTTAAAAAGATATAGGCACATCTATGTTCATTGTGTGACTATTTACAATAGTTAGTTCAGGAAGGCTCCCAAGTAGTGCTCAGAAGGCCAGGCTACCCTACTAGTTACTCTCAATCAACTGGGTCAGTGTTTCAAAGAGAGAGCCTGAGGATGCATTGCAGCAAGGACCCTGAGTGACATAGACTACTCAGGCCACCCAGTAGTACTTGAAAGCCTCTAAGTAGTATTTGAAAGCCTGAAATGTTCCAGGAACTATGTGGTGCCAGGGATAAAATTGTGGTTGGCCACATGCAAGGCATGTGATCTAGCCCCTTTAATCAGTAGTCAACAGTTTTTGAAAACAAAGCACCCAAGCAACTTTTATTAGTGCAGCTTTAATCATTGTAAACTAAATCCTTTTAAAGATGTATATTCACAAGTTCTGTGGATTCAGTCACTTCCATATATGTGTTGGTGAGTAAACTATAGCTAAATTTTGTTTCTATTTTTCATATGTAAATTTGAGTAGTTGATTCTTGGTAACAAGATACAATTCTATGTAAAAAAGATCCAAAATGTCTTTTAAAGCATTTTAGTTCTTGGCAAGCATCTGCAACATAAGGGACACTTTCTAGTGTCCATCACTAAAACTGCCAAGAAAGGCCGGGTACTGAGACAGAACCTGATAGAAGAGCTTAGGTAATGTGTGGACATACACAATCACCTATTCATCTTCTCTGTCGCGGTGAACAACATGAGGAACAGCAAGCTGAAGAGCATCAGCAATGTCTGGAAGCAGAGCTGAATATTCTTTGGAAAAACAAAGTGATGATGGCAGCGTTGTCCAGCTGACGAGTACAAAGATAAACTGCACCAAAACAAAACAGCATGGTGCTGGTCCAAAGGCAGATCCACAGACCAATGGAACAGGGTGGAATATCCCTACACACAACCCCAATTGTATGAACATCTAATCTTTGATAAGGGAGCAAGAAATGTGAAGTGGAGCAAAGAAAGCCTCTTTAACAAATGGTGATGGCATAACTGGACAACCACTTGTGAAAAAAATGGGTTTAGATCTCGATCTATCACCATGCACAAAATTCAGATCAAAATGGATTAAAGACCTCAACATCAGACCAGAATCCATAAGGTACATTGAAGACAAGGTGGGCAAAACTCTCCACGACATTGAAGCTATTGGTATATTCAAAGATAATATGCCACTGACCAACCAAGTGGAAACAGAGATAAACAAATGGTACTATATTAAACTAAGAAGCTTCTGCACTGCAAAAGATACAGTGACCAAAATACAAAGACAATCTACAGAACGGGAAAGAATATTCACCCAATACCCATCAGATAAGGGGCTGATATCAAGGATATACAAGGCACTGGTTGGAATCTGTCACTGTCACTGTCATCCCGTTGCTCATTGATTTGTTCGAGTGGGCACCAGTAACGTCTCTCATTGAGAGACTTATTGTTACTGTTTTTGGCATATCCAATACGCACGAGGAGCTTGCCAGGCTCTCCGCGAGGGGCGGAGGAATCGAACTCAGGTCTGCCATGTGAAAGGCGAAAGCCCAACCGCTGTGCTATAGAAAAATCCCAACCCCATCAAAAAATGGGGGATGGAAATGAACAGAAATTTTCTCAAGAAAGAAATATGAATGGCCAACAGGCACATGAAAAAATGCTCTTCATCACTAATCATCAGAGAGATGCAGATCAAAACAACTATGAGATACCACCTCACACCACAAAGATTGGCACACGTCCAAAAGAACAAAAGCAACTGCTGTTGGCGTGGATGTGGGGTAAAAGGGACCCTCCTACACTGCTGGTGGGAATACCGACTGGTTCAGCCCTTTTGGAAAACAGTATGGTCGCTTCTCAAAAAATTAGAAATTGAGCTCCCATTTGACCCAGCAATACCACTTCTGGGAATATAATCCCGGAGAGGCAAAGAGGTACAGTCGAAATGACATCTGCACTCGAATGTTCATTGCAGCACTGTTTACAATAGCCACAATCTGGAAAAAACCCTAGTGCCCGAGAACGGATGACTGGTTAAAGCAACTTTGGTATATCTGTACAATGGAATACTATGCTGCTGTTAGAAAAGAGGAAGTCATGAAATTTGCATATCAGAGGATCAACATGGAAAGTATAATACTAAGCGAAATGAGTCAGAAAGAGAGAGACAGACAGACGTAGAAAGATTGCACTCATCTGTGGAATATAAAATAAAATAACAGAATAGGAGACTAACACCCAAGAATAGTAGAGATAAGTACCAGGAATTTGGCTCCAAGGCTTGGGACCTGGCCCCACATGCTGGAGGAAGGGGCAGCTCACATAGAGAAGGGAACACCAGGTAAAGTGTGGCTTGAGGACCTGCATGGAATGGGAGATGCACTCTGAAAATAGAATAGAGACCAAACACGATGGCACGTAGTGCCTCTGTTGCAAACCCCAACACCCAAAAGGAGAGAGAGAGAACAAGGGAGAATGCCCTGACGCAGAAATGAAGTAGGGGGGACGGATACTGGGAACATTGGTGGAGGGGACTGGGCACTGGTGGAGGGATATAAACAAAATGCAAACATGAAAGTTCACAAGTTTGTAACTGTAACTCATGGTGATTCACTAATAAAAAAAAAGATAAACTGCACCAGATGGCAAGAAATTGAGAAGGATAGTTGATTTCCTTTTCACCAGTTGCACCAAGGAGGAAGCAAACGATTGGTTTACAAATTCTCAGAAATTGATGATGCCTTCCTTAGCCAGAAACAAAGCCACTTTCACAATAAGCCTGGACCCAGGGTTGCTGGGGCAGTTCCTGTACTCCATGCCCACTGCCCACAAGAGAGGTGTGGTGACTCTGCTGTGTAACTAAGAGGCATGCAAGGAGGGCGATGTGCCTCTGAGCGGTCCAAGTTCTGAAATATTTTTGGGTGTGAGATAGCAGAATTCAAGGTAACTGTCAAGTACATGTGGGACAGAGTTGGGATGGTTACAGCAGATGGGAGAGGAGGAAAAGCTGCATGGAGAGGTCTGTCAGAGTCTGCAGATGAGTCGGAGGACGACGCGGATGGTAGCTGATGGGCACTGGGGTGTCCAAGCTGTTGTGGATGGGATTGTGTGGGGGTGCCACTGTCCAGCTGTGTCTGAGTCATAGGAGGATGTTAAGGACAGACTTGCTCTCGAGAATAAAACCCAGTGAGCAACATTCTCCCTGCAGGCAGCACACAGGACTTTTCTCTGAAAAGAAATGACCTTTGGTTGTGACCTCTTGGAGAGTGAGGGTCATCACCTTCTCCATACACAAACCACTTAGTGCTCCAGCCCCTTGGACAGTGCCAGACCCAGCCACCTTTCTCACAGGAATGCCCCAATATGCCCTCTGCTGGGGGTGCCCAGCCTCTGATTCGTATCCCCAGCCCAGTCCAGTGTTGCTTGCAGCACTGTTTGCAATAGCTTGCTGGGGAAAGAAGGTGTAATAAATAATAGCCAAATTTACAAAGCAAGCACAAAATAACAAAAAACACCTGGGGCAAGAGTAATGCAATGGGTAGAGTGCTCGTCATGCACGTGGTCAACCCAGATTTGATCCCAACAACTTATACTATCCCTTGAGTCTTGCCAGGACAAAGCCTCAAGTACAAACCCAACAGTAAATCTAAGGAATATAATTGCTGAGTTACATGGTAATTTTGTTTGTGTTTTTTTTTGTGTGTAGGGTTTGGGCCACACCTGGCATTGCGTGGGCCTTATTCCTGGCTCTGTACTCAAGGATCACTCTTGATAGTACTTGGACGACCATATGTAGTTCTAGGGATTGAACCAGCATTGGTTTGCATGCAAGCTAGTTGTATTAATCTCTTTAAGCTCTCTTTGGCCTGTTTGATCTTTGTAAGAACTGCCAATTGTTTTCCAGAGTGGTTGCATCATTCTACATTTCTACCACTAAGGTACGAACTCTCCAATTTGCCCAAATCGTTATTTAAAAAAAAATCATTCCTAATAGGTATGAAGTAGTCTTTCCTGTGGTTTGGATTTACTTTTCTCTGATGGTTAATATGTTGAACAGCTTTTAAAACTTTGTTTTGTTCTTTGTTTTTGGGCCACACATGGTGATGCTTAGGGTTACCTCAAGCCTGTATGCTACATATACCCATTTGTTGCTGCCAAGCACATGTGGTGTATGAACACATGTCACCCACATCTCCTCTCTTGAGACGTGAACTTTTCTACCTTCATACTTTAACGCTGTGATGTGTACTGGGGTCCCTCTCCACTATGGTGAAGCTCATGTTCTCTCAAGCAATTGCTCTCTCCTCGGCTGTCCTCAAAACTTCCAAATAAAATCTGTTATACTTAAATAAAAGTATTTTAGTTCTTTAATTTTAATTCAACTAACTTTATTCCTGCCCATATAGCTTCCCCTTGTTACTGTTAATGTTGTGATGACCTAGGATTGCACATATGCCTAACTATGTTACTTGTAAGGTGTTGCGCTTCAGGCTGTGGTGCTTGTACATTCAACCATGTTTCTCAGCAAAGATCATACTCTTTAGTTATAGAGAATGCACACGTGGTTGCTAAGACTAGGACTCTTAGTTGTGTTATTCAAGTTATGGTTGGCTGTCCTTCCTTACCACAAATCACTGTGGTGCTCACTCATATGCTCACACATTTGCAGGTCATCATGCTCATGCATATATGTTTAATTGTTGTAATCATCAGAAGTTTAATCTATGTGGTGTCTGCACATACCTGGCAGCTATGTGGCCATAAATCTCATTAAGTCCGGTGGAACACAGGGAACAGAGCCGTCAGGATCAAACAGCAATGGTCAGCACCATATCGACACGGTGACCAAGCTCATTGAAGTTTCGAGAGAGTTCATGATGCTGCTCTAACGTTCATTGATTTAAAGAAGGCCTTTGATTCTGTTGAGACTGAAGTGGTCATCGAAGCCCTAGCCAAACAGGGTGCTCAAACTCAGTACATCAGGATCCTCCATGAGCTGTATCATGGATTCACCACCAGGTTCTCACCACTCTACAAGGAAATGATAATAGACATAAAGAGAGGGGTTCGGCAGGGCGATACTATTTCACCAAAACTCTTCAGTGCCACCCTCAAGAACATCATGCAATGACTGGAATGGGAAGGAATTGGAGTGAAGATAGACAGTCAGCAACAACACCACCTCTGCTTCGCTGATGACATCGTTCTACTAACAACAAACATTACCCAAGCGGCACGAATGCTGGCTGACTTCGACTATGAGTGTGGAAAGGTCAGCCTACACCTGAATCTCATGAAGATAATGTTTATGAGAAACAGACTAGTTCCTGACGTTCCATTCTCTCTCATTGAATTGAACATCTCCAAACGCAACAGTTATGTGTATCGGGGTCGAGACCTCGATATGACGAATGACTTGGTGTCAGAACTTCAAAGGAGAAAGAGAGTGGTGTGGAACACCTTCAAGAGCATTAAAGAAATTGTTAAGAGGATGAAGAAACTCTGGCTCTGGCACATCTTTTCAACTCCGCCATTCTTCCTTCACTAAAACGCATCAGAGATATGGACCCTATGAAAACAGGATGAGAAGGCTATTCAGGTCTCCCTAAAATGAACCGAAACAGCTGTTCCTGGAATATCACATTTCACTCAAGTGAGAGAAGGAATCCGGAGTTTTGACCTCTGTTGATGACGACTGAGGATCAGGGACGCTGCATCCTTTACCAGGCATCGAAAATCAGATGGGCCGTACATGTAATGCAATTTGGATACGAACACTGGACTAGAGCCATTATGACTGGATTTCACAGGATGTCAAAAGAACGTCTGGCCGCCCACCTACAAGATGGCCAGATTTCTTCGTCAAGACCCTGAATGAACGATTTGAGGCTATTCGTGTTCCTGGAGCAAACAGATGCCATTGGGCTACACTAGCACACGACAGGGACGGATGGAGATATGGTGCCAGCTTGAGAAAATCAATGAGCAACATGATGACAAGTGACAAGTGACAAGTGACAAGTGACAAGTGACAATGAAATGGTATTGGAGGGTTATTGGCTTTCTGGTGGTGGGTGTAGTGTAGTTGCATTAGGAATATAGAAACGTTTGCAAACCACACTATCCAAATAAAATTGAGATTGGGCAAGGTTTCAATTACTAGAATTTATATTCTAAAACTAAAAATACAAACTTGTTTTTCTTGAATTTACAGATGTTGATTTAGAATGATGCATACATAAAACATATAATGCTGTAATTCAATGAAATTTCAATAATTTTTTTAATAAAACCAGTTTCATCTTCCTCCTGTAGCCAAACAACAATAGGTTGTTTCTGCAGAGGATTTGTTATATTTCCATATTGCAAAAAATGAACTACCTGTCATGAACCTATTTTCCCCAGGCAGTTTCTTGTTTTTGTTGATTCTGTTCATTGTGTTCTTTATAGCATAGGCTAATCTGACTGGAAAGTTATACTATGTTAGGAGATTATTCAAAGAAACAAAACTGTTCCTTTCAAAAATTTTCAAGAGTGACTAAAAGATAACTAACCTCCTATTTCACTTCAAGAAAATTAGCATCCCATATCTAGTGTATGTTATTTGAAGTTTTTTTCCCCCCTTTCAAGAATACTTCTCCCTGAGAGCAGCTCAAAAATGGATATTTTTTCTGTGAGTGTCTTTGGAAACCATTAAAACCATGGAAAATAAAAATGGTGCAATAAAGTATCGACTTCTACTGCAAGTTTTTTTCAGTATTTATTTTCAGAAATGTTCAGGACGGTTAACCCAGATTTCCTATTCATAGTCCCCACTTTCCACCCATTCTAAAAGGCAAATCTCTACTACCATTATCAGGTGTTCTGTTTATTAATAAGGCCATGACCTTGCAGGTTAAAATAATTTTAATTAAGAAAAGGAGTATGCTTAATATTTTAAAGAAATGCTATAAGTTATTAATGGTTTTATTGTTATTAAAATATGTATTTTATAATGTTTAGTTTTATATTATGGTAATATTTTTGTGCATTCACTTCTGTTTTACTAGCATTAAAAACAAATGATTAGTAAATTTCATTCCTCCTGAGTTTATGTCATAAATTACTTCTTTGCACTATGAATACTTATTAAAACTATTGTTTCTATAAAAGCTATTAGATGCATTATTTTATCCCTTCATATTTTTATATTGTCTTCTTCACTCAGGATATAGGTAAACTGCACTTGTTTAAATGTAATATTTACTATTATTTTACACAATGCTTATAGAGGAAGGAGAAACTCATAGTGCGATTTTCTGGCATAGACCATGATTGTTTGTGCTAGAGAGGCATCATGAATCTCTGTCATTGGTGTCATGGATTTCTTTTTATACCTGGACTCAAGAGGTGTAATCTTGGGGGCTGGAGCGATAGCACAGCGCGTAGGGCGTTTGACTTGCACGCAGCCGGGTTTAATTCCCAGCATCCCATATGGTCCCCTGAGCACTGCCAGGGGTGATTCCTGAGTGCAGAGCCAGGAGTTACCCCGTGCATCGCTGGGTGTGACCCAAAAAGCAAAACAAAAGAAGTGTAATCTTTCATTAAAAGACATTAGTTGAATTAGAATATATCTGCATTTGAAAATAAAAAAATCTTTTTAGTAATATCCATGCATTTTTCAATTAGCTCTGATTAGTAATTAATACACTGAACACTCAGTTTACCAGAATCATAATGGTAATTTCCTGATTATGTGTGAAATAATATAGATGTTTTAAAGGCGGTAATTATTAATGCTTTGAATTTTAGAAATAGGCATATGTTCACTACCCAAATATGTGATAAATAATGACCATGTTTTAATTGTGTACATATAGCCAACAAAGAAACAAGAGATTCCATTTATTAACTTTGTCAAACTGACTGAAATTGGTTTTATAAGACAATTAGACTTCATTTTGTGAGTAAATTCACAGAATCAGGTATTTAGAGTTTTAAAGATCACAAGCTTTTGGCCATCAGGCAAATTTTACAGGCAAAACCTGGATGGAATTCAGGAGTAAAATCCAAGGATCATGCAAAATATATTTCAGTGTCAGGGTAGGAATTGAAGCAAGCACTTTTGAGTTTCAATCTCATTTTTTTCAATATGAAACTGTTAAATTTTTACCACTGCATGTCTACAGAAACTCCTACAATAGCCAGAGAAAACCAAGCAACACGCCTTGAAAACTGGAAAAACATAGTTATGTTAGTGGGCCCAGCAGAGCTGATGCTTCAAAACAACTGGGTTCTGAACAAAAAGCAAAAGCTCTGTTTTATGGAATATCTGATGGGGGTTGGGGAATTTTCAGGCAGCTGGCAAGAGAGTACAGAAGCAGAAATTCCAAAGCTTGTTTTGCAAAGCAGTGTCTGGACCACCTCAAGGACATGAGCACATTTGGCATACATTACTAAGTTACCAAGGTTACAAAGAGAGAATCTGACCACTTCAAGGACATCCCAAATGTTCTACATAGTTTGATTATATCTCCACTTGATAACTTTTGCTCTCTGGTGTTAGCCAGCCTGAAGTTATCATGTTTGAAATGTGGGCAAGGTTCTCTTTCCCTCATTATCTTACATAACCACACTGGGTCTTTTTGCAAGGTCCACCTACATTGTAAACACTACGCACTGAATGAGCTAGTAATACTATAGCAAGCAGCAGAAGCAAAATGGAGAAAGCAAAAATTAGAATCAGTAATCTCAAAGATAAACTGAAGCTACGATAAAAAATAAGTAATAGAAAACAGATTTAAAATGTGAAGATTTGGAGAATACCAGGCAGTATGAAATTAGTCAGCTGTATGAATGGGAAAGTATGAATGATCTCTCTCATATCTGGAATATAAAGTAACATAATAAGGAAAAAATAATTTTGCAGAGGCAATAGAAACTGATAACTGGTCTTTGGTAGGAAGCTGACCACAGCAAAGGGTGTAGGATGGGAGAGAAACTGAAACAGTGGTGGAAGGAAGTAGGTATGTTGGTGGATGATGTGGCATAGCACATTTTATGCATGAAACCCTACCATTAACAGCATTGTAAATAAGAGGCCTAAAGATTTTTTAATGAAGAAAATGTAAAATGTAGGATATTTTACATATCAGGAGGAATAGTCTCAGAATTATAGGAATACCAGGGGAGCAAAAAATGAGGGAGACAAAGAACAGCAGGTGGAAGAGATAATAGCTAGAAAAATCACTGGTCTGATGGGGGAGACTTGTGAACAGATCCAGGAGATTCAGAGAATACCAGATAAAATAAACACTTAAAATATTTTATACTATTTTATAGGATCAATAATAGTGTTTTTATTAGCATTACTATTTTTTCTCTTTGAACATTGCTTTTAATGAGTATCAAAATTCTGTGGCAGATTTTTGGTCAAGATGTTTCCACTAAAAGTACTGATTTTAAAAACCAGTAACTTAAACTGACACACACACACACACACACACACAAATAAACCAATGATCCTCAAACATTTTCCTTTCCTTCCGCAGGTTTTATAATGCATTATTAATAACTAGTCTTTTACTATAGAACTTAAATGGCCAATTTAAATAAGCAATACAGAGCCCATTCTTCCAATACTGATTAAGACTGAGGTGGCATGTACTGAGGACAATATTCATTTAGCCTATGGGGCCTTCTGGGCAGATTTGGTGACTTTGCCTACCACTGCCTTCTTGTCTACTGCTTTGATGACACCTACAACAGTGGTCTGCCTCATATCACAAACAGCAAAACGACCCACAGGATGGTAGTCAAGGAAGCTCTCAACACACATGGGCTTGCTAAGCACCATGTCAACAATGGCAGCAACACCAGGTTTCAAGAACTTGGGCCATCTTCCAACTTTTTCCAAGAATGACTACCAATCTTCTTTAGCTCAGCCAACTTGAAAAAGTGTGGGCTGAGTGATAAAATAGCACAAGTGCATAACCAAAACTGATTTGACCTGAGTGGTTCAGGATAATCATCTGAGATGTGAAGTCTGCTGCTGCTGCTGTTGGGAGGGTTCTTTTTTTCTGCCTCTTCCCCCCCCATTTTTCTTTTTCTTTTCTTTTCCTTTAAAACATTAAATAACTTGTGATTTTCAAAGTTATTGATAGTTGAGTTTTAGGTATATGATATTTCAATATCAACCCCACCACCAGCATCATATTCCCTCCATCAGTGTTCCCATATTCCATCTCCACCACAACACTCACCTATACCCACTTGTCAACTTGACAGGTACATTGCAAAGTTTCAGCAGATAAGATACCCTCTTTTCATATTTGTTGAGTCTGTATTTTGGATATATGGCTATAGCACTCACCTATATCATCAGTATAACTGAAGCCTTGATGCATGTTCACCCATTATTTCTTATTTTCTTATTCCCCCCCAGACTTATTTTCTTCTCTGCTTTTCTACTCTCTAAACACTGGGGCAAAGGAGGACCTAAGCATCCCCCATTTACTACAGTACATTTCCTCATCTAGTATTCTATAAACTTCATATAAGTGACATCATCCTGTGTTTGTCTTACTTCTTCTAACTTACTTCATTCAACATGTTATTATCCAGTTCCAACCCTGTTGCAGCAAATTGCATGATGTCATTGTTTCTTGCAGCGGCATAGCATTCCATTGTGCATACACCATATATTCATAATCCATTTTCTGTCATTGGACATCTAGGTTGATACTGTATCTTGGCTATTGTACTGAGTGAAGCAATGAATAGTGGTGTGAACATGTTCTATTGAGATAGTGTTTTTATGTCTCAGTGGTATATGCCCAAGAGTGTTATACCTGGGCAATATGGCAGTTCATTTCTAAGTTTACTGAGAACTCCTCAAGCTTTTTTCCACAGAGGTTGTACCAGACAACATTACTGCCAGCAGTGGATGAGAGTTCATTTTTACCACGTCCTGGAGGGTCATTTTTGCTGACACCAGCCACATTGCCACAACAAACATCTTTAACAGACAAGTTCTTGACATTGAAACCCACATTGCACCAAGAAGAGCTTTGCTGAAAATTTCATGGTTCATTTGAAGACTAAACTTCAATTGTAGTATTGACTAAAGTGAATATGGCCACCATGCCAAGTTTGATAACACCAGTCTCAACTCAGCCCACAGGGACAGTACCAGTACCTCCAACATTGTGAATATCCTGGAGGGACTGGCGGACACAGGGGGGTGTCAGTTCCATGAGTTGGTGGCAGGATGAATTACAGAGCTTCAAGCAGTGTGGATCTACTGGAACTATCCTCTTTACAGGTGACTTTTCATGACTTGAATCAAGGCATGTTAGCAACAACTTATTGTCACCATCCAAACCAGATTGATTGAAATTGATTTTATAATTATACTTCATTCTGAGAATTATTTCACAGAATCTAAGCTGAGATGATATTTATAGTAGATTTATAATTGTATTATTAGAAACCAAGAAATCAAAGTTTAGGTCATTATCTTCTGTATTTAAGTGATACAGAAAGATTGAATTTTAAATAGCTTTATCAATTATTCATTAAGAACAATTATTTATTGTTTCTTCTATTAACAATAGAAATCTGGTACTTTTATAATGGAAAACATAAAAACTTGGGTAATATTTTATTTCTTTATTTTTATGCATAGTAAAAGAAAACCATAGCATGAGTAACTCTAAATATCATAAGTTATTATGCATCCATACTTTAAGATAATTATTTGATGGTAACAATAGAAAGTATAACTACCAGATCATTAAAACAAATCATTAAACTCGATAAATAGGGATGCTCATTGAATAAGTATAGTATTTATTTTGAAGAAGTTTATGTAGGATCGTTAATGATATACATAGTATGTAAACTCAATAATTTTAAATAGCAAAATTAAGTTAATTCTGATACACTAAAACAATTAAAAATAAACAAACACAACCAGAAGACACATTCTAACTAAAATGGCAAGAACTAAAGAGACAGACTAAAGATGCAATAGAAAAAAATAGTCTCAAATACAGGGAAAATAATGTAAAATTTACATCAGATATTGAAAGTGAATCTATAAAAGCAAGAAGTGAATGGAATGATATATTCAAAGTACTGAGTGAAAAGAACACTCAAAAAAGAGTCCTCTACTTCTCAAATTCAGGAGGATAAAAATATTCTCAAACAAATAACAACCAAAGACATTTAGTGCATCTATATCAACTCGGAAAAGAATTCTTAATGGACTACTATAAAAAACAAATAACAATGAGACCAATATAGTAGTTGGAAATGATCACTTTGGATAGGGACTGAGTGTTGAAAGTAGGTAAAGGGATATATATACCTGATAACCTTTAAGTATCTGTATTGCAAACCATAATGGCCGAAAGGCGTGAAAGAGAGAGAGAGAGAGAGAGAGAGAGAGAGAGAGAGAGAGACAGACAGACAGACAGACAGACAGACAGACAGATAGACAGAGACAGAGAGACAGAGACAGAGAGACAGAGAGAGAAAGAGAGAAGAAAAGTTCCGCTATAGAGGCTTTGGGGTGGCAAGAGAAAAATTCAGGACACTGGTTGTGTGAAATGTACACTGGTGATGGGATAGGTGTTGAAATAGTTTATGACTGAAACCCAATCATGGACAACTTTGTAACTGTTTATCTTACTATGATTCAATTACAAAATAAATATATTAAAATATATTTATATATTATATATGATATAAATATATATTTATATATATTCATATATATAAATATAGATAGCTGGAGCGATAGCACAGCACTTGGGCGTTCGTCTTTCACGCGGCAGACCCAAGTTCGATTCCTCCGCCCCTCTCAGAGAGCCCTGCAAGCTACCGAGAGTATTAAGCCCCCGTGGCAGAGCCTGGCAACCTACCCGTGTGTATTGGATATGCCAAAAACAGTAACAATAAGTCTCTCAATGAGAGAAGTTACTGGTGCCTGCTCGAACAAATCTATGAGCAATGGGATGACAGTGACATATTAAAAATAAGTAAACGAAATTAAAACAACAAACCAGATAACAATTGGAAAGAAAACCAAAATTTTCTTAGACCAATGGCAATTGAATCAATCACTTCTCTCAATTTTTGTGGACTTAACTCTCATATCAAAGTATGCACAGTAAAAAAAACACAAAATATACACAGTAGCTGGATGAATGAGAAAAATCAAATACAATATATTTGATTTTGCACAATAAACACAGGCTTAGAGTGATTTGTGGGAAAACAATCATACAATGTAATGCTGCACTCAAACAGAAGGGCAGCTATATTTGTATCAGACCAAATAACATTCAGGATGACAAAGTAATAAAAGATAAGACAGGTCAAGGCTTTATATGCTGCTCACGGGAACAACAGATCAACAGGACTTAACTCATATGCATATATACATCCAATGAGGGTTCAGCAAGTTTATAAAGCAACTGTTAACAGATCTAAAATAGACACACTGATGGCAACTGGGAGGGAACTTTAAGGTATTATACTGAATGAAATAAGCCAGAAGCAGAAGGACAAGCAATGGGTAATGTCACTTATCTGTGTATAGGGAAACAAAATAGGAATTTAGACAGGAGCTGGAGCAATAGTACAGTGGAATGGGCACTTGCCTTGCAAGTGTCTGACTCAGGTTCAATACAAGGAAACCATATAATCTCCCAAGCCATCCAGAAGTGATCCCTGAGCACAGAGACAGGAGTAAGTCCTGCGTACAGCCAGCTATGACCCCCCCCCCGAAGCAAAGAGAATATAGACAATATTGATTGAATAAAAGAAAAACTAGTTACTAAAGTACAACTTAAAACACCAGCTTTGTGTAGGATTAGGTGGACTAAAGATGTCTCAGGGTCATGAAAGTGTATAATAGACACTTTAGTGATGGTAAGGTAACTGTGTACACTATGCCATAAATGTCAACACTATGGTAAACACATAAGCTAAACTATAATAAATTTTAAAAAACTAGAAAGACAAATACTTGACTCCTTTTATTACTTTGTATTAAAAATCCACTATTGAGACTGTTACACCTGTGAAAATTATATATATATATATATATATATATATATATATATATATATACCCCTTAATTTTGTACTGTGGTGATGGTACAATAGCTAAGCACACTGCTATTAACATTTTTTCAGGATTAATTTAAATAATTTTATTTTTTGATTCAATACTTGAATTAAAAGATGCCTTATACCAGTAACATCAATTAATTATTGACAACTCTAACACTTTTGAAAATTCTTCTTTTAATTTTATTAATATAGTTTACCTATCATGTTTGCAATAATATTGATATTTGCCACCTTGGTATATATACATATGTTGGGGACAGGCCTAGACCCCCTCTGCCTCTGTCCCTGTAAACAGGGACTGGGTGAGGAGGGGGCCTAGGCACTCCCTACCTTAGTTCCTGTAAACCCTAGGCACTCCCTACCTTAGTTCCTGTAAACAGGAATGAGTATGGAGAAATGTGGCATGAGGGCAAGTCATCCCCTGACAGCCGACCTTGACAGGCGGCCGAAGGGCCACCATGCTCTGGTGGCCAGCCTGGAAAGGGGGTCGAAGGGCCACCATGCTCTGGCGACCTGCCTCGTGAGAAAAGTTGAAGGGCCACCATGCTCTGGCAGCTGGACTCAGAGGAGGCTGAAGGGAGGATTGGCTCGCATCTGCCATGGCCATGCTCAAGGCCACATCTGCTTTCCCATGTTTCTCAAGGCTGAGAGAAGGAACCAAAAAACAAGTAAGATTGGCAAAAATAATGTTGCTTGCACCACTTGATTAATAATGTTTATGCCATTTATGTAACCTGCTGATCATTGCTAAACTAAGACTATATAAACCCGCATGGATTTCAATAAACTTGCTGTATGCCGTATATTGCATGCAGTCCTCCCTAGCCCACTCAACTCTCATTCCCTCTCTCTGGCCAAGGTTCAAGTTGGCCGCGCGGGCCGCGGCATACATATCATATCATCTCACTACCAAAGTGTGTGGGACCTTCTAGCAATGTCTTTATGTTACTTCTAGTCTACTTCTTCATTACTCGCAACATATTATTCCACTGTTGTTTAACTTTATTTAAACACCATGGTTTACAAAGTTGTTCCTAATACAATTGTTAGAGGCTTTTGACATTCCAACACCATTCCCACCACCTTAGAGATCTTCCCTACACCATTTTTCTCATTTACCCTATCTCCCTGCTCCCCCACCAAGACTGCCTAATAGCAGGCACATAATAGTTTGTTTTATATTGCTTGTTACAACCAAGTGGCTAAAGGAGTTATTAAAACTTTTCAGTACAAGAAAATTTCTTAAAATTTTTGTACCTTACCCCACAGTTAAATCTTTGTCTGAGGATTTACCAATCTGTTAGTCATTAGCTGAATGTTGAACCTTCTGTGTTATTGTTTTTGTTTGTTGAGTTTAGTTGACTTCTGTGTTATATAATTTGGTGTACTCCTGCTGGAGTTTCAGCACTGTAGAATTTGGAGGTATCATGGGTTCAGAAATGTCAGGATCTATAAAACTGAGATGAGTCTTCCGAGATACTTTAGTGAGGACATGGAATTAGGCCATTGGACTGGCAGCAACATTGGGGTGTTGGTGCAATGCCAAAGATTTAGCAGGGCAGGGACTCAGCTCAAGCCCTTCCCAAAGGCACTCCAGAGTTATCAGCCTAGTACCAAGTGCCCATGAATTTCAGCTGCTTGACTTGCATCTTCTTGGTTATTTAGCCCTTGAATCTGAAAAGCAGGACTGGTAGGAGAGTCGACATAGTGGCAGTTATGGGAGGGCCTCTATTAGTATCTTGTTCTGGGTCAGTCATAACTACTAATGTCTGAAATGGGTCTCTTTTAATCCATGAAAGAGTATCATTTTAGTTTACAGGTATCATGTGTGTATATATATATATACATATATATATATTTATCCATCCAACCAATTTTCCTGCAAACACACGATTTGAACTTTGTTAGAATTAGCAGTACTTTTTATTCCAAATATAATAAATAGTGAATTTGTAATAGGAATACTCTCCTGCTTTTGTCATAATAAATTTATAAATCTATCTGTGTGTACTGGGAAGAAAATACGTTGGCAAATCTGAGTAAATACAACACAACATAAACTTAAAAGCTCAAAACACTACAGTATATTTCAGTTTTAAGCAGCATATCTTAACTCTTTTTAATTCTTTTTTTCAATTACCATAAGTTTATATAGTAGTAAGAAAAATAATCAGGGGAGTCAAAAGTGAATTCTCATAAAGGTCATTTTCTTGGCAAAAGAGAAAATGTTTGCTTTGAACATTAGAGGAGTATAGATTACATTACCCCACCCAATTTACATTTTCAGACCATTCTGATAAATAGGAGATTTTTAATCACAGCTTGGCATTTTAAAGACATATTTTATGAATGCTAAATTCTTTTTTTCTATTTCTTTTGGCTGCATGCGGCAGTGCTGGTGTCAGCAGAATAGTCTTCCAGCTGCTGGACTCTTGCTATAGACATCAAAAAAATTTCATGACAGAACTAAAGTTTGAAAGTCCGTTTTCTTTCTCCAAGTCAAGCAGCACAGAAATTCTTCAAACACAAGAAGTATATCCCTCAAGACAGAGTAGAAATTCATATCTGGAGATAAAGCATAGTTTAAGTTCTCAAAGAAACTACCTCTGCCTCTGGTTCATATTAACTTCTGGCTTGGGGCATATCTAACAGTGACAAAGGGCTGCGCAGTGAAGTAATCTGTTGTCTGGTCTTATAGGGATAGAAAAATGTTCTTTTTCCATTTGGTGAAGAAAGGTGGGAAAGGAAATTGTGAAGTTGCAGGATTTTAAATCGACCTTTCTGTCTTTGCCGGAGAGTACAAGCAGTTAAATGTAGCATGGCAAGAGTGGTAAGACTGTAGTCTGTTCAGAATAAGGACTATCAAAATATATTAACAAATATATGGTAAATAATTATACTAATTACAACAATATTTTCACCCTGGCACACATCAATTATGGAATATTCTGGGATATTGAGGTCTCACTTTGTAACTGGATCTAGTTGGAAATAGGGAATTGTGTCTGAGTGGGGGCCTGTGATTAAGTGCATGACCTCCCAGAGAGATGAGGGTGAATTAGAATGGCTTGGATGTCTTGAACCTCTGAATAACTGGGGTGAAGGTGGTTATACTATAATTTCTTTATTTATAATTTAAAAAAATTCTGGGAAATGGAACAGGTGGGATTATATATACTTATGAAAGATCTGAATGGTTCCACTCTCCTGAGGGAATTGGCCACCCAAAGCTAACTTGGAAAAGAGATGCATATGAGATGCCCTATTGGTTCACAGCTGTCACTGTATCACTGTATCACTGTCATCCCCTTGCTCTTCGATTTTCTCAAGCGGGTACCAGTAACGTCTCCACTTGAGACTTGTTGTTACTGTTCTTGGCATATTGAATACGCCATGGATAGCTGCCAGGATCTGCCATGCGGGTGAGATACTCTCGGTAGCTTGCCAGGTTCTCTGAGAGGGGCAGAGAAATCGAACCCGGGTTGCCCATGCAAGGCAAACGCCCTACCGCTGTGCTATAGCTTCAGCCTGTTCACAGCTGTAGGATAATTTTTTTATTCAACTGGAGACATTGGGAAGTTGTACAGCTTAGTCTATGAGTCTTGAATCCAAGTGGAAAGATATTGTACCTTGATGGCAGTTTCTGTGGACAGAATAATGAAATGCAGACCAGAGAATTTCACAGGAAAATAAAAGTAAAATGAAGGTCTGGTCTCTGAACTTTCCCAGTTGTAGTAACACCTAACCTTTCATTCTAAAGCATGGGTTTTCAAAGTCTCTGATTGGGGCAGGTAGAAATTTTGTCCCTATTCCCTGGAGTTTTGCCAATGTCCTATTTTGAGATGACCCGGCTTGACTATCCCAAAAGAGATCCATTGTTATAATTGGTTATCCATACATTATTTCAAGAGAATTTACCCTATGCCATGATGGAGATAAAAGCTAATTGAAACAACTTAACCCAGTGATAGTGGATTTAAAGGCAAGTCTTAATTATATATTATTTTAGGGTTTGATTAGTTTATCTTTTCGGAGGACTATGGTAATTGTGCAATCATTATAACTCTGAGGGGCTCTGAGGAGTCAAATTGAAGAAGTTCATTAGAAAACTGGAAGTATTCAGATGTTTACAGTAAGATATTAGACTTCCACAGAGCCACATTGCTGAAATATAATTTTTCTCTCCACCTTTACCTTTATATTACCAAATAGTTATAGATACAATTTTTTGGAGGAGGGGACAACTCCCATTGGTGCTCAGGGAATACTTGGGCTCTGCATTAAGGGTTCACTTCTAGTGGTGCTCAGGAGATCATATGGGGAGCCAAGATTTAAACCTAGTTTGGTGGTACCACTTGTACTAACTTTCTGGCCCACAGGAACAGATTGCTATTGTAGAGATAAAGTTAGGAAGGCAGGGGCACCATGTAATTCAGTAGCAACGGATCATTTAAATGTTGCCAAAATGAGAATAAACAATCAGACTAAAAAGTGGAAATGAGAATAAGAATGTTTAAAGGGGGGTGAAACATGGGGTTTGTAACTTCCTCTTTCACCACTCCACCCCCACCCTGCCATCGACCTCATCTCCAAATAAAAAGAAATTTTGCTTGCCTTGACAAAGGGCAGGAAAGTAGCAGTTGTAACCCAATAGACCTGAAAATATAGGGACAAAGAGACATGGGACTATAGAACTCTAGAGGCAGGCCCAAAGAACAGACAAAAGAGCAACAGAACTCATATGAGGACAGTGACAGTGAAAGATACAAAGCCTCACAGAATGGTTTGGGAGTGGATGTGTGTGTTTAGGTAAAAGAAAGAGAGAGAGGGAGCGTGAGGAGTGAGAGATAAAGAGAGAGGGAGAAAGAAAGAGAAAGAGAGTGAGAGAGAGAGAGAGGGATGGAGGCCTGAACATCTGGAAGGGACCTAGAACTATCTACTTACACTATACAAAATAAATGTTGGGCCGGAGAGATAGTATAGAGTGTAAGGTGCCTGCCTTGCACACAGCCAATCCTGATTGAATCCACAGACCCACCATGAGTGATCTCTGAGAATAGTGCCAAGAGAATCCCTGAATACCAGAGAGTGTGGATCAGCCCCCCACACGCACAGCCCCCCACTCCCCCCTACACACCACAACTCGCCAAAGACCCCAACTCTAAATACAAAGAATCTTTGATGTCATCTTCCTTGGGAGTTCTTTTTTTTAATTTTATTGAATCACTGTGAGATAGCTACAGGCTTTAATGTTTGGGTTACAATCACACAATGATCAAACACTTTATGCTAATTTTCTATACAAAAGTCAAGAACCCAAACTCTTGGGGTTTGAAAATCGTCCTGGGATATTCACCCAATACCTATCCGATAAGGGGTTGATATCAAGGGTATATAAGGCACTGGTTGAACTCTACAAGAAAACATCCAACCCCATCAGAAAATGGGGGATGGAAATGAACAGAAATTTTCCCAAGGAAGAGATACGAATGGCCAAAAGGCACATGAAAAAATGCTCATCACTAATCATCAGGGAGATGCAGATCAAAACAACTATGAGATACCACCTTACACCACAGAGACTGGCACACATCCAAAAGAACAAAAGCAACCGCTGTTGGAGAGGATGTGGGGAGAAAGGGACCCTTCTACACTGCTGGTGGGAATGCCGACTGGTTCAACCCTTTTGGAAAACAATATAGACGCTTCTCAAAAAATTAGAAATTGAGCTCCCATTTGACCCAGAAACACCATTGCTGGGAATATATCCCGGAGAAGCAAAAAAGTATAGTCGAAATGACATCTGCACTTATATGTTCATCGCAGCACTGTTCACAATAGCCAGAATATGGAATAAACCTGAGTTCCCGAGAACAGATGACTGGTTAAAGAAACTTTGGTACATCTATACAATGTAATACTATGCAGCTGTTAGAAAAGATGAAGTCATGAACTTTGCATATAAGTGGATCAACATGGAAAGTATCATGATAAGTGAAATGAATCAGAAAGAGAGAGACAGACATAGAAAGATTGTGCTCATCTGTGGAATATAAAATAACAGAGTAGGAGAAAAACACCCAAGAATTGTAGAAATAAATACCAGGAGGTTGGCTCCATGGCATGGAAGTCAGTCTCACATGCTGGGGGAAAAGGCAGCTCAGATAGAGAAGGGAACACCAAGTAAAATGTGGTTTGAGAATCCACTCCGGAAGGGAGATGCGTGCTGAAAGTAGACTATGGATTGAACACTATGGCCACTCAATCCCCCTTTAACAAACGACAACACCCAAAAGGAAAGAGAGAACGAAAGGGAATGCCCTGCCACAGAGGCGGGGTGGGATGGGGGGGTTGGGATTGGGGAGTGGGAGGGATACTGGGTTCATTGGTGGTAGAGAATGGGCACCAGGAGAGGGATGGGTTCTTGAACATTGTATGAGGGAAACACAAGCACAAAAATCTGTAAATCTGCAACTGTACCCTCACAGTGATTCATTAATTAAGAAATAAATTAAGTAATAAAAAAGGAAAAAAAAGAAAATAGTCCTGGGAATTTTAATCCTGCCAAAAAGTTAGTTATCTTTGTTGCCTCCCAGGAAGAGTCAGGATCCTACAAACAAGGCATTGGGCTGTTTCTCTTTTGGTTCTAAGTTCAATATTAACTCCTCCAAACAGAAATTCAAATTAAAGTTTTGTTAATGTGGCTAGGTTTCAAATTATTGATTAGAGGAAAATTTATTTTCCAAATTTATGCAAACATACTGCCACAAAGTATACAAATATCAAAGGTATCAGGGAGACAAAAATTAGGTATTTCAGATTTTTCTCATGATATGTGATCAGATTACTATAGGTATTAATTCAATGAGAAAAAGTCTCAAGCCTGCAATTGTAATATAAACTTTATTGAGCAAATAATCTTAAAACATAATGTTTTCTTGATGGTTTGTTAAGTCCTGTGGAGAAAATCTAGAACCTAAAGTTGTCAAACATCCAGGTATTTTGTTACTTCTATAATTGTATTTTTTAGTTCCATATGAATCTCAACTGTGTAGTGTATGTCCAAGTTCTTTCCTGTGAATTCCTTTGAAAAAATACAGAGCATCAAATTAGTACCCTCAAATGGCAAACCTAATGGATATAGTGAGAGCTTTCATCCACTAACTGCAGTTTATTCAACTTGACATCATAAAATAATACTAAATAATGATTAGAATATATTAATTTAGGAGTTTCCCATGACATTTCAATATATAAGTGGGCCTAATCAACATGTATTTCCTCTTCCATTGAGAAAAATATAATCACATGTCTTACAAACTCTTATAATGACTTCAGCATTCATTTTACTTTTTAACAATTAAGATTTTATTCTGATTTAAAATTTTTATTTTCAGTAAGCTTTCTCTCGCAGTTTAAGCAAACAAATTACCACAAAGTAATAAATATTTAATCAAAGTAACAAATATTATAAAACCAATATAAAATTTCTTCAGTTTCACCATTACTGGGATCCTGGGAATCCAGAAAACTGGTGATCAGCTCATCGTCTGGTCATACCATGACCAAGATATAGTGTAGCAGTCCTCAGTCCTAATGGTCTTTGCCAGGAAGAGAAGGTATCGATAAGAATTCAGCTTATGCCTTTCTTTAGGGTGGTCGGGGTCATTTTCCTTCCTGTGTCCCTTTCCCTTACAGTAGGCAAACTCTGTGGGCTCAAGAGTGTTCAACTCATTAGAATATATTATACCCTCCTCTTTGTTACCCTGAAACCAAATAAAAAGAGACTCCAAAGCTATTTCTGTAAGCTAAATGGGTAAGATATGAATCTGCCTTTCCAGGAGCCTTTCTTTTCAGGTCTCCTTTTTTCCATTCTCATCTCTTTTTTCTTGTCCTTTTAAAAAAATAACTTGCTTTCTATCAAAAAGTATGGAAGCAGTCTGTTTGGGCATGGTTGTGTTGAGAAAGGAAGCCTCATCCAACTGTTGATATCATCCAGTTCAGACATTATTAAAAGCAATATGAAGATCTATTAGAAAAAATAGGAATAGAACTGTCATACAGCCCAGTGGTAGCACTTCTTGGCATCTATCCTTTGAACACAAAAACATTAATTCAAAAAGATAAATGCAAATATATGTTATTGCTACACTCAGTACAATAGTAAAGCTATTGAAACAAAAAAATGCCTAACTACAGATGAATAGATGAAGTTGTGATGTATATATACATACATATATATAATGGAATACTATGCAGTTCTAATAAAGAAAAATGAAGAAATTTTCAGCAATATGGATGGAACTAGAGGATATCACTCCACTAAATGAAGTCAGTCAGAAGTATCAGGATAGATACAGAATATAATTTTCATTATGCTAACTTAAGTCATCCAGAAGGAAAGAAATGAACACAGAATACCTCTTTTATATATGGGACTTAAAAGTACACATCAAGGTAACAACAAATGTCCAAAGGGAACTTAATGGGATAACTGAGGGCTTTTCCGCTGTTGCTGTTGCTGCACAAGCACGATTCCGGAGGCCAACTGAACTACTTTGGACATGAGCAGCTCCCAGAAATGCCTCCAGACTGTGAACTGAGCCACTTCCTCATGCAGCACCAGTGGGGCAGGATTTCTCTCTCTCAACCCTTCCTTCCTGGGCACAACATGGCGATCGCCACTTTTTGAGCACAAAAATGGAGGTGCCAACCCAGCTGCCTCAGGATGCGAGGGAGATCCCAGGGGGCGGGGGTTACCAGCCCCACCCTCTGCCGATATTTAAGCCCGGCGGCCACACGTGTGCGGCCTTTCCGCTGCTGCTGCTGCATGAGCACGATCCCGGAGGCCAACTAAACTACTTTGGACGTGAGCAGCTCGCAGAAATGCCTCCAGACTGTGAACTGAGCCACTGCCCCATGTGGCGCCAGCAGGGAAGGGTTACTCCCTCCAGGCTTTTCCATCTTATGAGCATCACAAAAGGGAAGTAAAAGCTTGCAGTGATGCAATTTCTGGCAGAATTTTCCCTAGACTCTATACAGAAATCCAAAACCTAATATCTCTTAATTGTCAGTAATGTGAAACGGTTTCTTTTTAGCAGGTCTGACTTTGGGGGGAAATTCCAAACAATAGTAGTGAGTTTTTTTTGTTGAAATATTGAAGGTAATCAAAGTAGCAGCTGTGAACTAAGCCATAGCCTCACGCCGGCCGAGGAGAGGAAATATCCTTCTTTCTCAGTTCTTTTCCCTTTTCGGGGAGAAACGCGGCGTGATATCAGCCATATTATGAGGTCTATTAAGCAGGCATGAACTTGGTGGCACGGGAAGGGGAAAAAAGGGAAAAAATATGTATTTGGAACAGCGGGACACTTGGGCCAGGGGCGATACCAGTGCACGCTACACCGAGTTTCCACCCGGGTGGCCACACTTTTGTATGGCTGCTTTGCTGCTGATATACCAGAATCTGGAAGCCAAATAGAATACTTTTGGTTCCAGAAACTGCTTGCAGACATGTCTCTAAACTGTGAACTAAGCCATAGCCCCATGCCGGTCGAGGACAAGAAATATTCTTCTTTCTCGGTTTTTTTCCTTTGTTGGGTGGCGTGGCGTCAGCCATATTATGAGGACTATTAGGCAGGCATGAACTTGGTTGCACGGGAAGGAGGGAAAAAAAAGAGTTCTGTACTTGGAACAGCAGGACTCCATATCTCTTCATTCTCAGCAATGGAAAACTAATAATCAAATGCTTCCTTGGCAGTAGGGCTTTCTTTTTTTTTTTGGGGGGGGGGAAATTCCAACAACAATAGTGAGTTTTGTGTTGAAATATGGAATGTAATCAAGGTAAAGAGAAAATGAAGTGAAATTTATCAGTTACGCAGGCGGGGGTGGGGGGGCAGGGGGTGGGAGGTATACTGGGGTTTTTGGTGGTGGAGTATGTGCACTGGTGAAGGGACGGGTGTTCAAGCATTGTGTAACTGAGACATAAGCCTGAAAGCTTTGCAACTTTCCACAGGGTGATTCAATAAAATAAAGTTAAAAAATAAATAAATCTTGAAAAAATGGGATAACTGATACACACAACTGAGTTTGAAAGAAGAGAGGTTGAGAGGGAGGATTTGAAATTTGGGTACACTGGTGATGGGTATGGTGTTGGAATTATGTGCATGAAAAAACATTGTTACTATACAAACCACAGAATTTCAGTCAAAATGGTGGGAGGGAAACTGAGGACATTGTGGTGGAAAATGTACACTGGTGAACAGACAGGTTTTGGAACATTATAGACTGAAACCCAATCATGAACAACTTTGTAACCGTGTATCTCACTGTGATTCAAAATAAAGAAGGAAAGAAAACATTAAAAAAGTGAAAACTACCTTGCTTCCCATTCCACCAGATCTGACATAGGAGACCCTTACTCCTTTTATAAATTGTGGAGCTACCTGTGAAATCAGGATTAGAGTGATGAAAAATGAGCTAAGAGTGCATTTCTTTCTACTCTTTTCATGTGGTGAAGGTAAAATTCTCAAAGGTTTCATGTCAGTCTCCCTAGGAATTAGTCTGAATTTCATTACAATAGGGAGTCAGTTCCTTCATTTTAATAACCTTTAAGGTATTTTATTGTATTTTCTTTGCTTTACAATGCCAAGAATGATAGGGATGTATACATACAATGTTCTTTTTGTTTCTTTGGGGCCACACCTGACAGTGCTCAGGGATTATTCCTGGCTCTGTGCTCAGGAATTACTCCTGATAGGGCTCACAGGACCATGGAAGATATTGGGGAGGGGACCTGGCTACACCATGTGTAAAGCCAAGTGTCCCATCTGCTGTACTATTGCTCTAATTATAATGTTACCATTTTTGAATGCTGGGGCATACCCTGTAGAATGTAGGTAATGAATTGCTTTATGGCTTCCACTTTCCCCATAACTATAACTTCAATCTAATACAAGAAAGCAGGACCTACCAAGGTGTAGCTGAGTCTGGGAGACATAACATAACCATGAAGTGCATTTGGAATGTCCTTGAGATGGTAGGAGCTTGCTTTGTAACCTTGGTAACCTAGGAACGTATGCCAAATGCGCTCATGTCCTTGAGTTGGTCCAGACACTGCTTTGCAAAACAGACTTGGAAATTTATGCTTCTGTATTCTCTTCCCAGCTGCCTGTGAATGCCCCAACCCCGATCGAATATTCTATAAAATGGAACTTTTCCCTTTGTTCAGAACCCAGTTCTTCTGGAGCATGAACTCTGCTGGGTCTGTTAGCATAATATACTAGTGTTTACCCACTTTCCAATGTGTGTTGCTAGGATTTTTACAGGGCTTTGTAGGGAATTTTTGCTGCAGTTAAGGATTTCTATTACTTTTCTGTGGTTTCCTCAAGTCAAAAATCATTTTTTACATATTTTTATAGAAGGTTTCACCAAAGGCAATGGACCAACTATTAACTTATTTTTATGAATTTCAAAATGTATATTCAATTTTTTTGAAATTCCTTTCTCTTTTACTGAAGAATTCTTAATAGCAAAATCTTTCAATAATGTGTTCTTATTCAGTGGAACTTAATTTTGTTTTTAGGAGTAAATACCTTATTTTTTCAAATAGATAATGGCTTTGTTTGTTAATTGAATCACCATGAGAAGAGTTACAAAGCTTTCAGATTTAAGTCTCAGTCATACAATGATCAAACACCCATCTCTTCACCAGTGCACATGTTCCACCACCAAGAACCCCAGTATACCCCACTCCCACCCCCAACCCTGCCTATGTGGCAGATGATTTTCATTTTACTCTCTCTTTATTTTGATTACATTCAATTTTTGACAGAAAACCCACTATTATTATTTGGAATTTCCCCCCAACAATCAGACCTGTTGAAAAGGCATCATTAGATGATCTGCTTTCTATTGCTGATAATGAAGAGCATATGATGTTGCATGGCCAAGACAGTGGCTGTGCGGTTTTGGAATTCTTAATTTTAGTAATTAAGTCCAGAGGAATTTCTGCCAGCAGTCATTGTGTTCCAAGATTGGTTTGTGGGCCTCTGGGATCATGGCCGTTCAGGAAGGAAGGAGCTGTTCGAGGCAGCCGCTTGGGGTCTCGTTTGGGCGGGGAGCAGGGCTGATTCCGGCCCCCCCCCCGCGAGATTTCCTGGGCACCCCATCACTGCAAACTCCTAACTCTCTGTCCATTGGTTCTGAAAGATAATGGTCGCCATGCTGCCGCAAAGGGGAAAAGGCTGACATTTTCAACTTAATCCAGATACTTGCCTTCAAGCTTAAGAAGATAAAGAAGTCTGACAAATATTATTCTAAATATATGCAACAAATACCATAAAGTGCAATTCTTGCTCTTTTGAATTCTTGTTCCCAAATTCAAATTTCAAACAAGAAATTATTTGCATTAAAACTTAGCTGAAATATCACTAAGATGAAACTTTCTGTTAAACAAATGATGTGACAGTTTTTCAGTATATACATGCATATAGAAAATGGTAAAGAATATATTCATGAGATGTATGTTTCATTGACCACTAATGTAATTACAAATATGTGCCTCTCGAATTCTCAGGGTAAAGAAATGAAAATACCTCCATGATTGAGAAATCACTCTTCTTAAAGTAAATTTTTTTCCTTTTGAAGACTAAGGCAATAGACATACCTATTTCATACTTCTTTTACATTATTTCAGTTTGTTTCACTTACATAAACTATAATAGAAATTACAAAAATCTCTGCCTTTCTATACAATATTACTCTGCCCAAGAGAAATCACATTATTATAGTGTGTTTCTTACTGCTTATGTTGACACTTCAAGAAAGATAGCCAGTACTCTTTAGCATTATGCCTTGTTAAGTTTGTAAAGTGGCTCTTTTATTTGGGGGAGGGGGTGGCATACGTCAGCCATTGCTCAGGGTTTAATCCTGGCTCAGTATTCAGGAATCACTTCCAGCAGAGTTTTGGTGATAAAGTGCAGGGCTTGGAACTAAACCTGGGTCGGCCGTGTTCAAGGCAAGCACGTTATATTCTGTTGTGATTCTCTAGCTCTGTAACATTGCTTTTATGTTTAAAAATTTATTCTAAATTAGCAATTATATTTTAGTTGCATTGCTGAGTTTTTGGTATTGAGATGCTGTAGATTATGTATAGGAATGAAATAAAATTTCCAAATGCATTCTATAAATTAGTTTTTTGTTAAACTGGCATAATTTTGGCATTTAATTTTTTTAAAGAATGTCTTCAATGAGGTCATGACGTTTGCATATAAGTGGATCAACATGGAAAGTATTATGCTAAGTGAAATGAGTCAGAAAGAGAGAGACAGACATAGAAAGATTGCACTCATCTGTGGAATATAGAATAATAGACTATAAGACTAACACCCAAGAATAGTAGAAATAAGTACCAGGAGGTTGTCACCATGGCTTGGAGGCTGGTCTCTCATTCTGGGCAACTCAGAGAAGGGAACACCAAGTAAAATGTGGTCGGAAGTCATGTGGGGGAAAGATGATGCGGGCCGAATATAGACTAGAGACTGAACACAATGGCCACTCAACACCTTTATTGCAAACCACAACACCTAATCAGAGAGAGAGAACAAAAGGGAATACCTTGCCATAGTGGCAGTGTGGGGTGGGGGGAGACGGGACTGGGGAGGGGGGGGAGGGATGTTGGGTTTACTGGTGGTGGAGAATGGGCACTGGTGAAGGGATGGGTTATCAAACTTTGTAAGGGAGAAACATTAGCACAAAAATGTATAAATCTGTAACTGTACCCTCACGTTGACTCACTAATTAAAAATAAACTATTAATTAAAAAAAAGAATGTCTTCAGCTAGGTACATTCATCCACTTACTATGGTTTAAACTAAAAGTCCTAAAACTTTATCTCAAAAACATGCTAAATAAGACATACTTCTATATCTAATAGCCACAGATAATTTTTGAGGAGATGTTAAGGCAAACCACTTAAATTAGAAATACCTTATATTAACT
Organism: Sorex araneus; assembly: GCF_027595985.1. NCBI lineage: Eukaryota > Metazoa > Chordata > Mammalia > Eulipotyphla > Soricidae > Sorex > Sorex araneus. Next base: position 130,481,288 of record NC_073313.1, read on the forward strand.
TCACTGTTGAGCAAGGTATATGTATGTGGGATGAGATTAGGTAATGGAGATAAGAGCATAGTTAGGAGTAGATTAGGACCAATTATTAATCAGTTCACTTACAAATGAACGGTATATGAAATTTAGTATTGTTTCTGCATTCATATAAGTATTGAGGTCAGAAATGTCACCATGCTTCGTCTTAAAGAGGATAAGTTAACTAGCAAAATTTTGTTTTCTTGGCAGTACTGAATTACATTTTAACACTTCTACTCAATTGTTACTTTTTTTTTTCTTTTTGGGTCGCACCTGGCGATGCACAGGGATTACTCCTGGCTGTGCACTCAGGAACCACCCCTGGCAGTGCTCAGGGGACCATATGGGATGCTGGGATTCAAACCCGGATCGGCCGCGTGCAAGGCAAACGCCCTACCTGCTGTGCTATCATTCCAGCCCCTAAATTGTTACTTTACCCATGCTCCTTGCATTTATTCTTGAAGAAATTAAAAATATATTATTTTTTATTTTTTGGAAAGATTTCATATTCTTTGATTTGGCTTGCATTGCTTTGTTAATCCTTACTGTAATGAAATATAGCAGTCCTTCAACATAAAAATTGTATTTACTTAACTTAAGGATGTTAACATATATTATATTTTTTGTTCAATAAAACCAATTAATGAAATATTTTAGATTATTAAAATGGAGAAAAGGAAAGAGCTTGTAGTCTCTGAGGATTTTCTTTTCACATATTTAATCTAACCAGAGATTTAATCAGGTAACCTATAAGAGTTATTTTCTGTTCTATATTAACCAGCTTAAATTTCTTCTTAAACACACATTAAGGTCCTCGATTTTTCAAAAATATAACTTACCTTTCTGAAAGTGTCAAATCAACCTAAAATGATGTAGATTACTCTAATTATAAAGACTTATTTTTATATAAATCATGTCAACATCTGCTGTTTTACTGACAATTAGTTTTAAAATAGTAATTTACTTGGCTAAGTGAGACAACCATGGCACACAATATCAGTCTTTATTCCTTTTCTTAAAGTCTCCCTAAAATAATAAGTATTTAGAAAAATTAACTAAATTAAGCTCTCACACTTTTGTTGAGACTTTTAGTTAAAATGTGATTTTTTCTGTGTGCCAAATGGAAAATAATTTAAAACTGACTTTGACTTTGTTTTATATTTTATTATTTATTTATTTATTTCAATTAAAATTCTGTTTGATTAAAGAACCATGATTTACAAAGTTATCTATAGTTGGTGCATATATATCTGACATATATATGACTCTGGCCTTTAAGGATGAAACATTTTTGTATGAGTTATTTAAGTTTCATAGTCATTACTTCTTCAGTATAAATATGTTGAATTAAATCTTCCTCTTCTCAAATTTCCATTGGTAGCTAAATAATTTCTAACTAGTGACTACAACTCCTTAGAGTCAACTGGAATACAGTAACACTTCCACTCCCAACTTTCTTAGAAACTACTTGTAATAGGACTACTATGGCAAGAAAATATTTCCTGTTATATGTAACCATCAATTCATTTCACATGTGCCAACTCTAGTTTTCCAAAAATTATTCGGATTACTTTGTTCAAAATAGCTGTAAAACTTTATAGAACGATCTTTATTGGGAATAAAATTCCTGGTATTTTATTTTAAAATTTTCTTGAATGATAGCACAGCAGGTAGGGCCCTTCTAGTCATCCAGTGTGTTCTCCAAAGCTCCTCCAGTGTTATTTCTGAACTCAGAGTGGGAGCAATCCCTGAGAAGTGCCTGGATGTGGCCCCCAAACTAAAAATATCATTGTCATTTTGGTTCACAGGCTACACATGACTGTACTCAGGTATCTCTACTGGTGGAATTCAGGGGACCATGCAATGTGCCATCAAATGAACGTGGATCACGTTAGTGCAAGTCAAGCGCCGTATTCCGTACTATCTCTCAGCCCTTCTCTATTAATTTTTTTTCTATTTGCTTTTTGGGTTACACCCAGCGATGCACAGGGGTTACTCCTGGCTCTGCACTCAGAAATTACCCCTGGTGGTGCTCAGGGGACCATATGGGATGCTGGGAATCGAACCTGGGTCAGCCTGGGTCGGCCGCGTGCAAGGCAAGCATCCTACCCGCTGTGCTATTGCTCCAGCCCCTCTATTATTTTTTTAAACTGTCATTCAAATACTTCTATTTAGAAAGTATGCTAATTATATTATGCTGATAAAAATGCTAGTTACTAGAAGCTTTGTCTAAAATTGGGTCGTCAATTAGATGTAAACAAAAGAACGCAAAACTAGCACAAGTAGTTTTAAAGCAAAGTCAACATCTTAGCACTATAAATATGATTCTGTATTACCAGTAACACTGTGTTTTAAGCATGAATCTATGTTGCTAATACATTATCAATTACTTTTCATTGGATGAAATTGAATTAAAATGGCTATTTTGTGCTAGTGAGATAGTTCAAAGGGCCAGAAAGCAAGTCTTGCATACAGAATACATGGGTTTAACTCTTGACTCAGTGTGGTTCCCAAAGCACTACCAAGAACAACCCCCAAGCACTGAACTTGCTATCTGCCCTGAACACCAAGGTAATGATGCAAGTACTAAAAAAATAAAACAGGATGATTTTTAAATGTACTTCATCTGTCAAATACTACGATCTAAAGCTCTAAAATGTAATATTCCGAAGATTATGAATTCAAACTGTTGTGGGATGCTTTATAATCCAGGCACTGGCATAGGTGTTGGGACACTTGTCTCAACTCTCTCCAGTCCTTTATTGATTCATTTCTGACTGTTCCCTTTAATAAGACAATTCTTTATAGGTAAGATGAGGTTCATTCTATTCCTAAGCATCTTCTTATAAAAGTAAGAATTCTTGGTTCACCGGGGTAAAATATCACATAAATACCCAAAGTCCACCATATGAATTGACCCATGCCACATCTCCTGAACCTTTCTTTGCTTTCTGCTTGGTGAGATTAATCACTGGTTGGCATCACGGGCTCTATTTGTAAAAGGAGGCAGATCAGCTCCCTTCTGGCTAGGTCCCAGCAGCTTCCAAACCCAACCTCTGCCACATTAGCAGGTCCATGTGACAGCTCCTTAAGTACTACTCAGCAAATTACAGTTCCGCTCAGCAAATTTCACATTATTCACAGTTCTACTTCCTGACAGTATGTGAAGATGATCAGGGAAGGAAAAGAACAACTCTCAGTGTAATCTCTTAAGATTCTCCCAGGGGGGTTAATCACAATGACACCCCTCAGCACATCAGGGATGAGAGAAAATCAATGGGAAGACCCAGAGAAGTAAGCCAAGTTCAATGAGCAAAACTAATATGAGGAGATTTTTAAAAGTCTGAAAATAAATGAACAGCACACGAGGAAACTATGGGATGAGCTCAAGAGGAAAAGTTAAGAATCATCAGAGTCCCTGAGAAACAGGAAGGTGAATTTAATGAAGAACCAGTAAAGAAAAACTATTCATAATATTAATTCTTTAAATTTATATAGCTCTAAAATAATTAATTCTTATTAGTGAAGCAAGATTGCTTTTATTGAATAAAATTTAGTCAAAAAAAGATTTAGGTTTTGAAAAAATAATTCATGAATATATCATTTATGTATAATTTTGTGGAATTTCAGGACATTATCTCTATTAATTTATGCTTGTATAGTTATCACAACCTGCATACACAAAGAAATCTCTTTAATATGTGGGATAAAAAAATAAGTATAGTAAAGCAACAAATGGTCAAAGTCATCAAAATGGAAGATTTTGTCTATCGAATTAAGCTTATATTGTTGCAGGGGTAGTTAGGAGGAGTCCTTGGGACACTGGTGAAGGGAAATGGGCTCTCTGGTGATGGATGCAGTATTGAACGATGTGTGTATGAAAAGTGTGATTAACAGTACTGTAAAGCATGGTATTTCAATAAAATGGTTAAAAAGCAAAAATAAAACTCTCATATAGATATGTAACATTTCACTTTTCCTATAGCCAAATGCAGACAGAGAGGTATGTGTGAAGCATCCTATACAGAAAAACCCTCCTAATATAAATTTTAATTGTTTATTTGCAACCACAAAGGAATGCTTTTCTAATTTTCTTCTCCATAGAAACATTTAAATTTGTACAAGTGGTGATTTTTTAAAGCTAAAAAATAAAAATATTAGAACAAAAAGTAGAAAGGATCAGAGAGACAGTACAGAGAGTAAGGTGGTCAGGACTAGATTTCCAGCACTGTATATGGTCCCTTGAGCTGCTCATGAGTGATCCCTGAGTACAGAGGACAATTGGGTGTGACCCAAAAAACCAAGAAAGCAGACCTGTCCCCCCAAACAAAAATATATCAAAAGTCTATTCTTAAGCTGACAATTGAGGGTGTAGCCATACCGAGTTTTTAAAAAAGTATCTTTTGCTAATTAATGAACCTTTTAAAAATTATTTGTCACTGATTTAAGCAATTCAGTTGTTTTACTCCTCCTTGGAAACCTTAACTATTTAAAATCAATTAAATACAGCTAATAAAGGCTTATGATTAAAAAGTAAACCAGGTGCTTATGTTCAAACAGATCATCTTTGTTTCAAAGTTCCCCCTGCATTTGCCCAAGTTAACTTATAGTTACTTCAATGGTATGAAATGTTCCAGCATGTCTACTTAATATACTTCTGGCATATTTTATGTTTTTCTTCTCATACTGTTTGAAAATACAAAAATAGTAATAACATAGTTTCCAAAAATGTATTCTTATATTAGAGGATTTTTACCTTCTAGAAATGTTTATATTTATATTGAGTCAAAGCATTTGTAAAGTTTATAGGGTAACACTGAAGCTTCAATTTATAAATTCAAACAAAATCTGGTAATGAGTTAAAAGAACATAAAGCACATATGATAAATAACTACCAATGTAACTCCTTTAAATTTTATTCAGAGTTGCATTATTTTCATATACTTTTAATGGTCACAATGGTGTAAAGCATAAGAAAATTATTTCACATTAGCTTTGAGCTTTTTTTGTAAATTTCAATGAATGTATCTTGAATGTGTTTCAAATTTTTGATACATATACCAATATGTGCATTTTAATATTTCTAGTAGGTTTAATCTTTTGCATGCTATAGATTATTGATTATTTTTCTCAAGTCCATATAACACTGATTTTAAGCAAGGAGGTTTGTCACAGCATTATTTACAAATATAAAATACAGTGAAAAACAAATTATATTTGTTAATGAACCACTTTGATAAGCATTAGTACATAATGGAATACTATGCTATCATTAAAATGATGATACAGATTAATATATTAACATGAAGCAATGTTCTCACTGAAAAATATAAAAAGTAACAATACATAGTATTTTTGGTAATAGTATGTGCATATACAGAAAAAAAGCAAAGAATGATTTCATGCATTGAAAATGTTAGCAGTGGGCCCAAAGATAATTCAGAGCTACAGCACTTGTCTTTCATGCTGCCTATCCTGGTTTAATACTTGGCACTGCCAGGAGTTACCCCTGATTACAGAGTCAGGAGTAGCCCCTAAGCACCACCGGGATAAGGCCCCAAAACTGAAGGAAGAAAAGAAAGAAAATATTAACACTGACTATCTCTGAACCATGGGAATGTACTTCCTTATTTATAAATTTTGCATGGTATACATTTTCAATGAATATCTATTTTGTATATAATCAATCAAAACAGTGGCTTACATTTTGAAATATTTGATAATAAATATAATGTCCTTTGCAGCTCAATAATAACAGAGAAACAGCTTTTTTTCACTGTATGGTAAATAGCTGACAAAAATACTAACAAAATCATATATTTATGTAATATTATGTATGAAGCAAACATCCTACATAAGCCAGAAAAAGACCACCCAGAGTAGAGACAACACATTATTATAGTTGGATCTGTAATGTGTTCTATTTTTAAAAAGCAATTACTTAAATTTTACATTTATTTCTCCAGTAAAATTGGATTTGAACTGGCATATATTAAAATAAAGGCAATCTAAAAACACATAAGAAAAATTGACATACAGATAGAAAGTAGTTGGAAGCAGGAGGGAACTGTAAGTGAAATAAACAGTAAGTGTAATATAGAAATTACACGCTAAATAATGCAACTACAATATAGACCATAGCATTTGTTAAAACATCCAAGCAGCCATACATAAAGAGAACTATATTGGATTAATAACGCATATGTAATAGATGGAGCCATATGATTTAACTGAGAAGTAACACTTTTCTTAACTTCAAGACATCTGTGAATAATATCATAGGGTATATCCAACAATTTAAAGGTAAAGGCAAGTTCAATAGATGTTCTTCACAGTTGCTTTTAAATATCATTAAATGGAATATTTATCTTTCATTTTGAAACTTATTAAAAGTTGAAGGCAAAACATCTTAAAGTATCCAAATGTAAAGTTAACCCAGTACAGTTATAGATCTTTCTTATTTAGCTAAATATCTCAGGAAAGGTTTTTAAGATGTAACTCAAAATTTAAATAATCATTGCCTTTTAATATTAAATTTCTAAATTCTTGAGAAAACACTAATATAGTTACTTCTCTGGGCACAAACTTAATAAAGAAAACCCCCAACATTAAAAGATGGTATCCCAAGTTGGGGGTAAGGTGCTTGCCTTGCACACAGTTGACCCAGGTTCAATCCCTGGCACCCCATATGGTCCCCCGAGCTCTATCAGGAATGATCTCTGAGCATTGAGCAGGGAGTAAACCCTGAGCACTGCCAGCTGTGGCCCCCAAATAAAGATAGTAATAATATATTATTATTTAAATCATAAATAAAGGGAAGAGGAAAACATGTTTTTAAAATTATATCAATTTTAAATAGTAATTTAAAATGGAATTATGCAAAACTGTAAATTAGATAGTATACATGCCCCCAATGATTTTTTTTAAAGCAAACTAAATACTTTCACTGTGATATATTCCTAAGATTCATTTTGAGAACATTTTTATAGAAGTAACTAAGTATGGTGTTATTTCTGAAATAAGGAAGGAAATATACTTATCTATAGTATTGACTACTTTTCAGAAAAATGAGAGGAGGAATAAACTTTATTTTAAGAACTCCTAAGGATATTATATAAAAAATAGTACAAAATGACAATTTTAAAATTAGAAATTATGTTCTTCACTAAAACAAACCAAGTCTTCTAGTTGTTTTTTTTTTCCCAAAAGAAAGCATCCACTTAAAAAAAAGCAAACAAACTGGGTTTGGCATAAAATAATCTCTTATCACAAAGTAGCCCAAACTAAGCAGGCATCAGTTTAAGGCTGAAACAAACAAAATTCTTTTTCTCACCACCTGCGCCTGGTTTGGCCCAGGGTGACATGCACAGGCTTGGAGCCCACTACACGACCATTCATCTCCTTCACTGCTTTGGTTGCCTCCTCAAAGGAAGAGAAGCAAATGACCCCAAACCCTTTGCTTTGCCCTACTTCCAGCATAACTTTGGCTCGGCTAATTGATCCAAAGGAAGAAAATTCCTCCTTCAGTTTTTCGTCATCAATGGTCTCATCTAGGTTCTTAATGTAGATTGGCACCCCCAGAGGCCGGCTTCTTTCTTTTAATCTTAACCGTTCAAATCTTCGTCTTAATTCAGCCAGGCGTTCGATTTTCTTCTGTGCTCGCCCTACATATAGGATTTTCCCATCAATGGATTTTCCATGGAGGTCTAGCACAGCTTTTTGGGCTGCCTCGTGCGTTTCATATCTCACAAAGCCAAAGCCTTTAGATTGCCCAAAGTCATCCCTTATTACCTTAACACTCTCAGTTGGCCCATATTCACTGAAAATCTCCTTCAGTTTGTCGTCATCCATATCATCTCCAAAGTTTTTAACGAAAACATTGGTGAAAGTTGCTCTATCCCTGGTTCTGACTTCAGCTGCCCTCTCTTCTGGAAATTTGAATCGGCCAACATACACCTGGCGGTTGTTAAGTCTTACTCCATTCATGTGCCAGATGGCGCGATTGGCCGCAGCTAAGCTGTCAAAGTGAACATAGGCATAACCCTTAGAAACATTATCATCGCATACGACTTTGCAGGAGAGAATGTTGCCAAAAGCAGAAAATAAATAAAAAAGGGCCCTATTGTCTATGGACTTGTCCAGGTTTTTGATGAATATATTTCCAACTCCAGATTTTCTTAAGCGGTCGTCCGGCTGAGACCACATCAGGCGGCATGGTTTGCCATTAATCAAATCAAAGTTCATGGTGTTCAGGGCCCACTCTGCATCAGCAGGAAAACGGAAGTTAACATAGCCATAGCCCAGAGGATTGCGGGTCACAGGGTCGCGACAGATTCTGGTGAAACGTAGAGGGCCAGCAGGTCTGAACTTCTTATATAGCATGTCTTCAGTGACATCTGGATCCAAGTCACCCACGTAAAGAGCAGCCTTTAGGTACTTCTTTTTCTTACCAGCAGGATTAGGCTCCCCACTTCCCATCTTTCTGAGTACCAGGAGAATGCTGTCTGGGGAGAGAGAGAGAAAGAGAGGGAGAGAGAGAGAGAAGGAGAGAGAGCAAGCAGAGAGAAAGGAGAGAGAAGAAGAGAGAGAAGAGAGGAGAGGAGAGGAGAGGAGAGGAGAGGAGAGGAGAGGAGAGGAGAGGAGAGGAGAGGAGAGGAGAGGAGAGGAGAGGAGAGGAGAGGAGAGGAGAGGAGAGGAGAGAGAGAGAGAGACAGAGCAGAGAGAGAGAGGAGAGAGGAGAGGAGAGAGAGACAGAGAGGAGAGAGGAGAGGAGAGGAGAGGAGAGGAGAGAGAGAGCAGAGAATGAGAGAGGAGAGAGAGACAGAGAGGAGAAAGGAGAGGAGGAGAGAGAGCAGAGAGAGAGGAGACAGGAGACGAGGAAGAGACAGAGAGAGGAGAGAGGAGAGGAGAGAGAGGAGAGAGAGAGAGAGAGAGAGAGAGAGAGAGAGAGAGAGAGAGAGAGAGAGAGAGAGAGAGAGAGAAAGCTGCTTTCTCTAAGCTATGGTCAGGAACAGAAAAGGGCAGTGCCAAAGGAAGATAGAAGCCGACCCAGAATCAGTGTTGAAGCTGAGAAAATGAAGTTGGGAAACAGCTGGTCAGCAAGCTCAGAACAAACACATAAAACAAAAAGCATCCCCCCCTCCACCCGCCCCCCCTTCCCACAGCGAAGCCTTACAGGGCATGATCATTTCCACTCATTCATATTTAAAATCAGTCTCAAAAGATAGTAGTAGGAAATACATGTCCCTGTGACATTCTCAGACATCCTCAAGCAGCTGTCTGGCTCCCCACATCGAACACTGCTGACAGAGGGCCTGTCTCCCCGTTTTTCTTTCTTTCTTTCTTTTCTGCTTTCTCTCTTTCTGTTGCTCTGCTTTGCTGTTTTCGCTTAGATCTAGGCCGTGAGGCTCCCGTGGGCTGCAAATTATCTCAACAGGGGCACGGCCGAAAGAAAACGGGGCATTCCTCCGCCGGCTGCCCGGCCGGCCACGCTTGGTCTAAGCGGCCAAGGCCGCGGCACAGAGCCGGCGTCAGCGACAGCGAGGACTGGACACAGGGCGCGCGAGGGCCGGCCGGCAGGCTGCCGGCGGCGGATCGGACAGAGAGACAGACAGACACGAGCGCGGGCCGCCGGACACCGCCCAGAGACCCCAGATGCCCACTGGGTACGGACCGAGTGACGCGCGGTGACTTCGGCAGCCTGAGACTGTCGCAGCAGGTCCGGAAGGACGGGCTGGCAGAGGTGCACTGGGTCAGCTCAGACGCGAGGTGGTTCCGGCCCGATGAGGGGCGGAGTCAGGAGCGGGGGGCAGAGCGCGCGGGGATGGACAAGGATTGCACTCTGCAGGACACACCGACCCCGGCAAGCAACAACGCCGTGCTAGGGCGGGCTGGCGGGCGGGGCAGGAGGAAACCCGGAACCTTGCTAAGGAACTTCCCGCGTGCCGAGTGCCAAGATTTTTTTTTTTTTAAAAGAAGAAAAAAAATTTTTTTTTTTATGTTTTCTAGGTTTTTTTTTTTTCTTTCCTCATGTTTGGACATTTTATCCTGAAACATCATGTATATATATATTTTTTAGGCTGCCGATTTCAACATCAAAGAAGTAAGCTATGAGGTAGGTGAAAACTTCCATAAACGTTGGAAAAAGTCTCATTTCCAAAGTCATTTTTGTCTGTGAACTGGGGCACAGGTTGTATACTTTCTTGAGTGCACTGGAAGGTCAACAGTGACAGCTGTAAGAGATTCCCAGTGCGGAGTTGAATGATCACAGGATCAAAGAAAACTCAGGGCCCTGTTTGGTCTTTTCCCTTATTCTACTAAACTACCACGTCTTGGTAGCATTTCCCCCCACCAGTGGGCAAGGACTTCTTTTAACTGTTCCAGTCATGCTATTTTAATGATTGGAGAATCATAAAATAGATTTTAATAGTATTCTGTACCACAAAATTATTGAGGTGCGCTGCCTCCATAATTAAAAAACTTATAAAATTTCAGTTTAAAAGATAAAAGCGGAAGAATCAGTACAAAATGCATAATTAATATTTGTAGATGAAGTCAGCACATAAATTTTAGATATTTTACACAATCACTAATTTCAACTTGAATTCTCAACTATAAGTTCTTTTCAGAGAAGAGTTCTGTAAGTTTAAGATCAACTCAGGTTTTCCAAAAACATCTCTCCTTAGTTTGTGGAAATTGTCTTGGATAGGAATTTTCCCCATCTGTCTGTAGAAAAAATCCTGTGTTCATAGCATGCAACACTTCTTCTAGTCATCCCCCCAACCCCCCCCCCCCCCCCGCCAAATACCCTTTATTGATACTACCAAGATGGAAAGATCCTGGGAAAAAGAAGGCAAGAGAAGGACATCACCCCAAAAAGCATTGCCTTAAGGCAACATTCTTAGACTCAATAGGCTAAATTAATATCTAGTTTTTTATAGTTTATATTTTTTAAAGCTTAATCATCTTTATTATTTTTCAGTTGCATTTTTAATTGGTATGTATAGTTGACTTTGGAGAATTCCTCCTCCTTTTCTACTCAAATACTTGCTAATATTCTTTATTTAACTCCCTAACGCATATGTATGTGCATATATATTTATACGTCCAGGGATCACTCCTGGCAGTGCTGGAATCTCCTGACAGTGCTAGACCATATGTAGTATCTGGGAACAGAATTGACCAGTGCAAAGCAAACACCTTAACCTCTATACTATCTTTCTGGCCTTTTAGGTTTTTATTTATCTTTCATTAAGGTAAAATTGTTTTACAAGTATGTGATATATGTTTTAGGGGTACTACCTTACCACACCATGCCTACCACCAAAATGTGAATAAAACTTACCACAATTCATTGGATTGTTTTAGCCCACATCTCCTCCCCTTGACACCTTATTTGTGTGATGAGGGTTTAATGGTTTGCTTCAGTGAACATTGTCTCTTCCACTTATCTCTCTCTCTGAATGAGATCTTAGCTACTTGTTTTTCTTTCTCTGATTTAATGGCTTAGCACACCAACTTCCATTTCCATCCGGATTGTAACAAAAATCCATATTTCATCTTTTCTAATAGATCAGTAGCATTTTATTGTGTATACAGACCACATCTTTTTTTATCCACTCCTCTGTTGTGGGGTACTTGGATTGATTATAGATTCCGTGTACTATAAATACCACTGCAACGATCACATGTATGCATGCATATTTATATATTAGTGTTTTTTTTAATTCTTGGGATACAAGCTTAGAAGCATAATTCCTGGATCTTATAGTAAGTCTATTTTTATTATTTTTAGTATGTAGATACAGTTTTGCATATAGGCTAATTCAAATTGCATTTTTATCAATAGTAATAGAGGATTCCTATATCCTCCCTCCTGTCAGCATGTACTGTTTCTGGCTGTTTTGGGATATAGGCAGTTCTTACTGGTCTGAGGTGATCTTGTCATTTTGATGATAAGTCTTTGATAATAAGTTTTGATGAGCAAATTTTATGTGTCTGTTGTCCACTGCTATGTCTTCATTGTTAAGTACTTCCACCCACGTTTCAATGAAATTGTTTGTAGTATTTTGGGTATATATATATATATATATATATATATATATATATATATATATTGCTTTCGGGTCACATCCAGTGATGCACAGGGTTACTCCTGGCTCTGCACTCAGAAACTACTCCTGCCAGTGCTCAAGGGACAATATGGGATGCTGGGAATTGAACCCAGGTTGGCCGCATGTAAGGCAAACGCCCTACCCGCTGTGCTATCACTTCAGCCCCCTTGAATAAAATTTCTATAGCATATTACCTCATTTGTTTAATAAAGGTATATAACTTTGAACTGTTCAGATTTTGGCACATATGCTGTCTGAGTCGGTGTGCTGCTTGTGCTCATGTGTTGCTGCTGTCTGCAGGTGGTACCTGAGCACCTGTCTCCCATCTTGAGATATATACTTTCAAACCTTCATACTTTGATGCTGGGATTGGTACTGGGACTCTTTCCAACTTTGGAGAAGTCCAAGTTCTGTCTTGAGGGCATTATTCTCTCTCTTTGTACCCTTACTCAAAACTTCCAAATAAAATCTGTTATACGTCACTGCTTGGCTTCTTCCGAAATTGACAGAAAGGCGAAGACCCACAAGCCCTGGGAAATAGGACTCTTGCTCTGCCTCTCTCCCTTTCTGTACATTCTAGTTTTCAGTACAGGTTCTGAAAGTTTAATATGTATATCCCTTTATCTACTCTCAGTACTCAATTCTTGTCCAGAATGATCATTCCCTACTACCATTCTCTATCCTAACTGCCCTCACTCTCCACTCCACCCCACCTCACTCCACACACATTTGTGGCAAGCTTCCAACCATAGGTCAGTCTTCCTGGCGCTTGTTTCTACTGTCCTTGAATAATAATCTCATGCGATGTTTTTTTTGTGTCCTACAAATGAGTACTATCATTCTATATCTGTCCCTCTCCTTCTGATTCATTTCACTCAGCAAGGTAGTATCCATGTCCATCCATTTATAGATGAATTTCATTACTTCATTTTTCCTGGTGGTTGTGTATTATTCCATTGTGTAGATGTACCATGGTTTCTTTGTCCAGTGTCTGCTCTCCGAGACTTGGATTGTTTCCAGATTCTCACTATTGTGAGTTGTGCTATAGTTAATATAGAAATGCAAATGACATTTCTGCCACAGCAGACTCTTACTAGCCCTAGATTTCCCAAGCAGTTCCTGGGGTGGCAGAGGTAGATAGAGAGAAAGTGGTAGATTTCCTTCTCAAGTCTGCCTCTTCTCTCCTTTCCACTTCACATGTCACCCAGGATCTCCACTGGCATCTTTAAGTGGCAGCCACAAAGGGATGATGATGCAGCGAAGAACTTCAAGAGGAAGGAGGAAATCTCCTGTGGAGGTATGCTCTTTGGGAAAAATCTCTACTAGGAGGGCTGTACTGTTTAACCTCTGTATGAATGTTTGGTCCTGTGATGATGATGTACCCCTCTCTTGTATGTCCTAGGAGCCACTGACCTCAGTGGGAAGGACACAAGGGAAACCCACCAGTAAAAGAATGTTAAGGTTCTGAAGGACTATAGAAGAAAATCAACCCCCAAGGAGGAAACCTTTCTCCGATGATCTCTTTGTTCACAGTCCAACAAAGGGTTTTGGCTAGAGATAACATGAAGGGAATTGAAATGTCAATCAGGCCAACACTGGGGATCTAGTCTAAGCAAATTAAAGACAGGTATAGATTGTTGCTACTCACAGGTATGAAAAATAAGGCCTCAATTCCTAAAACTTCCATTCTGGGGTCTTGGGAAGACCCTAGCAGTGTCAGAGACATAAATATCCCTAGGACCAGCAGGAAAGCTCCATTTTTCACCCCTCCCCTCCAGGAGGAATCCAGGGAGCTTATTCTTTGTTAATGAGTCAGCCACTTATAATGGACTGAAGGGAAAAAAAAGAGATCTTTTCAAACTTATCCCCTGCTACCCAGAGCCAATTCAACTTTAGTGATTTCAGAACTATTCATTTCTCTCACTTAAATATACCTCTTTGGTGAAAATACTATGTAGAAATAATATTATAACTCCAATGAATTATGATATCTCTATATGACCAGTTTAATAGACTAAGAATAAAAGCCAAACACACTAAAGCTGGTATTTTATTGACCAGGTGACTTTAGTTGAAGTTCAGTAGAGACTGAATATGACCTTAGTGAAATAAATCAATATTTTATTTGTCTATGTGTTTATTTGTTGTTCACCTTTTTTAAAAGTTATGCAGAGATTTGAGTTCTCAGGGCTGGAAAGATAGTACAGCAGGTAAGGCGCATGCCTTGTAGGAGGCTGATCTCATATGACTGCCAGATGTGGCCCAAAACCAAGAATAAAAAAAATCCTCAGAAATTTGGTTCTTAAATAATTGTTTCAAAATTATCTCCATCCTACACTATAAAGCTAGTTTGGGGGCATTTAGAAATATGGAAAATTTCTACAAGGCAGAATAGAGATTATAAACTAGTGATATTTGATCAGATTGAAAAATCAGAAATTCTTACAGTTTTGAAATAAACTTTAGTAGAATTCCTTCTGCTAAGCAGAATTTTATTTTAAAAATGAGGAATTTTAAGCTATTGTTTGATTATTTTAATATTTAATTTGAGGAATCACTGTAATCCCATTGCGCATCGATTTGTTCGAGCGGGAACCAGTAACATCTCTCATTGTGAGACTTATTGTTACTCTTTTTGGCATATCGAATGCGCCATGGGTAGCTTGCCAGGCTCTGCCGTGCGGGCGTGATATTCTCGGTAGCTTGCCAGGCTCTCCAAGAGGGGCGGAGGAATTGAACATGGGTTGGCTGCGTGAAAGGCTAACGCCCTATCACTGTGCTATCACTCTAGCCCAATTTGAAGAGTATATTTAAGAAATATTATATATAGAAATTTTCTATTACCTTTAAATGTATGCTTATTAAAGATACATTTATAGTCTCTCTGAACCTGATTTGTACAAAAAAAACATGAAGGGGGCTGAAGTGATAGCACAGCAGGTAGGGCATTTGCCTTGCACGTGGCCGACCCGGGTTTGATTCCCAGCATCCCATATGGTCCCCTGAGCACCGCCAGGAGTAATTCCTGAGTGCATGCGCCAGGAGTAACCCCTGTGCATCACTGGGTGTGACCCAAAAAGCAAAAAGAAAAAAAACATGAAAAATTCTCTAAAGGTGATAAGGTTGGAACATACCTAAGACATTCTAAATGTGAGTCATATCTTTCATGAGGAAAGATAGTAGACAACTTGTGTCTAAATGAGTTCTATCACACATTTAGTGTGATAGAACTAAATAACATTTGTTATTTAGTTTATTGTAACATGTAATCATTTGTGAGAGAAAAGGAGAGCTGGGAGTGAATTTTTTCAAACTCATTTTCACAAACTAGAGCCCACATTCTTTTTTAAAAATTAGTTTTTATTTATTATTATTATTATTTATTTTTCACTGAATCACCATGACATACAGAGATACAAGGCTGCTCATGATTGGGTTTTAGACATACAATTCTCCAACACCCATCCTTCCACCAGTGTACATTTCCCACTACCACTACCAATACCCCCTTTTCCTTCCGATCCTCCATCTCCACACAGCCTGCCTTCTCTCTCTCTCTCTCTCTCTCTCTCTCTCTCTCTCTCTCTCTCTCTCTCTACCTACTTTCAGCACTTAGTTCTTATCCATAGCGATCACTTCCAACTATCTTTTTCATAGTGTTCCCTTCTCTATAACAACTGTCTTTTCCCCAAGGACTTGAAGCAGGATTTCAACTGGGAACCAATTACTCTGACCCTTGTTTCTACTGTCCTTGAATATTAGTATCATATTATGGTCTTTTTATATCCCACAAAAGAGTCCAATTATTCTATTATCTGTCCCATTCCAGCTGGCTCATTTAACTCAGCAAGATCCTCTCCATATCCATCCATTTATAAACTAACTTCATGACCTCAATTTTTCTAACAGCCGCAATGTATTCCATTGTGTAGATGTACCATAGTTCCTTTAGCCTGCAGTCTGCTCTCAAAGCCCACGTTCTTAATTAAAATTCTCAGAATGGGAGACTTACACCCAAGAATATTAGAGATAAGGACAAGGAGGCCTACTCCATGACTTGGAAGCCGGCCTCAAATGCCGGAGGGAAAGGCAGCTCAGATAAAGAAGGGAACACCAAGTAAAGGATATTTGGAGGATTAACTCGGGTTGAGAGATGCTAGCCAAAGTAGACAATAGATCGAACACAATGGCCACTCAATGCTTCTAGTGCAAACTAAAATACCCAAAAGAAAAGAGAGAAGAAAAAGGAAATGCCCTGCCCAGAGGTGGGGTGGGGTAGGGGGTAGGGGGTGGGGGTGGGAGGGATACTGGGATCATTGGTGGTGGAGAATGGGCACTGGTAGAAGGATGAGTACTCCATCGTTGTATGACTGAAACACAAGTATGAAAGTTTTAAGTATGTAACTGTACCCCATGGTGATTCACTAATAAAGAGTTTTTAAAAACGTCTCAGTTGTGCAAATTGCTGGAACTTAACTATGAAAATAATCTTACTACTGTCTTGAATGAAATGGGAGGTGATAAAATATTATAAGGTAAATATTTTACCTTGACTCCATTTTAGATACAGCATAAAATTACAAGGGAACAATATGGCTTGAAGAATATAGCATAAATATTTATTTCTACAGAAATTTTTGGATTCAATAACAGTTTTTCTCAATTTAGAATATTTTTGTCCCAAGTTATGATTACTTATGTTATGAAAGACATTAAGGCATTTTGATAAGACTAATGATCAAAGAGATATTACATTTCATTTGTTAATTTGATTTCTAAATTAAGAAAGTGAGTGAAACTAGAAAGATTTGATTAGATAACTATGCAATAATGGGCTTATATTAAATTGTTAATGAGCCAGAATTTATCATTCTTCAATAATTATATGAAACTTCAGTATTTTTAAATTACATAATCCTAGGTAGTCAAGGTTTTATCTATAATTTTTACATTTATAACATTAGCAGATTTGTTATAAATTTAAAAAGACTTTTGTAAAGCAGCTTGATATTTGTGTTCTAATTTTATTTGTCTCAGAGTTAAATTGAAATTTAATGCATTTATCTGAAAAAAAAGAATTAAAAATAAAATAAGTAATTTTTATATTCTTTTGTTAAGTTATATTTCTCCTTAGGTTTCCCTTTAAATTATGTAGCATACTCTAAAATAAATTCATGGGTACTATATGTGAATTTATGTAGTTGATATATATTCATGTTTAAGAATATTTGGACTCTGTGTGATGAAGAATAAAAGTATTGTCTTTTCAGTTGCATTATAATCTCAAACAGATTTCTTTCTCCTTACTAAGACAAGTTAATTGAATACATTCCTCAGTAGAGAACATCCACACACAAACAACATACATTTACTGATTGGAATTATTGAGTTATATTAATTACATGTTTTATAGACAAGAAATCAAACTATAACAAATGTAAACTTCGTGCTCTACTTGTTTTTAAATTGTGGTAAAAATAAATGCAATGAAATTTATAATCTTGACAAGTTTTAAGTATACACTTTATGGACATTAGGTACATGACATTATGCACTATGACACATCCTTTGAACTTTTTATCTTAGCAAACGGAAACTGTACACATTAGTCTCTGCTTTATATGATACTTAAAATATATAAATACATTCTTTATTATTGGGCATTAAAGCTTTTCTTTTTTTAGGGAAAGGAGCCATACCCTGTAGAACTTAGGGTTTACTCCTAGTGGTGTTTGTGGTACAATATTCAGAGCTAGGAATTGAACTGGAGTCAGATGCATACGAGACAAGTGTCTAATCCTCCTTTCTTATCAATCCACCTCTTTTATTATTTTATTTTCATGGCGCATAGTGTTATAAGGAACATACTTATTTATATAATCTTTTTATAATGTTATTTCTATTTGTAGATTCTCATGAAAAATAAAACGGTGTGAGTATATTAAATGTTAATATGGATATCAGACATTTCAAAATGATATAGCAATTAATTTTTATCAACAATGTGAAAATTAAAGAAAATAATATATTTCTAGCAAAATATTCATAATAAAATTGGCACAAGGTGAAGTAGGTTAACAACTGTCATAGAACATGTTAGAGAATTCTTACAGATAAAAAATAATAAGCACTGTTTATGTAATATTTTGGCAATTATATGTAGACCCAATGCTTTTCAGACTATTTTTAATCACAAAGAGCTCTCCATTCACTTTACAATATTATCTCCAAGCCAGAATCCCCCGAAGCTCAGTTATTCAAATAATAAAATTATAAATGCATCATCAGTTCGTGTATTCATATAATTTGAAAAAATAATGAGTCAGGTATAGATGTGGGTGTGAAATTAGGCAGATTTTAAGTAAAGGTAAAGTGTTTTATAAGTGATATATAATCATATTATAATTTAGGACTTTTGGTTTAAGATGGCAAGAAATACAGAACATTTTTCAGAGACTGATAGTCTTTTAAAAAAATGATAGTTCTTGGGGGCTGGAGCGATAGCACAGCGGGTAGGGCGTTTGCCCTGCATGTGGTCAACCCGGGTTCGAATCCCAGCATCCCATATGGTCCCCTGAGCACCACCAGGGGTAATTCCTGAGTGCAGAGCCAGGAGTAACCCCTGTGCATCACCAGGTGTGACCCAA
Organism: Sorex araneus; assembly: GCF_027595985.1. Classification (NCBI taxonomy): domain Eukaryota; kingdom Metazoa; phylum Chordata; class Mammalia; order Eulipotyphla; family Soricidae; genus Sorex; species Sorex araneus. Next base: position 130,500,063 of record NC_073313.1, read on the forward strand.
AAAGCAAAAAAAAAAAAAAAAAAAAAAACCAACCTGATAGTTCTCCCTTTCTGAACTATTAATTTTAGAAATCTTAGGCATGGAGAACAGTTTTTCACAGATAAGGAAAACTTATCTGTGAAAAATAGTACTGTCGTTCTGTACCATAGTACTGTAGTTCGGTCTACCATAGTACTGTCCTATTGTTCATTGATTTGCTCAAGTGGGCACCAGTAACATCTCCATTGTGAGACTTGTTACTAGTTTCGGCATATAGAATATGCCACGGATAGTTTGCCAGGCTCTGCCAAGGGGGCGGGATACTCTTGGTTTCTTGCCGGGCTCTCTGAAAGGGATGGAGAAATCGAACCCGGATCGGCCATGTGCAAGGCAAACACCTTACCCGCTATGCTATTGATCCATTTTGCATAATTAGATGACTATGGAAAATCCCTAGTTTTACTTTCCTTTTCTTTCTTTTTAATTAATTATTGATTAATTAATATTTATTTAATATTAAATATAAATATTTAATTAATTATTTAATTAATTTTATTAGTGAATCACTGTGGACGTACCAGAGATAAGTACCAGGAAGATTATTCCACAGCTTAGAAGCCGGCCTCGCGTGCTGGGGGAAAAGGCAGCTCAGATAGAGAAGGGACCACCAAGTAAAGGGTGCTAGGAGGGCCCACTCAGGATGAGAGAGGTGGGCTGAAAGTAGACTATAGACAGGACATGATGGCCACTTAATACCTCTACTGCAAATCACAACATTATTTTCTTCATTTTTTCCATGTATAAAAGACTTGAGCCACACTGGGCTTACTGATATCTCTGTTTAGGGATCACTCATTGCAGGGCTCAGGACACTGTATGCAGTATTGGGTATTGAATCCAGAAAGGCAGTGTACAAGACCAGTGCCTTACCTGCTGTACTGATTCTCTGGCCCCTCCTTTCCTAACATAGCGACCAAATATTAAGCAATGTGTTATTGTTTAACCAATATAAATGGGAATGTCATACTTTCTTTCTCTTCAAACTTCCCATTTCCCTCAAATCCCTGTTTTGTGCCTAAGGAGATCATTAAATTCTCAGATAATTCTTTTGGAAGCTTCTGGGACTCTCTGGCTTATTTCTTGGTTATTCTCTTGTAATAGATAATAGAAAATATTTGTTCATTTTTTCTGAAATTAGTCATTATCTTCATGCTTTTTTACATACAACAGTAGTTGCATTAAGTGAATATTAACTTTCTGGGTAAAATGTCTTCATTTCCATTTGACTTTTGAATTGTTTAACAATGCTTTGTTGCCACAACTTTAAAAAATACAATCTTAAAGTAAAGTCATTTCATTATTGAATGTACTTTCTATATATTTTTTGCCGGGATAGCTCAGGTGACACAAAAGAAATATTAATAAATTTCTAATGCATCTTACTATTTCTACTACTATTATATTACATAGAAACATATTGTTTAATGTAATGTTACTTCAATAAAATATATTTTTAAAAATTCTATTCAGGGACTATAGAGTATAGTAGGCAGGGCACTTACTTGTCTTGCATGCAGCTGACCTGGGTTTGATCTCTGGCACCCTTTCTGAGCTCCACCACCAGAAGTCAGTTCTGAAGGCAGGAGTCAAGAATAATCACTGAGCTCTACTGGGTGTGACCCAGAAACAAACAAACAGAAAAAATAAACATACATAAATCCTGTTGAATTTCAGAGACCTTACAGGATAAGACTAAATTTTGGCCACAAAAAAATTTTATAAAAACTCATTGAAGCCAGCTGCACTTCTGTTCTTCATTGCACCATTATTCACGATTGCCAGAATCTGGAAGCAACCTGAATGCCCAAGGACTGAATAAAGAAACTGCAGTACATCTACACAGTGGAATACTATGCAGCCACCAAGAAAAATGAAGTCATGAAATTCGCGTATAAAAAACTAACAATAGCAGGACCATTTGTGGCATAAACAAAACATAGTATAATACTAATACCCAAGAACAGTAGAATCTAGGGCCAGGAAGATTGGTCCACAGTTGGAAGCTTGACACAACTGGTGGTGGAGGGAGGGTGGCTATTCTAGAATGGTTCTGGAAGGGATCACCATGACAAGGAGAGTTGGAAATGATCACTCTGCACAAGAACTGAGTGCTGAAAGCAGGTAAAAGCACAAATCATAATGCCTAAAAGAAAAGTGAGGGAGAGAGGTAGAAAAGTGTCTGCCATAGAGGCAGACTGGGGGGAGAGGGGTGGGATGGAACTTGTGTTGCAAATCATAATGCCCAAAAGGAAAGAAACAGTGAGAGAGAGAGGAAAGAAAAGTGCCTGCCATAGAGGAAGGCTAAGGGCTGGGGGGTGGGAGGGAAACTGGGAACATTGGTGGTGATAGATGTACTCTGGTGAAGGGACAGTTGATGGAATATTGTATGACTGAAACCAAATCATGAACAACTTTGTTTTTATTTTATTTTATTTATTAATGAGTCACCGTGAGGGTGCAGTTACAGAGTTTCATGCCTGTGTTACAGTTATACAATACTCGAGTACCCATCCCTCCACCAATGCCCATTCTCCTCCATTGATGGCCCCAGGGTCCCTCCCCCACCCCCATGCTGTCTCTCCCCCCCACCCCCGTGACAGAGAATTCCTTATTGTTCTCTCTCTCCTTTTGGGTGTTATGGTTTGAGTGGAGATACTGGGTGGCTATTGTGTTCAATCTATAGTCTGCTTTCAACCCGCCTCTCCCATCCTGAGTGGATCCTCCACTACACTTTAGTTGGTGTTCCCTTCTCCATCTGAGCTGCCCTCTCCCCCAGCATGTGAGGTCAGCTTCCAAGCCGTGGAGCAGGCCTCCTGGTACTTTCATGAACAACTTTGTAACTGTATCCCATGGTCATTTGATTAAAAAAAATCTTATAGAAACCCCAAGGTTTAAAGTATACTAATCAGATAAGGATTGGAAATACAAATTGTAATTGTTTTAATTTTACTCAATGGAAAATCACCAATAATGTTTACCTGAGTTAGTTGTCATCTTTTAATTATTTAAATTTAACCAGGAACAGTAAGCCTATTACAAATTTTTAAATGACATAATGGGCACTGGGTTTGTTATTGTTGACTAATATATACTGTTTGTGACATCTATTATCTCTTATTTATTTTAATAATTCTTCAGTTTTAATACAATACTTTGACACAGAAGTATACTTGAAGCTGTTTTACTACCATGACTAAAATCATTCATAAATATTAAACACATTTTCTCATGGTAAACTTAGTTACCTATGTTTGACTTCATTAATGTTCATATAAATTTTTTAATATTTTGGTATATTATTCCATAACTTATCTGAGCACTTTTAATGTGATTGTTAGGCATTTCATGTTTCAGTCTACTACCTTCTGTATCCATCAGAATATAACATTTTCTATATGATACACTTTTAGGAAGTTAATGTTTTATTTTTATATATGCTGGTATTAACATATATTTTTAATTGGATCACCATGAGATACAGTTACAAAGCTTTCATGTTTGAGTTCCAGTCATAAAATGATCAAACACCCATCCCATCACCAGCGTACATTTTCCACCACCAATGTCCCCAGCATCCCTCTCCCCTTGCCCCACCCCTCCCCTACCTCAATGTAGACAATTTCCTTCTTACTCTCTCTCTACTTATAAGTATTATGGTTTACAATAGAGATACTGAGAGCCCATCATGTTTTGTGTTTAATCTAATTTCTGCACACATCTCCCTTCCTGAGCAATCCCTCCAACCGTCACTGACTTAGTGATCTCTTCTCTATCCCAGCTGCCTTATCCCTCAGCTCATAAGGCAAGCTTCCAACTATGGAGCAATATTCCTGACCATTTTCTCTACTGTCCTTGGGTATTAGTCTCATACTGTGATATTTTATGTTCCAGAAATGAGTGCAGTCATTCGATGTCTGTCCCTCTCTTTCTGACTCATTTCACTTAGCATGATATTCTCCATGGCCATGCAATATAAGCAAATTTCATGACTTCATCTTTTCTAACAGCTGCATAGTATTCCATTGTGTAGATGTACCAACGTTTCTTTAATCAGTCATCTCTTCTCGGGCACTTGGGTTGTTTCCAGATTCTGGCTATTGTGAACAGTGTTGCAATGAACATACAGCTGCAGATGTCATTTCAACTATACTTTTTGCCTTTCCAGGATATATTCCCAGAAGTGGTATTGTTGGGTCAAATGGGAGCTCAATTTCTAGATTTTTTGGGGGGATGTCCATATTGTTTTCCAGATGGACTCGACCAGTTGCCATTACCAATAACAATGAAGGAGAGTTTCTTTCTCCCTACATCCATGCCAACACTGGTTGCTTTTGTTCTTTTGGATGTGTGCCAGTCTCTGTGGTGTGAGGTGATGCCTCATTATTGTTTTGATCTGCATATCCCTGATGATCAGTGACGAAGAACATTATTTCATGTGCCTTTTGGATATTTGAATTTCTTCTTAGAGAGTTTCTGTTCATTTCATTGCACCATTTTCTGATGGGATTTAATGTTTTCTTTATTTAGAGTTCAATGAGTCTTATATATCCTTGATATCAACCCTTTGTCAGAAGGGTATTTGTTGGATATCCTTTCCCATTGCATAGGCTGTCTTTGCATCCTGGTAACTGTTTCTTTTGAGGTGCAGAAGCCTCTTGGTTTAAGAAAGTCCCAATTGTTTATCATTGCTTCCACTTGCTTTGTCAGTGGCATTTAATCTTTTTTTTTTATAATGTAGGTGCACTGCTATTTATTCAGCCATTTATTAAGCTCATTGAATTGGGTATGAATTCCACATTACTTTTTTTGAATGTTTTTAAATTTTTTAATTAGTTCACAATGTTTGATTACATTCAATATTCAAACACCAATACCACCACTATTATACCTTCCACCACCAAATTCGGAATGTTTCCATCCCAAATCCCAATCCCTGTCCCAAAACACAACCAAAATGATATATTTTGTTTTGTCCATTACAAAGAACTGATGAATATGATTACAAAAAATTGTTCATATAGGAAACAGTGTGAAGATTATTTTATTTTGGCAGGAGCCATTAAGGCATTCTATAGAATATCATTAACATGTTAAAGTTAGGGTGATGTGAGCTTTGGTATATATATCTGAAAATATGTATATATGCATATGTATATTTACATCTATGATTTTTTGCCTACTTTGTGAACCCCATCAAATGTGGTATGGTAATTATGGAGAATGGGTAGGGAGTGTTTTATGATGTGTCCAGAAATATGTTTATTCATATATGAGGGTCAGCCCTAGCGTGTGCCGGTGGTCGAGTTTTCGAGGTTTCCGGCTATCTGAGCTCGGTCCCTTGGCATGGAAAGGGCTCTTACCCACCCCCCTCTGGGGCTCCCTGTGTGAAACAGCCTGGCACGGAGTCTGGTGGCATGGTTATGGAGGCCTCATGTTATGTTTCCTTTCGGAAGAAGCAGCCATGTGATCTGGACAGTGGCCGTTGATGAGATTATCTGACGCTGGCAGGAGGTGGCTTATGTGCGTGACCCCTGGGTCACTGGAGACTGGAGAAAGCGGGCAGAGGATCTTCACTCCTGGTTCCGTTGAGCCCAGAGTCCAAGGTCACAAAGTTCCGCATTACCTAGGTTCCATGGGACTTTGCTCACGCGTGAGGCTCGGCCCGAGCATGTGGGGAGCAGCCTTGAGTGTGGTGGTGGTTGGGTTGTGGAGACTTTTGGCTGCTGGACCTGGGTCCTTTGGGGTGGGGAGGGGTCTCACCCGCTCCCTCTGGGGCACCCCTGTGAAGACAGCCTGGCGTGGAGTCAGAACATTCTGCAGCGCTCTCTTTTGGGAATTTTAGTTTATAGTCCCTGGGTCTTGGCCGTTGATGAAATTACATGGCTCTTGGGGGCAGATTATAGATGTGACTGCCAAGCTACTGGAAAACTAGGGATCTACGGGGAGGAGGCCCAGTCCCGATTTAAGCAGGCCTAGAGCTCTCAGTCATGGGTTACCACCTACCTCTGCGCTACAGACCCTAACTGCATCTTTTGATCTCTTTTGAGATTTATGGGTCTCTGAAATAAGGTCAATAAATGAGCTTAGGGGCTGGAGAGATAGCACAGCGGGTAGGGCGTTTGCCTTGCACGCGGCCGACCCGGGTTCAAATCCCAGCATCCCATATGGTCCCCTGAGCACGGCCAGGGGTAATTCCTGAGTGCAGAGCCAGGAGTAACCCCTGTGCATCGCCGGGTGTGACCCAAAAAAAGCAAAAAAAAAAAAAGAATAAATGAGCTTATATAGCTGAGCCAGAGGTTGTTTGTGGGTGTGTATCCCACCTACCTAACTTTTGGCCATTTAATTTCTTGGAATACTTCTTGGAATACTTCTTGGAATATTTCTTGGAATACTTGGGTTGTTGGGGCCTGGCCAAAGGCAGAGCAGCAATTTGGGGGTATCTGAAAGTTTGAAGGCACCATTAAGCTGCTTGTGCACAGGTACAGGTTGACCTGCTGGTGGCACCATACCCCTAGCATTTCATCTTTGAAGATACCTTTAGCTTCAATGTCGTGGAGTGTTTTGTCAACCTTTTCTTCAATGTACCTTATGGATTCTGGTCAGATGTTGAGGTCTTTAATCCATTTGGATATGACTTTTGTGCATGGATTTAGGTAGAGTTCTGAGCCCAACTTTTTGCATGTAGTTGTCCAGTTCTACCAATACCATTTGTTAAAGAGGTTTTTCTTGCTCCGCTTTATATATTCCTTGTTCCCTTATCAAAGAGTAGGTGATCTTATATTTGAGGGCATGTGTATGGATATTCCATTGATTTTTGGATCTGCCTTTTTTCCAATATCATGATGTTTTAATTATTACTGCTTTATAGTACAGTTTGAGTTTGGGGAGGGTGATGCCTCCCATCACTCACCCCCCCAAAGAATTGCTTTAGCTATTTATAGTGGCTTGTTGCATATGAATTTCAGGAGTGTTTGATCAATTTCATTGAAGAATGTCACGGGTATCCTTATAGGGATCACATTGAATCTGTATAATGTTTTTGGCGGTATTGTCACTTTGACAATGTTCCCAATGTTGACAAACAACCCAATGTTCCCAACCCCTGAGCAGGGGATGTGTTTCCATTTTCTCATGTCCTCTTTTATTTCTTGAAGTAGCATTTTGTAGTTTTATTTGTATAGGTCCTTTACGTTACACTAATTCCAAGGTACTTGATTTTCTGAGGCATGATTGTGAACGGGATAGTCCTTAATCACACTAATTCCGAGGTACTTGATTTTCTGAGGCATGATTGTGATCGGGATAGTTTTTTCATATTACTTTCTTCTCTCTCATTATTTTTATATAGGAAAGCCACAGACTTTTGGGTATTGATTTATAGCCCATGACTATACTATTCAAGTCTATTGTTTCTAGAAGATTCTTGATAGAGACTTTAGGGTTCTCTAAGTATAGTATCATGTCATCTTCAAATAATAAGAGCTTGATTTCTTCCTTTCATATCTGGATGCCCTTAATACTTTTTTCTTACCTAACTGCTATGATCAGTAATTCCAGCACTATATTGAAGATAAGTGGTGAGAGTGAGCATCCTTGTGTTGTCCTTGATCTTATAGGGAAGGCTTTTAGTTCTTTCCCCATTGAGGATAATGCTTACCGTGGGCTTGTGGGAGATGGCTTTGATGATATTGAGGAGAATTCCTTAAATTCCCATTTTGATGAAAGTTTTCATCATAAACGTGTGCTGGATCTTTTTAAATGCATTTTCTGTGTATATTGATATGATCATATGGTCTTATCTTTTCTTTTATTGATATGATGTATTATGTTGATTGACTTGCAAATGTTAAACAATCTTTGCATCTCTCAGATGAATTCCACTTGGTCGTGGTGTTTGATCTTTTTGAAGTGTTGTTGGATTTTATTTGCTATTATTTTGTTAAAGGTATTTATATCCATTTTGATCAGGGATATCGGCCTGTAATTTTTTTGTGTGTGGTCTCTCTGTCTGCTTTTGTTTAGCGTGATATGTGCCTCATAGAAACTGTTTGGGAGAGTTTTTGTTTCTTCAATTTCATGGAAAGCTTGAAAATGACTGGCAATTGGTCCTCCTTAAATGTAAGGAAAATGTAATAGTTAATCCTTTTGGACCTGGGCCTGTTTTGGGGAATACTTTTGATTACTGTTTCAATTTCCTTCATAGTGATAGATCTATTTAGGTATTCCAAATCTTCTTGGTTCAGCCTTTGGAGATTTTAAGGATCCAGGAATTTATCCATTTCTTCTAGTTTCTCTTGAAATAAGAGAAGTAATACAGACTTTCAAAGTACTCTCTAATGATCTTTTGAATTTCTTTTGTTTCTGTTGTGATGTCTCCCTTTTCATTTCTGATTCAGTTTATTAGAGTTATGTCTCTCTTTCTTTGTGAGTCTTGCTATTACTTTATCTATCTTGTTTATTTTCTCAAAGAACCAGATCTTGGTTTCATTGATCTCTCAGATTGTTTTTTTTTTGGGGGGGGGGACGTTCCATGTCGTTAACTTCTGCTCTAAGTTTTATTAGTTCCTTCCTCCTGCATGGTTTGGGCTACTTTTGTTTGTCCTTTCTAAGATCTTGAGCTGTGAAGTCAAGTTATTTATGTGGACCCTTTCTTCCTTCCTGAGAAATGCTTGCAGAGCAATAAATTTGGGTAAAGTATTCTGGTGAGGCATTTATTTCATTAAGTTTTTTACTATATCCAACCACTGGCTTTGGGCACTTAGGTTTCATTAGATAAGCCTGCTGTGATTTTTAAGGATGATTCTTTATAAGCAATTTCAGTCTTTGATCTTGCTATTTCACAATTTTGTCTGTCTATGGTTTTTGTCATGTTGATAAGGGTGTGTCTTGGAGTATTTTTATTTGGTATTACTTTAGCTGTTACCCTTTGAGCCTCATGAATTTGTTTGCATATGCACTTTAGCTCTGGGAATGTCTCTTCAGTTATGTGTTGGACAGTTTGACAGTTTCTTTTTTTTAATTTTAAAAAAATTTAAAAAAAGAAAAAAATAAACAAAATTTTTCTGAATCATCATGAGATAGTTACAAGCTTTCATGTTTGGGTTACAATCTCACAATGCCATGCCTCCATCAGTGCACATTCCCCACCCCCAATATCCCCCATATACCCCCCTTTCCCACCATCCCCCTGCCTCCATGGCAGACAATATTCCCCATACTCTCTCTCTACTTTTGGGCATTATGGCTTGCAACACAGACCCTGAGAGATCATCATGTTTGTTCCATTATCTACTTTCGGCATGCATCTCCCATTCCAACTGTTTCCTCCAGCCATCATTTTCTTAGTGATCCCTTCTCTATTGCAGCTGCCTTCTCCCCTTCACTAGTGAAGCAGTCTTACAGCTATGGAGCAGTCCTACTGGGCTTTGTATGTACTGTCCTTGGGTGACAGTTTCTTCTTGATCAAGGTTTTCTACCTGTCCCTCTGGGACTCCAGTGACTCTTATGTTATTCCTCTTGGCTTCATCCTGATTTTCTCTTGACATCTGTTGGTTTATTTTGAAGTTCCTTTCCATATTCTGCTGTTTTCTGGAGAGTCTGTGCACCTTATCTTGGAGCTCACTGATTCTGCCTCAGCAGCTATTACTCTGTTGCTAAGGCTTTCCACTGAGTTTTTCATTTCATCTACCCAGTATTTTAGGTCTGTCATTTCTGCTTGTATTTTCGTTTGCATTTCCCTCACTTCTGCTTTCATGTTCTCTTGTGTTTTATCAGCAGTGCCTTCCTTTGCTTCATTGAGCTCCTTATACATCTTTACAAGCTCCATTCTAAATTCCTTATCTAAGAGAATATCTTCTTTCATATATTTGTATTCACTCATCCATCATTTTGCTGCAGCAGATCTGACTAATTTCAGGTTCCTGTGGATAGCATTTAAGATTAGTATGTCAACCACCAGATGTCTTCAGTGTCATGGCTCTATATTTCACAGCTCACATAGGTGCATCTCTGCATCATGACTCACATATAATCTTCAGCAGCAGCAGTAACAGCAACCTCTGCATCCAAAACAGCAATCCCAACCACTAGCTCTTCCTTTTATCCCTTTCCTATCGTCCTCTCTTCTTTTCTCTTTTCTCTCCTTTTTTCTCCTTGACTCCTTGCCCTGCCCTGACATGTGATTTCATATAGCTTTTGAAACCCCTTAGCTATTTCTGATTGATTATGCTCTTTATGGTAATCAATTTGAAAAGACCAATCAGATCATATATGTAAATGAAAGTCTGTGAGATGTTTGTATGAAGGCCGGTGAATTTGTATGTGCCCTATAACTGTTTGCAAAGTGATGACATTATGTACTTATGCAAATAAGGATTTATAGGATGACTATTTATATCAAATTTATCCTTTTAAATGTTTGTAAGATGACCAATCACAGGTCTTGATTTTCTGCTCCCTTATTCCCCCTTTGCTTTATAACAATTGGATTGTTTATATATCTTAGGTATTTAAAGTAGGGCTGTAATGAACATAGGAATGATCATCTTTTCAGACTAGTGGTTTTACATTCTTCAATTATATGGTACATGGTGTGATAGAGCTATTTTGTGGGGGTGTCTATTTGGGCCACAGCTGGTGATGCTCAGGGGATATCCCTGTCTCTACAATAGCAAGTCAATACTGGTGGTTCCAAGGGAACTTTATGGGGTGTTGGGGAATAGAACCTCGGTGGGCTGCATGCAAAGAAAGCCTGACCCGCTGTACTATCTCTCTGGGCCTAGAGAGCTAGGTTTTAAATTCTCAAAAGTGTTCATGGTAGTTTTCACTTGGAAAACACTCAGTTCTCTTTCTAACAAACAGTGTGTGCATTCTTTTTTTTCTCTACACCAGGGATATCTTTTTCTACGCAACCTTATCTGTACTTGTTTCTGATACTTTGATATAGGTCATTCTCTTAACTATGAGGTAATGCTACATTGTTACTTTGACTGGCATTTCACTGATAATCAGTGATAGTAAGATTTTTTTTTCATTTCCTATTAGTCACCTTTATGTTTGCTTTGTTTTAGTATACATTCAGCCTTTCCATTTTTGAAGGAGTTACTTGTCTTTATTATATTGTTTCCTGAGATATCTCAAATATTTTGTTCATATTCTGAGTTATTTTTATATGTTGAACTTTGTTAGATACATTATATACAAATATTTTCTCTTATTCTGTGGTAACTTTTATTTTATTGATAATGTCATCTACTAAGCAGGATTTTTTTTAGTTTGATGTAGTTCAATTTCTTTATTTGTCTGTGGATGTTGGAATTGAGTCACCAAAAGCATCGCCAAAGCCTCAGGAGGGCATTGCCTATGTTTCTGACTATGTATTTTATGGTGTCAGTTCTTAAATTTAAGTCTTTTACTTATTTTGAATTATATTTCTGTACCATGTGAAATGCTGATCTGTTTTATGGCTTTGTATAGGACTTTTCGATTTTATCAAGATTAGAAAGATTGTTGAATATATTTTCTTTTCTCCATTCTCTAGTATTGGCTCCTTTGTTGTAAATTAACTGTCAGTTTGTGTGTGGGTTTGTTTCTGGATTCTCTGTATGTCTATTTCTTCTCCAGTATAATACTGCTTTAACTACTATAGCTTGGTAATATAATTTTTCATTGGAGAGCATGGTATCTCCATTCTTTTTTTATTCAAGTTAAAGAGAATACTTAAATTTATAGAAGTAAAATTTTTATTCTTAATAGAATCATACCTTTATCATTGCTAAATTGAAGATTTTCAAGACATTCCAAATTAACTTCAGGGATTTTATATTTAACGCATTTGCACTCATGTCTATGTTCCATTATTACATAGTGTTTATAAAAGATGTGCAATCTGTGCTCAGGTTCAAAGGTTATTTTTAACTGTATTATTATTATTATTGACTTATAAAACTATAATTTTTTCACATGAAACAAGTCTCTCCCAAGAACCTCAAAACCTCACCATCCCATGACCCTCCCAGCTCAAGTATGTGGACCAATAGACCCATTACATTTCCTTTGGGTCTTTGTGTCCCTTGTTAAGTATCTTTCAGTTTGTATGAGAGTGTCCTTTTTTGGCATCACTTGTATAAAGAACTATTTTATCTGTTGAATTCTTTATACTTTTCTAAAATCAAGGATTATTTGACTCAGGTTCATTTTAGAGCTCTTTATTCTATTAAATTGATCTAATTATACCTCTGCCAATATTATACTATTTTTTTGCTGGGCCACACCCAGTATTGCTCAGGGTTACTCCTGGCTATGTACTTGGAAATCACCACAACAGTGGTTTAGGTGCTGTTTGGTGCCAGGGATAAAACATAGGACCCCTGTAGCAAAGTATGTACCTCAATTTCAGCCCACTGAGCTCTGTCTTAATTTAGCTAGTTTTGACATGTCCTGATTTAACTAGCTTTAACATAATTCTTAAGTTGAATAGAATCAGTGTCCTAACTTCCTTTTTTCCATTAATATGTTCACAATACTGAGTTGTTTTCCTCAGAATTACTTTACAATCAATTTTTCAATATCCACCAAATAACTTAGTGGAATTTTGGATGAGAGTTTTGGGGTCGTATCCAGCAGTGCAGAGAGTCTCTTGCCCGCACGTCTGGCTGTCTTCCCCAGGGCCCCTCGGAGGGGATGGGCTCCAGCTTCCCTCCCCACCCCGAGCAGAGTATCTGGCAGCTGAAGACCACCAGAATCTAGTTACAGCCATGCTGGAGGCCCCTCTCAACACATTCGGACAGGCCTCATGAATGAAGGTACCGGCAGAGGAACCCAGGTGTGTGTAATCCCGTCAACGGCCAACATCCAGAGAGAGACTTAAAAGCAAGCTCTCAGAAGCATGCAGCCGCAAAGTGGCCGTGCAATATCTTTGGCCTGCTTCTCCCTGTGGGAGAAACTGGCAATCTTCTGAGAGTTTCCTGCCCACATGGGACAGCCTTGCAAGCTTCCCATGGTGTATTCATATGAAAAATCTAGTAACAAGCTGGATCTCATTTTCCTGACCCTGAAGAGCCCCCAGTGCAACATCGTTTGGAGGGCCGAGTCGAGATAGATTTCTAAGATCTCAGGGAAAGGACAAAATGAGATGTTACTGAGCCCGCCCAAGAAATCGCTGATTAACGGGATTTTGTGATTATGCAATTGTGATCCAGCAGTGCAAGTGCCTTAACCCCTATATTATATTTCCAATTCCTATTTTTTGTACTATAGTGAATCTGTATATTAACCTAGTAACTAAAGCCAGCTTACCATATTTAATCTTTACATTCAAGAAATAGGAAATTTCTCCGTTCATTTACTTTGATTCCTTTAATTATAATTTTTAAAATTTCATTATGGAGGACTTTTGTATACTTTGTGAAACACAGTAATGTAGCAAAAAAATCTGTACTTTAGTTATTATGTAAAATGGCTTCATTTTTAGCTTCAAATACAGTTGCTTTATTTTATTATTTTGGTTTCTTTTTGGAGCCACACATGTTTGTGCTCATGGTTTACTCCTCGTTCTGTGTTCAGAGATCACAGCTCGTAGATTTTGGGCTCTGGAAGCCATATATGATGCCAGAAATCAAACTGGGACAGCTGTGTGCATGTAAATCACCTAACCACTATGTTATCTCTCCAGACCTATTTTAAAAAAATGATGAGAAGCCTCTTTTTGTTGTTGTTTTTTGGGCCATATCCAGAGGTACTCAGGGCTTATTCCTGCTCTGCACTCAGGGGTTACTCCTGGCGAGGCTTGGGGGACCATATTCAGAGATTCTAAACCAGGTCAACCGTATGTACGTCAAACACTCTACCCCCAGTACTGTCACTCTGGCCCTGAGCAGCCTTTATTCTCAAGCATAGAGGAAAGCAGTTGACTTTTGTAAGTAATTTTACAAAAGGTTCTGTTTCCTGGAATCTTGGTACAATTAAAATTATTTTCAGTTGCTTCTTTTTATTTTTAAACAGTTCTTTAGGATTATTTGCATAGCAAACATAACATTTATAAACATAACTAATATCTTCCTTTTATATACAAAATTTTCTTTTCAAGCATTACTTCATTACTGAGGAAATGAAATACTAATTTCTAGTAATAAAATGAATAAGAGTTATGATATTAATCATTATTACCCTCTTTCTGGCATTAGTGATGAAGCATATAGTTTCTTTTATTAAATATGGTAACAGCCTTTTGTTTATCTGGTTTGGTTTTGGGCTACACCCAGTGATGCTCAGGGATTATTACTGGTTCTTTACTCTGGAATTACTCCTAATAGTGCTCAGGCGACCATGTGAAAGCTGGGGGTCAAATCCAGGTGACTATGTGCAAAGCAAATGAGCTACCCACTGTATCATAGCTCTGTCCCTGACAATAGCTTTTTAAAATAAACTTTATCAATTAAATTAAAGATTTTTTCCATTATACTTAGCTTGTTGAGCGTATTTATCATAAAAGGGCTCTAGTTATGTCTTTTCTTATATCAGTTGATATAGTTATGTGACTTATTCTTTCGTCAGTTGATGTGACAGATTGTTTTCATTCCTTTTCAAATTCTCACTGGAATCCTACAGTTTTAAAATACAACATTGTGTATAATTGTTAATATTTATTGAGCTTTTATTTCTGTGTTCACAGACATATTGCTTTATGGTATAACCTGATTTCAACGTCTTTACCTGGTTTTGGCTTTATTGAATAAGCTACGGTATGATTTCTCTGCTTCTGTTTTCTTTTTTTTAAAATTTATTTTATTGAATCACCAAGTGGAAAGTTACAAAGTTCTCAGGCTTATATCTCAGTTATACAATGCTCAAACACCCATCCCTTCACCAGTGCTCATATTCCACCACCAATAAAAACGAAAACAAAACAAAAACAAAAACAAAACAGTATACATCCCACCCCTCACCCCCCAGCCCCCCCCGTGCATGAGTGATATTTTCACTTCCTTTTCTCTTTACCTTGATTACATTCCAGATTTCAACACACAACTCACTATTGTTGTTAGAGTTTCAAAACAGACTCACTATTTTTGTTGGAATTTATCCCCCAAGAATACAGCTCTATTGACAAGGAAATATTTGATAATAAGTTTTCCACTGATGAGAATGAAGAGATAAAATGTCGCGCGGCCGCGGTTTACAATTTCTGTATTGTAGTAATTAAGTCCGCGGAGATATAAGTTGGAAAATGAATCATTTCCCTTCCTGAAACAGCATGTAGCAAAAGCTTAGTTCACAGTCTCCATACATGGGTGCAAGCACTTGCTGGAACCCCAAATCCTAAAGCTGTCTCTGGTTCCCGCTCGTTCCACATCCACCGGCTGTGCAGAGGCATGGGCACCGGGGCCGAAACTCCTGCTTCTGTTTTCTATAATGATGATGATAATTAGTATATTTCCTTAAAAGTTTGTAGAAATTCACCAGTCAACCTATCTATGACTGGTGCTCTCTGTTTTTAAAGTCATTAAATGATTGATTCAATTAATTTATTAGATGTAGACTCATTAAGATTGTGCATCCTTGAGTCTGTGTTTGGAATATTTTGTTATTCATGTTTAGCTTTATTTAAACACTAAGATTTACGAAGTTGTTTATAATACAGTTGTTACAGGCATTCAATGTTACAGTACCAGTCTCACCACAAGTATGACCTTCCTTCCACCATTGGCCCAACCAGCTCCCAAGCCAGCCCCCTTTGCATGCACAAAATAATTTCTTTTGCATTGCTTGTTACAACTAAACGTCTAATGGAATTATGAAAAAACATGCTTTAGTAAGTGAAAATTGTTACATCTCACTATGAGGTCATTAAGTACTTGTCTGAGTTTTTAAAAAAGCTGTTCCTTGCTAGTTGAGTCTTCTTTGTTATTGTTTTTTTGTTTATAGTGCTTACTTGGCTTCTGTGTTATTTTCCCACCTAATTTGGTGTGCTCCTACTGAAATGTCAGTTTTGTGGAAGTTGGAGGTGTTCAGGAACTCCAGTGTCTGTAGAACTGGGATCGATTAGTTTCATCAGGGAGGCTGTGGAATGTAGGTCTGGCTGCCAGGGCTCCCAGAAGTATAGAGTGGGTGGGAGGAGAGTGCCTGCCCCCAGATTGAGAAGCCTCCAAAGTTTTCAGCTTGAAAACCGGTGTATCTGGATTTTTTGTCTATTTGATATCTCCACGAAGATTAGTCATGAAGGAGTGGGTTTGGGCTGTTGGTAGGCTGCAGCTGTGGGCATGGGTACAGCTGTCAGGGCTTCAGCAGTGCAAGACTAGTCTGTCCACCTCTTAAGGGCAACCAGAATTTTCAGCTTGAAGACCCCTGTACCCATGAATTTTAGTGCATTGGCTTACATGTCTTCTGAGATTTAGTTGCGAATTGTAGACCTAGGCTGATTGATGAGTTTACATGACCCATATTTTGTATTTAAAGGAAGTGACTCACTACATACATATATCAAATTTATGGATATAGAGCTGTTCATAATATATTGTATTATTATTTGATGTTAAATATATGTTTAGTGTCATCCTGAATTTCATTTGGATATTAGTTGCTTTTTTCTTCTCTAATTTTCTTTAGGTACCATGGCTTAAATTACAAATTTTATTAATGCATTCTGGTTCATTTGATTTCTACCCTAATTTTACTTAATTGCTTTCTTTCGCTTAATTTTGTATTTAATATCTCCTGTTTTAGTCTAATGTGTAAATTTTTTACTGATTTCATAACTTTATTTTTTCTCTATTTGCATACAATTTTATAAATTTTCTTCTAAGAAAAAAAATTTGGAATACAGCAAAACCATCTAAGAAAAGTTATATGGTTTTGCTGCATTCCAAAATTTTTGATAAATTGAACTTAATTCATTAAGATGAATATATTATCTTTAGTTATTTATGTATTTTCTTACATTTATATTTTATAATTTTTCCTTTCCAATTTCTTTTTTCTTTTTTTAATTGAATCATTGTGAGATAGACAATTACAAAGCTGTTCATTATTAGGTTTCAGTCATACAGTGTTCCAACGCTCTTGTCTCCACCAGTTTTTATTATTTTTAAAAGGTAACAAATTATATGATTGTATGATTCAGGGACACGATGTCATACCTCTTCAGAATATATATGAGCAACCTATAACCACTTTCTTTTTCCAACTGAATCACTGTGAGATACATAGTTACAGAGCTTTCATTATCGGGTTTCAGTCATGCAATGTTCCAACACCCATTACTCCACCAGTGTACATTTCCCACCACCAATATCCCCAGTAGTACTCCCACTACCCTTCCCCAACACCTCCCAGCCTGACTCGATGGCAGTCACTTTTCTTCTCTCTCTCTTTCTCCCTCTCTGTCTCTGTCTCTCCCCCTTTGGGCATTATTATAACCACTTTCAAAATAATAATATCTCCCTAGAACATTCCCTTGAAACCTTCTTCACCTTTAATCCTCCTTTTTTATAATCTTAACTCTTCAATCTGAATCTATAGATTTTGTTTGCTTGGATTACTCTATAAACCATGTGAGTGTAAGAGATATTTATAGTTTTGCTATTGTTCGGTGAAGCATAATTTGAGTTCCAATTAAATTCAATTAGAATTTAAAGATGAATGAGATCATGATACTGAGTTCAGCTGTGTATCTAATTATGTCCTTTCTGCTGGAAATTTCTGTTACTGATAGTGGGATACTGAGGTCTGCAAATATAACATCATATTTTTATGTTTATTTATTCAGTTCTACCAGTTTATAATGTATTAAAGATTTAAACTTCTGTCACTGTCACTGTTACTAAAGACTTAAACTTAAAACCATAAAATGAGTATTTGAAAATATAGTCAATTCCACAGGTAGATCTTTACAAGAAAACAACCTCCAACCCCATGAAAAATGGGGAGAGGAAATTAACAGAAGCTACCTCAATGAAGAAATTAAAATGGCCAAAGGCATACGAAAAAATGCTCTACATCACTAATCAAAACAGCAATGAGATATAATACTAACACCACAGAGACTGGAACACATCCAAATGAACAAGAGCAACCAGTGCTGGCACAGATGCGGGGAGAAAGGAACTCTCCTTCATTGTTGGTTAGAATATCAACTGGTCCAGCCTTTTTGGAAAACAATATGGACATTCCTCAAAACACCAGAAATTGAACTCCCATTTGACCCAGAAATAGCACTAATGGGGATATACACTGGGGACCCAAACACACAAGAGAAATGTTGTCTGAACTTTTTGTTCATGGCAGCACTATTCACAATAGCTAGAATCTGGAAACAACCCGAGTACCTGAGTACAGAAGATTGAATAAAGAAACTTTTAGTAGAGTTTCTACTACACAGCAGCTAGGAAAAATGAAGTCATGAAATTTGCTTATAAATGGATAGACATGGAGAGTAACACAAGAAGAGAAATTGTTGTCTGCCATAGAGGTAGGTGTAGGGGTGGGATGGCGGGGGGAGGAATGCTGGGGACATTGGTGGTGGAAAATGTACACTGGTGGAGGGATGGGTGTTCAATCATTGTATGACTGAAACTCAATTATGAAAGCTTTGTAACTGTATATTCACGGTGATTCAACAAAAAAATAGTTCAATGTAGTTTACAAGTAGTAAAGGTACCTATGACAAAATATTCCTAATTTCTCTTTCATGTTATCTTTGCTGTCATTTATTTCATAATATTTATCCATCAGCTCAAACCATTGTATACCTATTTCAGTCTCTTTATATATATCTTACATACATTTCTTTATATCTCTTTATCCTGCCTGCATGGCAGAGCCTGGAAAGCTACCCGTGGCATACTCAATATGCCAAAAACAGTAACAACGACGGTCCTCATTTCTCTAATCCTGAAAGAGCCCCCAGTATGCCATTGGGCTACACAAGCATGCGACAAGGACAAATGGAGACGTTAGTGGCGCCTGCTTGAGCAAATCAATGAACAACGGGATGACAGTGATATATCACTGCATGTAAAATCAATAAGAGTAGCAAAATAGGGACTAAAAGCATAGCTTAAATGGATGCAGGACAGTGCAGGCATTGTATATGTAGGGCCCTGAATTTGGCATTACATATTCCTCAATCACCACTGAGTTTAACCCTGGTGGTCCATTACCAAAGTACGGATAGACCATGTGGACTCCAGAATTGGTGGGCCTAATAACACTGCATCAGAAAACTAGAGCATCAAACTGTCAGGTCTGAGTTTCAGGGTCTAATATAATGAGGAAATCACCAACACTCAGCACCACTGTGGAGTGCTTATACAATTTTTTAAATAGCTAAAAAAGAATAAATATTTTCCTTCACTTGTTCCTTCTCTAATGTAGTTTTTCTTATGTAAGGAGGAGCTGCTGTGGTAATTATAATTTTCCTTTTCTCTTAAGTACTGATTTTAACCATTCCTTTTTATTTTTGAAGAATTTATTTTTAATGAATCACTGTTAATTACTAAGTTACAAAGATATTTATTTTAAGTTTCAGGTGTATATTGTTCTAAACACCAAACCTTTACCAGTGCCCATTTAGAAACTTCTCATATTTTATATATAGAGAAACATTCTGGAGAATATATTTAGTTCTTCTTCACCTTTTTGCCACACATGATTGCTCAGGGCTTCCTCCTGGCTCAAAGCTCAGGGATCACTCCTGGCTATACTCAGGGAAACATATGGGGTTCAGAAAATTTCAGTGAAATAAAACCTCTATTTTGTACCACTCAGGTAACAGCCTGAAGTGGAATAAATTAGAACCCTAAAACTTATAAGAAAATAGTGGGAAAGTATCTTTGACTTCTTATTAGGAAATAATTTTATATGGCAGCAAAAGTATACTCTCCCTCCAAAAAAAATAGCTAACTTGGCCTACCTTAAACTACACAGGAAAAGAAACCCTGTATACTATAAAATGTCAACTTACATAATGGGAAAGTGTTATTTGCATTCTATAGATCTGACATGGGGTTGACATCCAAAATACATAATGAACTCAAACAGCTCAAGAGCAAATAAAAATACAATTATAAATGTTACATTAAGCCACTCAAGATTTGGGGCTGGAGTGATAGCACAGCGGGTAGGGCGTTTGCCTAGCACACGGCCGACCCGGGTTCGAATCCCAGCATCCCATATGGTCCCCTGAGCACCGCCAGGGGTAATTCCTGAGTGCATGAGCCAGGAGTGACCCCTGTGCATCGCCGGGTGTGACCCAAAAAGCAAAAAAAAAAAAAAAAAAAAAAACACTCAAGATTTTTTCAAATCTTTACAAGTTGTTAATGGGTATGTGAAATTATATTTAAGATCACTATTCATAAAAAAATAAAATCGATACCACATTATCTAACACCTATTAGAGCACTAATGTCAAAAAGGCAGGAGAAACAAATGTTTGGAGATAATATAAAGAAAAAGGAACCCATATGTAAACTGTACATACCATACAAAAACAGTGTGGGGGTTACTTAATAAACAAAATTATAACTACAATATGACTCAGTAATTCCATCTCTGAATATATATCCAAATAAATTTAAATATGGATCTTGTACCAGTATCTGTACTTCTACATTTACTGCGGAATTATTCAAAATGCAAGACATGAAATAAACAAAGGTGCCCATTAAAAGAATAAAGGAAAAAGAAAATGTAGCATATATTAGCATATGTATATATTGTACAACTTCTTTATAACATATACATCATTTATTCATTCAAGTTATTCTTTAATTTTTATGTGTATAATGTATGTTATTTATTAATATGGAGTCAGCAATCCTGTTGCCTTGGTGGACCTTAAGAACATGATAGGAAGTAAAATAGATTAGATAGAAAACACAAGCACTGTTACATTTAATTTATGTGTTGAGTCTAAGAAATCTGAATTCATAAAAACAAGAAAAAAAGTAGTTGCCAGGGATTGTATAGAGATGGAAGTGAACATATTGGTTCAAGATTCTTCCAATAAAATTTTTAGAAGGCTCTAATGTATACCAGGGTGACTAGCTTTAATTGTACTAAATATTATACTATAGATTTGAAAGCTAGTAAGAGACTAGAATTTAAATGTTCGTAACACACAGAAACACTGTTAAGTTTGCAAATAGTGGAGGTATATTAACCTCATTGCAGCAATCTTTCATAATATATATAAGCATCACATAATCACATACACTTACAATATACAATATTCTATACATATATACATATATACATATACAATATTACACACTAATCATGTCAAGATATCTGGGAGAAAATATGTCATTAATATTATTGCAAATAATATTATTAATTCTATTGCAAATAATATTGCTACTAGATTTGCACAAATATCCAGGTAGATTCAGGTTAAGTTTTTAGTGAATTTGCAAACACTTTAATTAGTTGGTAGATGCTTTTACAAGATACAGAAAGATTAGCAACTGAGGCAATCTGAAAGCTTGATTGATGGGACCAAGTTTACCAACAAGTTAAATGGCCAAAAGTTAAGTATGTGGGAGACACGCCCACAAACTACCTCCGTTTTAGCTATACAAGCTCATTTACCAGCCTTAATTCAGAGACCCACAAATTAATCTCGAAAGAGATCAAAAATTGCATTTAAACTCAGACCTGCACAGGACCGAACAGCCGGAGTAAATCGAAGGGGGGCAGGTTGGCCTGGAGCCTGTCCTAATAGAGCTCCCAGCAGCCGCTTGCTTCCACAATCCAAAATTGCCGCCATACCGCCATTCTGACTCCACCATCTTAGGATGGATCTCACCAAGATACAATATGCTGAAAATTTGGGTATGCGGGTTTTGTGATTGAAATCCCCATTCTTTCTCAGGGTTGGGATGGGCTACCTCCTCCCACCTCCTTGTACTTCCAGAAGCCTTCGCAGTCACATCCACATTCCAAAGCTGCCACGCAGTTAAAAAGCTACTTCAGCCTTACCATCCCATTAAAAATACCGAATGCCCTGAACAAACACCATGACCTTTTAGCACCTGTATTGCAAACCATAGTGCACAAAAGGGAAAAGGAGAGAGAGCAGAGCAAGGAAAGTGCCTCCCATAGAAGGAGGCTGGGAGTGGGCTTTAGGATGTTGGGTGGTTGTGGTCTGGAAACAGGGGACATTGGTGGTGGGAAATGTACACTGGTGAAAGGATGGGTGCTGTATCATTGTATGACTGAAACCCAATTGTGAATAATTGTGTAATGGTATGTCTCACAGATATTTAGTCAAAAAATTTTTTGAAAATAATGTGGAGTTCATGACCAATTCAATCAGCTCGGTCAATGGCTGAATAAATAGCAGTAATCCTACGTTGGATGGGTTCCCGAACTTTGTATGGGGGAAGCATAAGCACAGATGTGTATAAATCCGTAACTGTACCCTCATGGTGATTCATTAATTAAAAATAAATAAATTTATTAAAAATAAATAAATAAATAAAAAATGATCAGAAAAAACAAACAAAAAAAAAACAATCAAAATTTTGAAAACACACTTTACTAAGCGCCGAGTAGACTTCTAGCACTCTTTACTACTAAGTATAGAGTGGATTTCCTTTTCCTTGCCACTTGCCTTAGAAGAAATGCTATTTCTTCTACTCAATTATTATTACTACTCAATTATTAATGACTATGTAAATAGTGTGTTTTAATAAGAAATATTTTTAATAAAATATGAGTCTTTTAAATATTGACTTCTATATTAAATGTCACTTTTGCCCAGTGTAAATAATATGTGAAAAGCCATATCCTATCAGAAAAAAATGTGAAATTATGTCTTTGTGTGCACTTTTAAAATTTAGTCATGTTTACCATATTTGGCAAATAAAAGTTATTAGGGTTATTACTCAGCAGCGTATCTTTTATATAATGAAAATATATTGACATGAATGTAATGGTAGGTTAATATATCTTTTGTGTATTACATATGTCTACAAATCACACATCACTTGTATCACTTGTATTACTTGTCATCCCGTTGATCTTCAATTTGCTCTTGCGGGTGCCAGTAATATCTCTATTTGTCCCTGTCGCGTGCTAGTATAGCCCAATGGTATCTGCTCACTCCAGGAACATAAAGAGCTTCAAACCATTTGTTCAGGGTTTTGACGAAGAAGTCTGACCATCTCATAGGTGGACCTCCCTCCTGTGGAATCCAGTGGGTAGCTGCTCTAGTCTAGCAGTCATCTCTAAATCGCATTACGTGTCCGGCCCATCTGATTTTCGACACCTTGGCAAACAAGACAGTGTCCCTGATTCTTGGTCTTCGACGGACGTTGGAACTCCGGATTCCTTCTTTCACTTGAGCGAAACATGATACTCCAAGAATAGCTCTTTCAATTCCTCTTTAGGATACCCGAATAGCATTCGTTCTCATCCTGTTTTCATAGGACCCAGGTCTCTGAGGCGTATGTTAGTGCAGGAAGAACGGTGGAGTCGAAAAGATGTGCCTGGAGCCAGAGGTTTTGTCCTCTTAACGACTTCTTTGATGCTCTTGAAGGCATTCCATGATGCTCTCTTCCTCCTGCGCAGTTCTGGTGCCAAGTCGTTCCTCATGTTGATTTCTCGACCCAGGTACACATAGCTGCTGCATTCGGAGATGTTCGTTCCATTGAGAGCAAATGGAATGTCAGGGATTAGTTCATTTTTCATGAACATTGTCTTAGTGATATTCAGCTCCAGTCTGACCTTTCCACACTCATGGTCGAAGTCGGCCAGCATTTGTGCCACTTGGCCAATGTTTGGTGTTATTAGAACGATATCACCAGCGAAGCAAAGGTGGTGTAGTTGCCGACAACTACAAATCACACATACAAATCATTTGTGTTGTGAAGTCTTCTTGATTTCTTTCTACCCAGAGATGCTCAAGGCTTAATCTTGGTTTGGGGGATCATATGGGGTGCACTTTTCTGATT
The DNA here is from genome assembly GCF_027595985.1 of Sorex araneus. Lineage (NCBI taxonomy): Eukaryota > Metazoa > Chordata > Mammalia > Eulipotyphla > Soricidae > Sorex > Sorex araneus. The sequence goes on from NC_073313.1 coordinate 130,524,053, forward strand.
CTTTATTTTATTTACTCTAAATGAAGGCTGGGGGATGGATGTCTTGTTTTTTACAGCTGTAGGACTCTGAGGTTCACATGAATCAGTTCCATCAGCAGCCTATGCTGTTGTGTCTTTGCTTTATCTGGTTGCTGCTGCAATTGCAGTACGAATAAGCACTGAATCCTTGCACATTCCGACTTCCTAGTGTCTCATCCAGGACCTTTTGTTTCAGTCTTTGGATCTGCTGCCTGGCATACCAATACCAGCCTTCCTTTTATTCTCAAATCAACTTCTTTTGAAACCAAGTAGAGTCCTATTCTGAAATGTGATTTGGGGTAGTATATTATCTTTATCTACCAATGCCTATGATATGTTGCCCACTGCCTCACCCTGGAGTGCTGACGGGTCACTTTCATGTCTGTAGTTGCCGCTGCATGTTCTGCTCCTATTAACTATCTGTAAATCCAATGCATTCTGGATCTGGATCAACCTCTTGTCCAGGTCTTGTGTTGGTGTAGAGTCAAAAAGCTGTGGGTTAATCTGCAGACTGTTGTTTTCATTGCTCATTCAGTGTGCCCAGATCCCCTATCATAGTCTGCTTGACATTTTTGGCCCTCTTTCAAACATTCAGCAGCAGCTTTCAATTTTCTTATTATTTAGCAAGAGTTTTCTTTGGGGTGGTCTTATTTCTGGCTCTGTGCTCAGGGATCACTCATACCAGGGTTTTGAAGACCACATGTGTTGGCTATGGTTGAAACCAGGTATCTTAGCAGCATGCAAGGCAAATGCCTCATACCTGGATTATCTCTTTAGCCCTATCCATCATTTTCAACAATTTCATCTAACTCTGCTATGATTTTCTCCATTTTACATTGTGTCTTAGAGAATCACAATTATTTTCAGTTCATCTATTGATTATTATTAATGTATTAATTATTAATTATTTATTTATATTAGGGTTTTAAATATTCTCATACTTTTTCTGAGCTCATTGAGGCTACTTTTTATTAATATTTTCTTCATAATATTGTTTAATGGAAGCTTTTCTTGGTGAATTTCAAAAATTCTGATGTATTTAGAGACTTTCATGGGAGTTTGTTTCCCTCCAGACATATGGTTAACTTTCTCTGTTTCTTTATTATGTATGCTTGTTTCTTCATCATGCTAGGACTATGGGTGAAGATCCATGTATGAGCTGTCCTGAGAAGTAATCAGGGATTTATAAAATAAAATTAGTTCCTGTGATTCTGAGTTTGTATAGATCTGGAGTATGTCCAGAGATTTTTAGTTAAAAATGTATTGAAGCAGCTATAATGCTAAGTTCTAGCAGGCCTGAGTTCTGGTGTGTGGCATTTTATAAAGAGTCAATGTCTATTTGACCTGGGTTCTAACTCAGAATTCCAGTTTCACTTACCAAAACACAGCTGGCCAGTAAGTTGATCTTTGTGGAAATTGTTTTTCAGCTTTTGGCTGCAACTGATAAGCCAAAGTTTACCAAAGTCTGGCTAGCACTTTATGGTATGCATTTTGACTGTTTTGATAGGATTTACACACAATTTGAGTGAGATTTTGCTATTTCCAGATCAATTCATATGTGTTCTATTTATCCTAATGGGATATTTAATTAGGTCTGAAAGTTGACACAGGGTATACAGTGATTATTAACCTGTGATCGGTTTATGCCAAGTTTGAACAGGTTTATTGGCATGCCAGGTGTAATAAACTTATGGCAGTCATGTGCAAAATTTCACCAGTTTCAATGGACTTGGAACATAGTATCTAAGGAATTTGGTCTTGCACATGTTCAAGGATAGTTTTTAACTGCCAGATTCATTCAACCTTGGGGAAAGCTGTGCTTCAGATTGCACATACCCTTATATCGGGAATCCCTCAGTAACATTTGGGACCACCAAAAACTGGAATTCCCTCATTTCCCTTCTGTTTGAACAAGTGTGTGTGTATGTCTGTCTGTGTGTTTGTGTTGTGTTTACCCAGACTTAACAGGTAGCTATAGACACCATTATTGGACTTGCCATTTGAAATTGAATGTCCATGAAACTGACTTGGTCCAGTGCTAGCTGAAAATTATATTGTAGGTATGCCCCACTTTCTAGAATATGATAGTGTGATGGGCTGAACTGAATGTGTTGATTTGACTAAGCAAGGCTCAGTCAGTTGCAAGCTTACTCTGCTATTGACCTCAGATGGGAGAGTTTTTCCTCAGTAAAGATTACCACTCAGACATTATTCCAGTGGCAGGAGAAGCTTTCACCAGTACTGATCCTGGCCCATGTTTCCAATTATCAATTACTTACATCTGCATTCAATGGGTGTGAAAGAGAACTGGGTATCTGGGAAGCATCAGTGCTCAGGGTAACCCCAATCTTTTTCTCAGTACCTCAGAAATTGTAACTTGTCTATTATTTGATAGTCAGAGTACAAGCAACAGAGTGTTTCTTTTCACTCCACCTGATTCATTTCTTCTCTGCTACTGTCACTGACATTTATAATTCTATGGTGGTGTTCTTCTCCGGAAAGGGTGGCTGATTGGAATCTTTTCTGCTGGAACTCAGGCAGGACTCTGTGTCCAATTCATTGCTAGTGAGTTTCTTGCCTTGAACCACTCCCTCTATTCAACTTATCTTTTTTTCTGTTCTTATTTTTAATTAATTTTATGCCTTTTCTAGATATATTATTTCTAATTAATTATACATGTATTTGGACCTAATATGTTGACCTATTTATGAGGTTGCTAGACCTAATTAATGAAAAAATTACATGACCAAAGTAAAAAAGGGTTAAGCACATATAATCATTACCAGATAAATTTTGCATACTTTTAAGAATAGAAACTATGCTCGTTATAAATTTCTATATTTAGATTGATCAAATATACATTTAAAATGAGAGGGTAATTAAAGTCCCAAGGGTCTATATCTCTTTAAAGAAATTTAATACTACCTGTCTTTTGAAGCCTAAAGAGACTACAATTATGAGTTTGATAAATTAGTAATTTTATTTGTAGGTTTGGATATTATGTGTCCCTAATGTATTTTATTTGTATAGATCTTTGAGTTAATCCTTTTGACAGTATATTTTATTATGATTGTCATTGATATGTAAAAAATTATAAACAGTTAGAGAACATTTAAAGGTTGTTTGCCTGTATCTACCAAGCAAATGTAATTTCTTTTACCTTAGGAAACATTTACTTGCATCTCCTCTTTGGATCTGTACTTTCTTACTGTTGGGTACTCATAACCTGTTTAGGACGTGTATTTTGTTCTCTCTTCTCTGGAGATGCCCACATTCTACATACCCACATTTAGTATGTTGCTATTTTCCCCTTCATTTATTTCCAGAATAAACTTGTTTTACTTATGTAAAAAGAAATAGTTTGGGGACACAAAGAAAATATATCAGATATGTGGTTCCCTGAGGCCATCAGTCAAAAGTGATCTCTGAGTGAAAAGCCAGTACTTAAGCCTTAGCACAGTAGAGCACTGGGTGTGATCCCAAAACAAACAAAACCAAAAAAATTGTTTAAGATAAATACTGCTTAGTATGAAGCATTTATATAGCTTTAATTTTCATGTGTAAATCATCCTTTATTTTAATTGATAATCTCAAATAACAGTTTAGTAGTGAATATATTTTAAATTTTTATTTATATTACAGCTATATTTATATTAAATGTGTATATTTCATTTGACAAATATGTAAATACTTATTATTATGGGAAGAGATTTATAGTATGCATCTTCAATCACCATTTTTATTTTCACCAGTTCTTATTCTGCTGTTATTTTTAATTAAGCATTTGCTGAAAGAATGTTTATGCAAACAACTAACAAAAATGTCCCTATGGGCTCGTATTAAATTATTGTGTTTTAGTAGTAAATGCATAACATGTTGCCAAAAGTTAGCAAAAACTAAAAGTTAATTTGTATAAATGAAAGTGAAGATAGCTTAAGTACTATGATTGCAGACATTGGCACAAAATATGTAAAAAATATACCCAGATATTGTTGAGAAAATTTTACTTTCTTGTGCTGTTCTGGACTGTTCTTGTGCTGTTGTGGACTGGAGTGATAGCACAGCGAGTAGGGCGTTTGCCTTGCATGCTGCTGACCCGGGTTCAATTCCTCCATCCCTTTCGGAGAGCCCAGCAAGCTACTGAGAGTAACCAGCCTGCATGCCAGAGCCTGACAAGCTACCCATGGTGTATTCGATATGCCAAAAACAGTAACAAGTCTCACAATGGAGACTTTACTGGTGCCCGCTCGAGCAAATCGATGAACAACGGGACAACAGTGCTACAGTGTGCTGTTCTATCACTCTCAAGGAATATTTAGAAGAACAAATTTTATTTTCAGGGCAATGAAATGAAGTCTCGACTTACAAAAGAAAGGTATATTTATAGGTCCATGTGCAAGATAGCTAACAAAGATCAAATTCTGTGATATGTAAATGATTACAGCTGAAGATAAATTGACAGCAAATTTAGTGGTTGCAAATATCTTCACATTCAGTGTTCCAAACTAAATTGCCTTCTTTTCCTAGAATTATTTTCCTAACCTCATATTACTCAGATAAATGAAATAAAAATATTTTTGCAAAAAAATAGATCTTTGATTCTTTCATTTTTTTATTAAAAATAATTTTATAGGCTGAGAGATAGTACCATGAACAGGGTGTTTGCCTTGCATGCATTGAACACGGGTTTAATCCCTGGTACCATACATGGCACGTTGAACCTCTCCAGAAGTGATCCCTGAGTGAAACGCCAGGAGTAAACCCTGACTACCACCAGATATGGGGCCCCAAAACAAAAAAAAAGAGCACCCTTATATAATAATAATTGTATAATAATCACTCTTAAGGTTATATATATTAAGCATTTTACCTATGTATGTACAATCACTGCGCTTATGTATTTGTAGAGTATGTTATAACTTTCACAAGATAATCCATTATTAACAATTATCATTATCCCTTAATCTTCAGCTTACCCCAAGCCCTGTGTATACACTAAAAGTACTTTTAGTTTCTATGGATTTGATTAGATTATTTGACTATTTTACATTAGTGCAACAATGTAATATGTATTTTATCCTGAGAAATTACTCCCATTTGGCATACTGTTTTCCAAATTTATCTATGCTGTAAAGTTTATTAGCAGTTTATATCTTTTTAAGCACCATGTGAAAGTAAAATACACTGCCCACTGTGCTACTCTCTTTCCTCTCTAATGTATATTTAAGAATAAACATTGGAATATATGGCAACTCTATCTGTTTGAAAAATTTATGGTTGAACAAATTTGGAATTTTCACCAGGAGCATCATACGAGTGTTTTGATTTCTTCAGCTTCTTAAAAACTTTATTGTCTATTGTTTCACTCCAGATATTCTAGGGAGAGTAGTGTTTTCTCATTATGATTTAATTATCCCCCAGATATCATTCTTTAAATATTTGTTGGTAGAATAAAACTAAATTAATATAGTTTGATCAGAATATTTAAAATTTTTTGAGTCACTGTGAGACAGAGTTACAAAGCTGATATGGTCGCATTTCAGTCATACAATGTTCCAACACCCATCCCTCCACCAGTGTACATTTCCCACCACTGGTGCCCCCAGTTTCCCTTCCACTATCTGCACCCAAGTCTGTTTCTATGGAAGGCACTTTCCTTCTTTCTCTGTCTCTGTCTTTCTCTGTTTCTCTCACTCCTCTTTGGGGCATTATGGTTTGAAATACAGGTACTGAGAGGTTTTCATGTTTGTTCCTTTACTTGTTTTCATCATGCAGATCTTATTCAAAGGGATCCTTTCCAACTATCCTTGTCATGGTGGTCCTTTCTCTATCTCAACTGCCTTCTCTCTCAGACTATGACGTTGGTTTCCAACATGGACCAGACTTCCTAGCCCTTGTTTCTACTGTCCTTGGGTATTGGTCTCATACTATATATTTTTTAATATGTATTCAACAATTGAGACCAATAATTCTATGTCTATACCTTTCCTTCTGACTCATTTCACTCACCATGTTTATAATATTTATATACCAAATTTAAAATAAAACATGATTGATTATTTTATCAAATTATTAAATGACTTCATATATAACAGCATCTTTGTTATGACTAGTAATTTTTTTATAATCCCATTCATTCATATTGTAGTTCTGGGACTTAATAGAATAGCATATAAATTGGTAAATTGCTATACTACTGACATTTTAACTCTAACATCTGTTTAAACTCTGTGGGTTTTTTCCCTTACATTTGCTTTAGAAGTATAAGGTTGTGATTTTGTGCTGCAACATGCTTGGCACAACTCCACCTACTTTCCAGGGTAAATGAGGAGCTTTAAAATATCTTTATATTACCTTCTGTTGTCCCATGTTGAGGTTTCTTTCTTTGGTGAGCGTGCCACTCTATCTACAATGTGTATGGGTGCTGTAATTTTTCCCACTTTAGAAGATTTGTTCATCAAGCTTTTTCTTCAGTTTCCATATCTATTGATTCATGTTTGGGTATAGATTTGTGAATAAGAAAGTTAGAACAAAAAAATGCAAGTTGTTGTTGTCTAGCCAACTTGGCCCCACTGTCAGTGTGACAATTCTTTGGGTTCACATTTTCCTGAGTCTTAATTAATTGACAATTGTTATGTTCAAAATTCAATAAGTAAGATTTTGAAAGTAAAACTGGTATTAAATTCTGAGTTATTTTCCTTTCTCTATGATATTGTTATATTTTATTTATATATTAGAATGATATATATTTAAATTAATAAAATGTACACAAACTTTTATTAGATAGAACTGTATTATACAATTCTGACATACACTTTAATTTTAAAGACACTTTTAGTAATGTGTCAAATCCAGTGTCATACAATAATGACAAAATCTATCACATTAGTATGTGAATTATATAATTGGTTTAAAAACCTAGACATTTTATTCCATACAACTATATCTTGGAAAAATATTTTTATTGAAGTAATAGAATACCCTTTATTTATTGAATCTTCACTGACTAAATTTCTTATAAGACTGTTTCAATGGAATAATAATAAATCATATAACAATGCTATAAATGTAGTTTTTCTAGATGCAAATATCTGTGAACCCTGGACCAGTGTAGAGTCAGTTTATTTATTTATTTATTTATTTATTTAAGACTCCTAAAAGCACCAAGATAGAAATAAGTACCCTATTCCAGAAATAAGTCCTAAGAGTCTCATAATATATTCAAAGTATTGAATGGAAAGAACTTCCAACCAAGGATTCTATATCCTGCATGGTTATTACTCATGCACACCCCTGTGAAAAATCACACTCACTCATGTTGTATAATATGGAATATATATTATTGTATTAAGGTTAGCAAAACTTTATTTAGGATCATTTCATGTATGATAATCAGGAATGTTGGTCTGAAATTTTCTTTACTAGCAATGATCATGCCATTTGTCTGTACGAAAGTGATTTAAGTCTTAGAAAGTGTTTGAGTGGCTTCCTATCTCCTCCCCTTACTGAAAAGTTTGAGAAGGATTGTTAGTTGGTCTTCTTTGAAGATTTGCAAACTCTCATATGTGAACCCATCTGACCTCGGGATTTTTCTTTGGGATGTTTGGATTACTGTCTCCACTTGGTGGTAATGGGACTCTTTAGGTTTTTATGGACTTTCATTTAAATTCTATAAAAGTCACTTAAATGTTAATTTTAGCAAGGTTTAGTGCCCATGAACCTTTTGGCTGCTATTTGTAAGTGATGTATTGTGTTGTTCCTTCAAACTTGAATGATAACCTGTCAAGTCAGAATATTGTTTTTTGAGTGCCTAATTTGGTTAGAGTTTAGTATATCATTTCAATCCTTTCTATATTTTGAGTTTTATTTGAGAAATCTGTAGATTTCAAAGAGGTTACTTTTTAAAAGTCTTTATTGTAGAACTATGATTTACAATACTGTTAATGATGATTTCATGCATATATCATTCAACACTACCCCTGTCACCAGAGTTCCGACTCCCCTACAGTAAGGTCTTACTGAATTCTTCCATTCAATATTCCACCACCTAAGCTCAGATCTGTGAATCAATTCCCCAGTTCTGTTGCCTATGACAATTTGTTGCTCTCTTATTCTGTATCCTAAAATCCCACGTATTAGAGAGATCATTGTGTATCTATGCCCTTCCTTCTGATTCACTTCACTATAGTTCCATCATGTAGTGGAAATTGCATGTTTTTCCTTTAATACAGCTACATAGTATTCCATCGTGTGTGTATATCACAGCTTCTTTTGTAAAAATAACTTTATCAAGTCATTAATTTAGTTACAGATATTAATTATTCCAACACTAATCCCACCATCATTTCACTTTCCCACCACCATTATTTCCAATTTTCCCAACCACCCTTGAGCCTGCCCCTATAGAAGGCCCTCATTAAGTTATATTACATTGCTTGTTATGAATAACCTGCCAAAGGATGATCAAAATGTTTATTTAGAAGAAAGTTAGTGAAGATTGTAGTATCTCACCACAAAATCTTTAAGCCTTTTTATATAATTTTATTTCATTTATTTTTATTGAGTCACCGTGAGATACAATTACAAAGCTTTAATTATTGAGTTTCAGTCATACAATAATAGAACACCTATCCTTCCAGAGGCGCACATTTTCTATCACCAATGTCCCCAGTATCCATTCTTCTCACCTTCTGTCTCTGTGGCAGGCACCTTCCATCTTCCTCTCTCTCTACTTTTGGGCATCATGATTTCTGCACTCATTTTCAAATATAAGACTCACCAGAATCTTACATTTATTTTCACAGTTTGAAAGAAAATCCAAATCAATAATTCTATGAGAATCAACTTCTCTTCCTCTTCTTTCTCACCCTTCTCATCCTCAGTTGCCTGGTCCAGCTCTGCTGCCACCACCATCTTCTGAAAACAAGATCTTTTTCTTCTTGAATTTGGGAGCTTCTGGCAGCTACTCATCACATCTAGAAGCCCCAAGGTTTCTCCCAATAGTGTTTGAGGGGCAGTGTGGTGCAGGGGACTTAACCTGAGATTCATTTGCAAGTACTCCAAACTCTTGGAGACGTTTGTCAGCTCCATACCACAGCTTCTTGTTCCATTTATCCAAAGTTGGACATTTGAGTAGTTCCCATATTTTGGCAAATGTACTATGCAATACAACAAATACAGGTGTGCATTATAGGTGTTGATATAAAGTATTACTGAGTCATATGGGAGCTCTATTCTTCCTTTTTAAGGAGTTTAAGTTATGGGGCACTATAGCACTGTCGTCCCGTTGTTCATCGATTTGCTTGAGCGGGAACCAGTAACATCTCCATTGTGAGACTTGTTGTTACTTTTTGGCATATTGAATACGCCACGGGTAGCTTGCGAGGCTCTGCCATGCAGCAAGATATTCTCAGTAGCTTGCCAGGCTCTCCAAGAGGGACAGAGGAATCGAACCTGGGTTGGCCGCATGCAAAGCAAACGCCCTACCCGCTGTGCTATAGCTCAGTTAAGGGGGATGTGAAACAAATAGCAAACAAATGAAGAAACACCAAGATGGAGACAGGAATATGCTTGACAAACTCAAAAGTGAGTAACAATGTTAAACTGTAAAGAAACGATGGCACATCTATACAATAGAATACTATGCAGCTGTTAGGAAAAATGAAGTCATGCAATTTCTCTATAAATGAATAGACGTGGAGAATATCATGCTGAGTGAAATGAGTCAAAATGAGTGGACAGAAACAGAATAATTGCAATCATCTGTAGCATATAAAATAATATATTGTAGAAGACTAATATCTATGGCCAGGGAAAACAGGGGCTAGGAGGACTGGTCAATGGTTGGAACTAATCACAAGTGTGTGTGTGGGGCTAAGAGTAGGTAAGATAGAGAAGATGCCAGTATGACAATAATAGCAGGGAATGATCACGCTGGACAAGCATTAAAAGTAGGTAAAGGGACATTATTGATAAACTTTCAGTGTCAATATTGCAAACAAAACTGTCCAAAAGGAGTGAGAGAGAGAAGAAAAACACCTGCCATAGAGACAGGCAGGAGGTGGAGCGTGGGGGTGATGGGAGGGAACCTGGGGACACTGGTGCTGTGAAACGTACACTGGTGAAGGGATGTATGTTGGAATATATATGACCGAAATCTAATCATGAACAGCTTTGTAATGGTCTTTCTCACAGTGATTCAATAAAAATGTAAAAAAATGCAATAACAGAGTTTGGTGTGGTCCCCTTCTTCCTTCCTGATAAATGCTTGCAGAGGTATAAACTCTTTTCTTAACACAGCTGTAATTTTGTCTCACAATTTCTGGTGGCTCATGTCCTCATTATCCTTTGCTTTCAAGAATCTTCTGATATCTTCTTTGATTTTCTCTCTAAACCACTGCTTGTTCAGCAGTGAGCTGTTTAATTCCCAGGTTTGATTCTCCATTACTGTGTATGTGATTCTTTATTTTTTCTATTTTCAGTGCATTGTGGTCTGAAAAGATAGTTGAAAATTTTCTGTTTTCTTGATTTTATTGAGGACGTATGTTTTTTGACCAGCATGTGGGCTATCTTGGAAAACATTCCATGTGCACTGGAGAAAAAAGTGTATTTTGCTTTTGGGGAATGAAAAGCCCTGTATATGTCTACTAGTACTCTCCCTTCCATTTCTTCCTTCAAAGCCAGTATTGCCTTGCTGAGTTTTAGTCTCCTTGTTCTATCAAGAGGTGACAAGGTTGTGTTGAAGTCTCCAACTATTATTGTTTTGCTACCAATGTCCTCCTTGAAGTCTATTAGCAGTTGTTTAAAGTATTTTTCTTTTCTCTCATAGGGTGTGTATATGTTTAGGAGTATAATTTCTTACAAATGTACATGTCCCTTGATTATTAAGAAATGGTCTTTGCTGTCCATTCTCATCTTTTTCAGCCTGAAATCTATGTTGTCAGATACTAGTATGGTCATCCCAGCATTTGTAAAAGAATTGTTTGTTTGAAGAATTGCTTTTCAGACTTTGATTTTGAGTCTGTGTTTGCTCCGACTGTTCAAATATGTTTCTTTTACGCAGCAGAATGATGAATTCAGTTTTGAAATCCATTTTTTCACTCTGTGTCTCTTAATTGGTGCATTTAGTCCTTTGACGTTGAGAGAGATTATCATCATGGATTTTGTGCCATCTTTTTATAAAAGTTTGCTGTTTGTGGGATTTGTCTTGTCTTATAGCAGCCACTTCAATTTTTCTTTTTAAAGTTGGCTTTGGATCTATAGAGTTCCTGAGCTGTTGTTTATCCATGAATAGTGTATCGTTCCTTCAGATATGAATGAGAGTCTAGCTGGAAAAAGTATTCTTGGCAAGGCATTCAATTTATTGCATTTTTTTTACTATATCCCACCACTGTCTTTGGGCCTGGAGGGTTTAGTCTGATAAGTCTGCTGTAAAACTAAGGTATGCTCCTTTGTATGTGATTTTCTTCTTTAATCTTGCTGCTTGCAGTGTTCTGTCTCTATGATATTCATAAAATATTTGAATGTAATCCTTGAACAGGGGCCATGTTAATCTCTCTTTATCATTCCAATTTTATTATATGTGCAGTCTATTCCTTATTTTTTGAGAAATCTTCATATTGCTTTCTGTTGGGGATGAACCAAATTATATTCCCACCAACAAAGTATGACAGTTAATTTTATACACATCCATAGTAACTGCTGGTATATACAGACTTTTCAATATACATCATTCCCAGCGATTTTTATTTGCATTTTCCTAATAACAAGTTATGATTTTTTCAAATACCGAAAAGCCTATATGTCTTCTTTGGCAAAGTTTCTGTTTATGTTCTTTTTCTGTTTATTGATGGGGTCATTGGAGTATTGTTCTTGAGTTTTGTGAGTGCTGTATAGATCTTTGATATTAGTGCTTATCTGTAGTATAGTGTGAAAATGTTTCTTCCAATAAGTTGTGTGTCTTGTTTTTATGTTTTGGGCCATATCTGGTGAAATCAAGGGATTCATCCTAGTTCTTCATTCAGGAATTACTCCTGGTGGTACTTGGGTGTTTATATGGAATGCTGAGGATTGAACCCTGGCTGGCTGTATGCAAAACAAGCACCCCCTACCCATTGTACTGTCTTTCCAACCCTAGTAGGGTGCTTTATGTTTTACCTCTCTTTCTTTCCTATACCAAGGCCTTTAAGGTTGATATAGCTCCATATGTGTGTGTATTTTCTGTTCATGGGTTTGAAGATATATATGTCAAATATATATGCATATGCATATACATATGTACATGCATACACATATATACTTGACATGAGAGTCAGATCACTGGAAAAAGTCCTGAGTTTTATATCTTGAAATATTTTATGAAATTTCCTGAACATTTTACAAATTATGCCTGTGTAAACACAAAAAAGGGGGTCACAGGGCAGCAGCACTCTATCTTTCCCACCACCCACGTTCAGTAGACTCATGGCTCTTCTCCCACCCTGGGGAGGTTGATGGCGATGAGGATGCAAAGGAAAGAATGAGGGCCAGGCTGGTTGGTCTCAATTGCCGTTTATTCCAATCGCCTCTCTATACACTCCTGTCTCTCTCTCTGCTTCTCCCCCCAAGCCCCCTCTTACAGTCTCATTATAACCCCCAGCATGAGGGGTTGGAGCTTACACATAGCTGTAGTCACAATCAATAGGGTTAAAACCCTCAGTGGTTGCTGCTTCTAGAACAGACTCTCCTTCAACAAGACGACCCACCCAAGGGCAGAATCCCATGGGTGTGTTTCTCCTCTCCTTGTCCAGCTAACATACAAGCATTCATAATATTAATCATTTTGTATGAACACAGTAAGACATACATTAAACTTATAGAATTGCTCTCCTGGGGTCATCTCGATCTCAAACTACAATGCTCAGGCCAGATTAGTCTTTCCTATCCCTAACAGGGTCCTAGTCTCATCGTTGCTTTTGGATAATGACAGCATTTGTCCATGATCAAGCTCTTAACTTATAATTAAGAATTGTGGTGTTTTGTCCTGGCCCAAATTGATGCCAGGGTGGCTCACAGCTTGCCCTGGGTCCATTCTGTCCCTCATCGGGACCCTGCTTTTGGGGTGCTAGGAACTAAGGGCAACTGAGGCTTACGTCGAGAAAGCAGATACCCGAGAATGAATAATATTCGGAGCCAATTAAATCCCAAGTTACAAAAGCATAATATTGTCTTCCTTTGTCCATACTAAAAGGACACTGTTTTCGAGTAAACTATTTAAAAGACACAAGGAGAGGAGAAAGGCAATATTAACTTACAGTACAAGTTCAGTGTCCTAGAAAGATCTGACCTTACAAATTAACAGTCTAGTTAGGGGGAAAAGCTAATTAACTGGTTGGGGAAGAGAGCATAGAGAAGTGGTTAGAGATAAACAAAGGAATGGGAGTGACTTGAGAGCACTGTGGTACATATGACCAGTCTTGAGAACTTAAACGTTCTTTGAATTTGCTTTTGTGTATGTTGTGAGATATAATTCTAGATTCTCTTTTTAAAATTGAAGGCTTCCTTCCTCCACTTCATGCACTCAGTTCCTCTTCTATAAATTAGCAGTCCATATATATGAGGGTCAATCTCTGAGCTCTCAATTATGATTCATTGGTCTAATAGTTTATCAATATCCTGGTAACACAGTTTAGATTACTATATTTTTGTAAAGTATAATTTAAAGTTTGGGAATTCAGTACCTTTTTTTAAAATTTATTTTATTGAATCACCATGTGGAAAGTTACAAAGTTCTCAGGCTTATGTCTCAGTTATACAATGCTCAAACACCCATCGCTTCACCAGTGCCCATATTCCACCACCAAAAAAAAAAAAAGAAAAAACCAATACACCTCCCATCCCCCACCCCCGACCCCCACCTGCATAACTGATAAAATTCACTTCATTTTCTCTTTACCTTGATTACATTCCATATTTCAACCCAAAACTCACTATTGTTGTTGGGGTTTCAACACAGAACTCACTATTCTTCTTGGAGTTTATCCCCCCAAAATACGGCCCTATTGACAAGGAAACATTTGATAATTAGTTCTCTACTAATGAGCATGAAGAGGTAAAAGGTCGCGCAGCCGCGGTAGCGGCCATGCGGTTTAGGATTTCTGTGTTTTAGTAATTAAGTGCATGGAGATTTAAGTGGGAAATTTCATCATTTCCCTTCCTGGGGCAGCATAAAGCAAAAGCTTAGTTCACAGTCTGGGGACATGGCTGCGAGCACTTGCTGGGTTCAGAAGTCATCTAGCTGGCTCTGGATGTCGGTTGTTCATCAGCAGAGCGGCCGTGCAAACGCATGGCCACCCGGTTCGAATCCCGGCGGACCGCGAGCCAGAACCGGTACCAGCCCCAGCCCGAGACTTCCCAAGTGTCCTGCTGTTTCAAGTTCAAAACACATTTTTTTTCCCGTGCCACCAAGTTCATACCTGTTTAAACGTCCATAAGATGGCGTGCACCGCACCGCTTCCCCCAGAGGGAAAAAAAAAAACAAGGAGGAAGGATATTTCCCCCCTTAGCCGACGTGGGGTAAAAGCTTAGTTCACAGTCTGGGGACATGGCTGCGAGCACTTGCTGAGTTCAGAAGTCATCTATCTGGCTCTGGATGTTGGTCGTTCAGCAGCAAAGCGGCCGTGCAAATGCATGGCCACCTGGTTCGAATCCAGGCGGAGCGCGAGCCGGATGGGAATTCAGTACCATTAATATTCATTTTTCCCTCAGCACTGCTTTGTCTATCTATTCATGGAGTTTTATGATGATCTTATACAAATTTTAGTAGTTTGTTCTGAATCTTAGAAGAATGTCATCTGAATTTTGATTAAATTCTAATATATATGTATATATATGTGTGTGTATGTGTGTGTATTTCTGTGTGTATAAATATATGTATATACAGTGCTTTGGGTAGTGTGCTTATTTTTACAATAGTAATCCTTCAAACTCACGAACAGAAAATATTTTTTTCATTTTCTGGTGTGTTTTTCTCTCTCATTTAAAAAATGTATTGGGCCATAGCTGGGTGTACTCAGGGCTCTGTGCTTAAGGATGACTCTTGTTATCATCAGGGGAACATGTAGGGTGCCAAGGATCAAAAACATGCTTTCCACATTTGGCTTACCACTGTGCTATCTCTTCAGCCCCTTTTTGGACATATATAATTATATTGCTTTTTAATTTCTTTTTTGTTTAACTCATTGTGGAGCAATAGCACGGCAGGTAGGGTGTTTTCCTTGCACACAACCGATGTGGGTTCAATTCCTCCATCCCTCACGGAGAGCCTGGTAATCTACCGAGAGTATCCCGCCTGCATGGCAGAGCCTGGCAAGCTACCCGTGGCATATTTGATATGCCAAAATGTAACAAGTCTCACAATGGAGATGTTAGTGGTGCCCGCTCAAGCAAATCTATGAACAACTGGATGACAATGCTACAGTGCTTTGTTTACTTCATTAGTTTCATAAAGGAGTGGATCAGGTTTTATTTGTTGTGTGTGTGTCTGTGATGATTCTCTAGCATGCTACCTTGCCCTATTGGTTTATTGTATATACAATTTCTGTGAAGTATTTAGGATTTTCTGTGCATATTATGAGGTCATCTGCAAATAATTTTACCTCTTACAATTTGTATTGCTTTGATTTCTTTCTCTTGTCTAGTTACTGGGCTAGCATTTAAAACTTATATTGAATAAAAGTGGTGAAAGAAAGCATCATGACTCTGTTCCTGAGCTCTGAGGGCAGATTTTTAGTGTTTTTCCATTGAGTTTGATGTTAATTATAGGTTTGTTTTAAATAGCTAAACTCTTTTAATGATTTTATACCTGATTTTTATACCTATTTTATTGTATATTTTTTATCCTGAGTGGTTTTGGATTATAGCAAAATCTATTTTTGTAGCTACTGATATGAACATATGGTTTTTATCTTTCTATTCATGATATAATACATCATATCAATTCATTTGTATATTCAAGAATCCCTGTAAACTTGTGATGAACCAATATTATGGCATATGATACTGTTAATATATTGTTGGATTCAGTTTTTAAAGATTTTGTTGAAAATGCTTGCATTGCTGTTCATCAAGAATATCAATCTTTAATTTACCTTTTTAGCTATATTTTTGCTTTTGTTCTTAGGGAATGTTGACTTCATTGAACTGTTGAGAAAGATTTCTCTTTTTTAAAAAAATTATGAGTGCTTTATGGATATTTCTCTCTTCTTTCTTTCTTTCTTTCTTTCTTTCTTTCTTTCTTTCGTTCGTTCTTTCTTTCTTCCCTTCTTTCTTCCTTCCTTCCTTCCTTCCTTTCTTTCTTTCTTTCTTTCTTTCTTTCTTTCTTTCTTTCTTTCTTTCTTTCTTTCTTTCTTTCTTTCTTTCTTTCTTCCTTTCTTTTTGGCTTTTGGGCTACACCCAACTATGCTCAAGACATTTTCCTGTATCTGCACCAAGGGATCACTCCTGGCAGGCTCAGGGATCCATATGGAGTGCTGGGGATCAAACTTGGGTCAGCAGTGTGCAAGAAAAATACCCTACCTGCTGAACTATCACTCTGGCACCAGCTTTATATATATTTTTTAATTTATATTAGTGAATCACTGTGAGGTACATTTACAAACTTATGAACTTTCATGTTTGCATTTCATTTACATCCCTCCCGCAGTGCCCATTCTCCTCCACCAGTGTTCCCAGTATCCCTCTCACCACCCCCCTAATCCCCACCACCCCACCCTGCCTCTGTGGCAGGGAATTCCCTTTTGTTCTCTCTCCTGTTGGATGTTGTAGTTTGCAATAGAGGTATTGAGTGGCCATCATGTTCGTCTATAGTCTACTTCCGGCACACAGCTTTCAACCCGAGTGGGTCCTCCCAACAATCTCTACTAGGTGTTACCTTCTCTGTCTCAGCTGCCTTTTCCCCCAGCATGTGAGGCCAGTTTCCAAGCTGTGGGAGAAACCTCCTGTTCTTATCTCTACTACTCTTGGATATTAGTCTCCCATTCTGCTATTTTATATTCCACAAATGAGTGTGAGAAAGATTTCTTTTTTAAAGTATATAATTTGGAAGATCTTTTTTTTTATTGAATCACCATGTGGAAATTTTTAATGCTTTCAGGCTTAAGCCTCAGTTATACAATGCTGAAACAACCATCCCTTTACCAGTGCCCATATTCCACCACCAAAAAAAAAAAAGAAAAAAAACCAGTATACCTCCAATCCCTCCCACCTTCACCCCCCCCACCTGGTAAATTTCACTTTACTTTCTCTTTGGTTACATTCAACATTTCAACAAAAAACTCCCTGTTACTGTTAGGAGTTCCCCACTAGAGTCAGACCTGCTGTGAAGAGATATGAGGCCACATTGTTTTGGATTTCGGTATTTTAGCAACTAAGTCCAGGGAAATTTCTTCCAGAAATTGGATCATTGCAAGCTCGTACCTCTCATCTGTGGTCCTCATAATATGGCAGTTGCCACGCCCTTCCCCCCAGCAAGGAAAAGGAGAGGGAGAGAGCGAGAGAGAAACTTTCACTTTCCCCTCCTGGGTAGGCATGGGGCCTCGGCTTAGTTCTCAGTCTGGAGACATTCTGCAAAGAGTTGCCGGTATCAAAAGTAGTTTAGCTGGCCTCTGGAATCATGCTTGTGCAGCTGCAGTGAGGCTGCCATGTGGGGCCACCAGGATCACATCTCCGCAGTGACTGGAATTTGGAAGATATTGAGGAGTATGGTATATCTCCTCTGAAGGTTTGATAGAACTCAATACTGAACCCATATGGACCTACATTTTCAGTTTTTGGGGGGAAGAATTCAATTACTTTTTTCAGTTTACTTATTTGTAATTTGCCTGTTCATATTTTCTAACTCATCATGATTCAGCATGCGATATTGTATGAGTCTAAGAGATTATCCACTTCTTTTATCATCTCCAGTTTAAAGGCATAGAATTTTTGTAGTAACCTCTTGTGGCTGTTGGTATTTTGAAGTGTCTGTTGAAATTTCTCTTCTTTATGTCTTATCCGAGTTATTTGGGTTTTCTGTTTTCTTCACGAGTGTCTCTGAGGTTTGCCAAACTTATTAATAACCAAAACCCATCTTCTGGTTTCAAGAATATTTGTATTGATTTATTATTTCTAAATTAGTTTTTTATGCTCCATTTTTGCAATTCTTCTACTTAGTTTCTCATTTGTTTATTATTTTCTTTAGTTTCTCAACTTATGAGGTTAGGTTAAACCTACCAACAGTATTAATATCTCTCCATTAATGACACAAAAGAATGTCTACTCATCCCACTTACTAGTAAAGTCATTTAAAGAGTATTTATAGTTTGGGTCACATGTTTACACTACTGTTATCTCTTGTGAGTTTGAGGTTCATAGCTATCTTGCTTCAACTTCAAAATCACCAAGCACCTTAATGTCCTTATGTTATCGCAAAACTGTTTCCTCATTCCTCCTCACCTCCTTCCTTGTCATGTGTATTTTTATAATACAAGGCCAAGGGTTTGCCATGATTGTATACCTTCCATTCCTTTGTTTTGTTACTCTAAATACCATGGGCAAGTGATAGTATCTAGTATTTGTCTTCCCTCTGATTTAGTTTGCTTAATGTGATATCTTCTAGTTACATCCGTGTTGCATTGAAATTCATGATTTCATTTTCCTTAAAACCACATAGTATTCCATTGTGCATATATATACTATAATTTCTTCATCTATTCATATGTTATTGGATACTTTTATTGTTTATATACCCTGGCTATTGTATTAAACACTGCAATATACATAGGTGTGCATATGTCTTTTCAAATTAATGTTTTTGTGTTAGGGAATTGATGCAAAAATGTGAAATTTCTGAGTCTTTTCAGTTATATTTAGTGTTATTTTGAGAAACATTCATGTTATTATCCATTGGTGCTGAACGAGAAAACATTACTGTTAGTTCTGGAGTGATCTGTTAGGGGTGCAAAGATAAGCAAGGCATGTGGAATGTTCGAAAGTGGAGGGCTACTCAAGGCCATTTAACACTGAGTAGCTTTTGCAGCCCTTTTTTATTGGGTCGATGATCAAAACATCCAGCATACATCAGAGTACATAAGATCAAAATACATAAGATCAAAACTTGTAGCCTAACAATACACAAAGTTCTTGATGAAGTAAATCAGACCACCTTCTAAATCTTTACATGCCACTTTCCATATATTCCACATCAATATCTATGCAAGCCTGCACAGTAACCCAATAAGGTAATTGTTTAACTTTCATCCAATCATAGCACAGTTAATCTATAAAAGAAGACGGCTGCACTGGAACATGCTGACCCCAACCCAGTTCACTCATAGTTCCTAGCTGTTTGAAGCTATGACACAGGCCTTGTTTGCAAGGCAGCATTTCCGGAACTTCCTCATAACTCTGGTCAGGCTCCAACACATTATGACCAGCAGTGAGTGAAAGTTCCCTTTTCACCACATCCTAACCAGTATCACTTTTTTATATATAATGTAGGACTACTGATATTTATTCAGCCATTGGTTAAGCAGATTGAATTGGGCATGAACTCCGCATTTCTTTTTATTTTTTCTATTCTGAATGTTAACTTTATTTTATTATTTCATTATTCCCCCCCTTTTTTTGATTCACCATGAGATACAGCTACAAACTTTCATGTTTGAGCTTTGGTCATATAATCATCAAACACCCATCCCTTCACCAGTGCACACTTTCCATCACCAAGATCCTCAGTATTCTGCATTTAACTCCCCACGTGTTCCAACCCTTCCCCTGCCTGTGTGGCAGATAATTTCTTCCATATTCTCTCTCTCTCTACTTTGGCTACGTCGGAATTTCAACACCAGTCTCACCATTCACCACTACTTAAACCTGCCAAAAAGGCAATGCTAGATGATTTGTTTTGTATTGCTTGTTATGGATAGAATATACTGTCCAGGAAATTCTGTGTCGTTCTCTTCCAGGAGCTTTAGTTTATAGTCTCTGGCTCTTGGCCATTGATGAGATTATATGGTGACAGGGGCAGTTTGTGGGTATGACTGCCAAGCTTCTGGAAAACTGGAGACCTGGGAAGAGGAGGCCCAGTCCTGATCCAACAGGCTTCGAGATCTCAGTCATGGGTTCTCGCATAATCTGGGTTTTCTTGCCAGTCCACTTTCTGGTGAGGTTCATCTTGTCTTGAGTGAGGCTTGTCTGAGCATGAGGAGAGTGGCCTTGCAAATGGCGGCAGTAGAGTTCTAGAGGTTTTTGGTTGTCAGGGCTTTGCTTGGGGCAGGGAGGGAAATTCAACCTGCCCCCTCCAAGGTGGCCTGGTGAAGATAGCCTGGCACGGGGTCAGGGCATTCAGCAGCACTTTCTTCAGGGAACTTTAGTTTATAGTCTCTGGGCCTTGGCCGTTGATGAGATTACATGGCACTAACAGTTTGTGGCTGTGACTACCAAGCTTCTGGAAAACTGGGGATCTGGTGGAAGGAGGCCCTGTCCTGATCTAAGAGGGCTTGGAGATTTCAGTCATAGGTTCCTGCATATCTGGGTTTTCCTGCCAGTCTGCTCTCTGGTGAGGTTCATCCCATTTTGAGTGAAGCTTGTGCCCTCTTGGATGAGGCTCATCTGAGCAAGTGAAGCTTTCAGAGCCTGGGGCTCTCTGTCATGGGTTCCCACCTACCTCTGCGATACTGATCCTAACTACATCTTTTGATCTCTTTCGAGATTTAAGGGTCTCTTAAATAAGGCAAATTAATGAGCATATATAGCTGAGCCAGAGGTAGTTTGTGGGTGTGTTTCCCACATACCTAACTTTTGGCTATCTAATTCTTGGTAAACTTGGCCCCAAGTTGTTGAGTCTGGCCAAAGGCACAGCAGCAATTTTGGGGTATCTGGAAGTCTGAAGGCATCATCAAACTGCTGATGCACTCGCCCCACAGGTACAGGTTTTCCTGCTGGTGGCACCATACCCCCGAATATCAGTGTTCTTCATACATGCCATTCTCACTGGTGTAAAAGAACGCATCAAAGTTGTTTTTCATGTGTATTACCCTAATAATATGTGAGGATGTACATCTTTTCATATAAATATTGCCCATGGACATCTGTCGGTTATTTTCATGGAAGTGTCTAGTCATCTCCTCTCCCCATTTTAATTGCATTAATGGCTTTATGGCTTTATAAATTGTGTTATTGGTTATTGTTGCTGAGCTTTGTGAGAACTTTATATATTTTAGATATTAGACATTATTTCTGATGTATTATGTGCAAATATCTTCTCCTATTCAGTGTTTTTAAATTTAATTTCAGTTGGATTTTAGCCAGGTAGAAGCTTAATTTTATAAAATCTTAACAATTTACCTTTTTTCCTGTTTTCTTTGTCAATGGAAACAAATCTTTAAAAACACTTTTGGGGTCTAGATCCTGGAGCATTTTTCTTCTATTTTACTCAATGTATTTTATGGATTCTGGTCTAATTGCAAGGTCTTTAATCTATTCCAAATTAATTTTTATACACGGTGTGGGATGTGATTCAAATTTTACTTTTTTGGCTTGTGGTTGTCCAGTTTTCCCAGCACCATTTGTTAACCAGGATCCCCTTACTCCACTTTGTGCAGCCAGCTTTTTCATCATACATCAACTATTCACAGATCTGAGAGTTTATCAGAGGCTCCCAGTTCTAATCCAATGGGAATTCTTCCAGTCTGTTACCATGTTTTTATTACTATAACTTTATGCTATATTTAAACTCAGAATTGTGATGACTCCCAACTTATATTTTTCTCAGAATGGCTTTGGGTATTTGGAAAGATTTAGTATTCCATACAAGTTTTATTATATATCATTCTATCTTCTTAAAGAAACATCATAAGAATTTTGCTGGAGGTTTCATTGACTCTGAATATTACTTTGTTTAGGATTGTCATTTTGACGATGTTAATCATGGAATATTCTCCCTTGTTCTGGTGTTCTATTTCTTTCATACTGACTTGAAATTATCATGGTACAGGTTTTTCACATCTTTTGGTAAATAAATTTCTAGCTACTTGATATTTCGGGTCACTATTTTAAATGAGGAAATTTAAATAAATCTCTTTTCCAATTCACTATTTGCCTGTAGAAATGCAGCAGTTTATTATGTATTTTTGGTTTTTTAGTATGATACCTTCCTGTACTGTTTTATTATTTCTAAGTGTTGTGAAGTGGAATATTTAGGATCCTATATGTCATGTCATTTGGAAATAGCAGTGGTTTGATTTCTTCTTTTTTATTTTGAATATGATTTATTTTTATTGCCTGTTTTATTTTTCTGATGTGGTCTTCCAATACTGCATTAAATAATAGTCAGAAAAGTGGACATTTGTGCCTTGAGCTTGATCATAGAGATAATTACTGTCTTGAGTAATTTTCCGACTAAGCTTATTTTGTGAAGACTTAAAAATTGAAAATAGATACTGATTTTGTCAAAATGTTTTTGTGGATCAATTGATATTATCATAATTTTATCTTTCTTTTTGTTTAATGGGTCCATACATATTGATTAGGATAAAGTCTTCTTGATCTATTGATCTTTTGACCATTAAGTTATATTTATCCACATTTCTTATTACTACATTTTGAATTCTACTTGGTCTGATACTAGTATAGCTGTCTTAGCTTTTCTGTGTATTTATTAGTTTATTTTCCCCCTACATCTGTTACACTGAGCCTTGCGCTTAGCTCATAACTTCAAATGTGTTTACTGTATAAGCAACAGCAGGATGGATTTTATTTCCTGATCTATCAGCCTCTTTCTGGATTTTATATATGCATTCAGTCCACTGACATTTTGAAAAATAATTTACATTATGGAATTTGTCACCATCTTAATATTAGGGTTTGGTTGCTTTTGTTATTCACCATTTCTTTTGTATTGGGAACCGGTCAGTATTCATTTATGCAAAATGAATTTAGATTCAGAAAATTCTTTCAGTTTTTGTTTGTCCTAGAATATTTTAATCTTTCCTTCAAATCTGATGAGCAGTCTTGTGTGGAAAAACACTCTAGGTTGAAAAAACTTTTAAATTCAATGTTTTGAACAACTCATTCCATTCCATCCTGACCTGAATGTTTTGTTGAGAGATACGCTATCTTATTCTTTGTGAGATCTTCATTCCATTGACATTTAAATAAATTACTCATGGGAAGGAATTTCTTTCCATGTACCTATAATTAGTTTTCTTATTTTCTGAATTTGAGCTTTGCTTTTTATGATGACATTCAGTATCTTTAATAGAGCTGGTTTAGATGCAGCAAATGACCTCATATATTGATTGCCTAACATTGTTTTTTGCCCCTACATCAAAAGTGAGCATTAACCTTTCAGAATAGAGGACTCATTAGGAGGTTCATTATTTTGTCTTTTTTTGTGTCATACCTGGTGATGATCAGGGGTTACACTCTCTCTGCTTACAGGAATTAATCATGGCGGTGCTCAGTGGACCATTTGGGATGCCAGGAATTGAACTCATATCTGCCATGTGCAAGGCAAATGCCCTACCCAATATACTATCACTCTGTCCCTGGACGTTCTTTTCATTTAATGCTTTGTATATATCATTCCATTCTGTTCTTGGTTATAGTTTTATTTTATTTTATTTTTATTTTTTTATTTCCCCCCAACCCCCCCTGGTTATAGTTTTATTAGAGAAATATTTTCCAAATATTATGTTATTATTATAGCAGTGAATTTTATTCTAAACTCCATCATTCATGTTTTGACCCCAGTATATGAAGTTTTACATCTTCCTTGCTTCTTTATATATTCTGTCTTGTTGCATCTTATTATTTTGATCACAATGGTCTTGGAATTGTTCTGTTTGTTTATATCATTGCCATTCTTTGGACCTTATGGATAAGTGCATCTGTCTCTCTCCCCTTAAGCCTGGGGAAGTTATCACTCATTCTTTTAAAATCTAGCCATTCTTCTACTTGTACTCTTTTCTTTCTCTGTGGGAGATTCTATAACTCTAAGATTGTTTCCCCATAAGATTTTCAAGTCTATTCTGTTCAATTTTATCCAATCTCATTTCTACTGCCTCTTCTTTATTAATGGTGCTGTTTACTATATAATCAAGAGTATTGATTAAATTTTCAACTTTATGCAAATGCTGTTAAGACTTGTTACTGTGGTATTTAGAGTCTTCATTTTATGAAGTAAGTTCTCTTAGTACTTTAATCAGGAACTCTTCAAGTTTATTTACTATCTGTTTAAATATATTTTTCAGGTAATGGAACATTAGTTGGGTCACCTATCTAACCCTTAAAGGTTTAAGAGCATACAATCTCTAAGGAGTAATGTTGAACGCAGATAGAATATTTAAAAATCCTGTACTTATGTAATATAATATGCCAATTTATCAAGATTCAACCTATCCCCAATAACGTCTGCTATGAAAATGTCTCCTATTTGGAGGACAGACTTGAACAGTTGATTTTACCAAACCACAATAATTCCCAGTAATTTTGTACTTGGAGATAGACACACAAAGTCTTCATAAAAGGGATCAGGTTTTACTTTTTATGTGGATAAAGGCTACACCTAATTTTTCCAACTTAATGACAGGGCACAAGGACATCATTTTGTTCATTCCTAAGGTAATATTTCTAGGACTGGAGCCATAATGCAGTGGGTAGCACCATATATAGTGGCACCACATATATGAGCCCTGCTAGCAGTGATCTCCAAGCATATAGCCAGGAGTATGTATGCCCTGAGAATCGCCAGGTGTGACCAAAAAACAAAACTAAAGTAATATTCCTTAGAAACTATCCAATGACCACCTAGAAGCAAATGTGAATCATGGATTGTTTCTAGAGCAATCTGTCCCTGGTTGCAAATGGAAATAACTCGTTAGTCTTCCAGGATTGTGGATGTCAAGATGGGCACTGGGATGGACATAAATATGATAATATTACTATAAGAAATAATTTTATGGGTCATCCCATCTACTGGGTTTCTTCTGGTTTGTTTCCTCTGATTTTCATTCCTAATGTGTCGCATACTAAACTTAACCCTCATGGTCCATGAATCTTGAAACACCACAGTGGAGACTTATGAGACTCAATAAAAATCTTTGAATTCCCTTGTTTCCATTGTGATACAGAATCAGAAACATTGAATTTCTTCACAGCTGAATTGGAGGGGAGGATGTATGTGTTACTATTAAAGCAGCATTCTGTCAAAAGAATACACGAACACAGGACACAGAAAGGAACAAGCCCCAGCAAATTATGATTTCTCTTTCACTTCCTGAACAAACACCTCGTGGCATGGATCTTATCATTCTTGTTTCTAATCTGTGTGTTCATTTTAATTCTCATAGACAACCACTGTTTACTTAACTAATTGTAAGACTCATCTCCTCTAATCTTTAACAAATCAAAATGCTGATGCTACTCCAAGTAGAACTTGCTATGACAGATCCACCCAAGTTTTATTGAAGTCCTGTAGACTGCCCTCCCATGGGTGTGCTCCCTGGGTGCCCTATTTTCTTCACTCTAGTAAGCATAAAGGAGTCAGATAGGTCATTACTAATTCTTCTTCATGGATATTAGGTTCATTACTCATAAGGAAGTTTGAGACAAGCAGTGACTGATTATATATGGGCCTCAAAACTGGCAGGATCTCTAATATTTGCTCCCTGCATACTTTCCACATCACTTGAGACAGCTTCTATTAGAAACCAAGATGCAATATTCAACCCCTCCTGGTATCTGCATACCTCATAATACACTAGACAGAAAGGAGTTTCCTTTGTAGGTAAGATTTTATACCCAGAAACATGAACTTATTACCACCATATGCTAGGCATCCAATGAGGAGCTTCACTTGACACACCTTAACCGTATTTGGGAGACAAAAGATAGGGAGTTTCTTAAAAGAAAAATCCCAGTTAGATCTCAATAACAACCCATTTGGGCCACTTCAGGTTTCATGCTTTCTGTTTATTGTAAAATTTTCTATGATCTCTGACTCTCTGCCTTGTATACAAGACACAGAAACCTTGAAAATAGGTAACTCTAAGAGTGACTGGGGACACTGACCTGGACCAATTACTACTTGTGGCAAAACCTCACATTAAAAGAAATCTTCATTTCAAATCCAATGTTGTTTCTAGATTATTCCTTGTGGTTATTTCTATAATTTCAAAGTATAACTTAGGAACAAACACTGTAGAACTTTGTATATCAAGTTTTGTTAATCACAAAACTTTCAGGCTATATTTCATATCTAAGTCACACAGAAAAGTCACAGGGAGGGAGAGTGAGAGGTGGAGAGAGGATAGAAAGAAAGGAGAGAGAGAGAGTAAGAGAGAGAGGATTAGCTCATACGCAAATCAATGTCTTTATTGCAGGTGAAGATGGACTATACATACAAAAAATCAATTAGGGAATTTCACTATTGCATTTCAGTGATACTTGATCACAGTAAAAGGAGGCAAGATAGAGGTACCTGATATATTGGTATACCTGGTTACCTAGGCAGGGTGTTCACAGACGTTGGTAGGGGGTGTTAAAGTAGCAGGAAAATCAAAAGGACACAGGGTGCTCTTGGGAAGGTGGGAGGCACCGGCCCCTCCCGCTGCCGAGATGTGATCCCGGGGGCCGCACGCAGCTGCACGAGTGTGAATTCAGACCCAGCAAAACCTCTTTCAGCATGGGCAACTCCTCACAGAATGTCTCCAGCCTGAGAACTAAGCCGTGGCCCCGTGCCTGCCCAGAAGGGGAAAGGTATTTCTCTCTTTTGCATGTCCCCTCCCGGGGATGAAGGGTGTGGTGTCCGCCATATTATGACAACCACAGATGGGATTTATGACAAAAACTGCACAAAAGGATGTGAGGGTGCTCTTGGGAAGGTGGGAGGCACCGGTCCCTCCTGCCACTGTCGAGATGTGATCCTGGGGGCCCCACGCGTGTGCGGCTCCTCATCAGCTGCGCGAGCGTGAATCCAGACCCAGCCAAACCACTTTCGACATAGGCAGCTACTTGCAGAATGTCTCCAGCCTGAGAACTAAGCCACGACCCCATGCCCACCCAGGAAGGAAAAGGAATTTCTCTCTCTTGCCTCTTCCTTTCCGGGGATGAAGGGCATGGGGACCACCATATTATGACAACCACAGATGCAGTTTACAAGCTTGCAATAATCCAATATCCAAAAAAAATCTCCCTGGACTTAGTTGTTAAAGTACAGAAATCCAAAACCATGTGACCTCATTTCTCTTCACAACAGGTCTGACTCTAGTGGGGTTCTCCTAACAATAATGGTGAGGTTTGTGTTGAAATATTGAATGTAATGAAAGTAAATAGAAAGTAAAGTGAAATTTATCAGTTACAAGGCGGGGTGGGGGGGTGCAGAGGTGAGCGGGATGGGAGGTGTACTGTGGTTTTTTTTTGTTTTCGGTGGTGGGATATGGGCACTGGTGAAGGGATGGTTGTTTCAGCATTTTATGACTAAGACTTAAGCCTGAAACCATTGTAATTTTCCACATAGTGATTCAATAAAATAAAATTCTTATTGAAAAAAAAAACTGCAGCAAAAGGACACAGGGTGCTCTTGGGAAGGTGGGACGCACCGGCCCCTCCCGCCACCGAGATGTGATCCCGGGGCCTCTCTGCAGCTGCACAGCGTGAATCCAGACCCAGCAAAACCTCTTTCGGCATGGGTAACTCCTCGCAGAATGTCTCTAGCCTGAGAACTAAGCCGCCGCCCCGTGCCTGCCCAGGAGGGGAAAGGTATTTCTCTCTCTCGCCTCTTCCTTTCTGGGGATGAAGGGCATGGTGTCCGCCATATTATGATGACCACAGATGGGGTTTTCAAGCTTGCAATGATCCAATATCTGGAAGAAATCTCCCTGGACTTAGTTGTTAAAGTACAGAAATCCAAAACCGCGTGACCTCATTTTTCTTCACAATAGGTCTGACTCTAGTGGGGTACTCCTAACAATAATAGTGAGGTTTGTGTTGAAATATTGAATGTAACCAAACTAAACAGAAAGTAAAGTGAAACTTATCAGTTACAAGGCGGGGGCTGGGAGGCGGGATGGGAGGTGTAGTGTGTGGATTTTTTTTTTTGGTGGTGGTATATGGGCACTGGTGAAGGGTTGGTTGTTTCAACATTGTATAACTGAGACTTAAGCCTGAAGGCATTGTAATCTTCCACATGGTGATTTAATACAATAATTTTTTATTAAAAAATAAATAAAGTAGCAGGAAAATATGAAGCAATACAATTTACAACATATAGACTATAGGCAGATATAGGTATGTTTTACTGGGGAATTTTCTTTTTGAAAATGGTTATTAGTAGTTCGGCAGTTCATTGAGGATATAGGTTTATAAAGTTTCAAAGGTATTGGTTTTTTTCTAGGGGCAGCTTTAACTTTCCAATATTTATGTCCTAGCTCTTAGCCTCATCAAAAGAGAATGCTCTTAGTTACCCATAATTGACACGATATCAAGAAAATGAGATACGTTCTAATTTCATGACCCTCTTAACTGTTGTTTTTGTATTTGGACCACACCTGGCTGTGCTCATGGCTTCCTTCCAACTTGTTGCTGAGAAATCACTGCTGTGGGATTCAAGAGACCATATACAGTATTGGGGACCTAACCAGGTCCAACCACTCAACCACTGGCAAAGCAAGTGACATGTATACTCTACTTCTCTGACGACTTCCTCCACTTGATTTTGAAACTACAAGATTTTTCCTCTACTCTGAGGAAGCCTCAAGGAAGGCCTCAAGGAAGGCTCATGGCCAGCACAGAGCTCAGTATCTTGACACCCTCTCTCCGCACCATAGGCAACATCGTCACGGGCACGGACCATCAGACGCAGGTGTCCCTGGACGCTGGCATGCTGAGCGTGCTGCCCCAGCTCCTGGAGCACCCGAAACTCTCCATCCAGAAAGAGGCTGCCTGGTCCCTGAGCAGCAACGTGGCCGTGGGGCCCTGCCATCACATCCAGCACTCATCACCTCGATGTGCTCCCGCTCCTGGTCGCTCTGCTGAAAAACTGGGAGTACCGAATCTAGAAAGAGGCTGTGTGGACCATCGCTAACTTCACAACGGGAGGCACCACTGATCAGCTAATCCACCTCGTCCTTGCTGGCATCCTGCAGCCACTGGTGAATCCGCTCACTCTGCATGACACCAAGATCATTCTCATTGTCCTCAATGTCATCTCCTACATCTTCCAGGCCGCCGAGTCCTTCTCCCAGAAGCAGAGCTTGTGTCTCCTCGTGGAGGATCTCGGCGGTGTTGACAGAATCGAGGCCTTGCAGTTCCACAAGAACCCGCAGATCGCACTGTCGGCCTCCAGGCTTATGGAGAGACACTTGTGTGAGGAAAAAGAAAATGAAGTACTGTATTCGGCTCTAGAAGAAAATGAAGCACTGTATTCGGCTCTGGACACAGACCACGAATTCTTTAGGCGCTTAACCAATAAGCACCAAAGCCGCCCAGCCCCCATGCCAGCCTCAAGAACCTTGCCGGGTGCTTTCCTGAAGAAGTAGGTCTGTGTGTTGGTAGGTGAGGCTTTTTTAAACTAAGAGTTAATAAAATGTTCAACACTTTTTTTATGGTGGAAAAAAAACCTGTATTTAGGATTAGCCAGCTGGACTGTTTAGATGATCCCAATTTTGTTGGCGACATCCAAGGCGTCATAATCAAGAGCTAGCCAAACATATGCCTTTTTCTCTCCATCAGGCCTAATCAGGGTGTTGACCTTGGCTACATCAATGTCATAGAGCTTCTTCACAGCCTGTTTAATCTGGTGCTTGTTGGCCTTGACATTCACAATAAACACAAGTGTGTTGTTATCTTCTATCTTCTTCATGGCTGACTCAGTAGTGAGAGGAAACTTGATGGTGGCATAATGATCAAGCTTGTTTCTCCTGGGGGCTCTCTTCCAAGGGTATTTGGGTTGTCTTCTCAGCTGCAGGGTCTTGGGTCTTCAGAAAGTGGGTGACGTGCGGATCTTTTTCTTTTTCTGGCTGTGGACGCCTTCTAGCTCTGCTTTCTTGGCCTTCAAAGCTTTGCCTTTGACTTCAACTTTGGGAGGGGCAGGGGCTTCCTTCTTGGCTTTCGGCGCCATCTTCGTAAAAAGGCAAAACGTTCAACACTTTAAAAAAATTTTTAAAATTACTTTAGGGCATTGTGGTTGCCGTAAGTAAGTATTTTTACTTAGCTATGCATTTAAATTGGTTTTGTTTCTTTTTTGCTTTTTTGGTCACACCCGGTGATGCTCAGGGGTTATTCCTGGCTCTGCACTCAGGAATTACTCTTGGCGGTGCTCAGGGGATCATATGGGATGCTGGAAATCAAACCTAGGTTGGCCATGTGCAAAACAAATGCCCAACCCACTGTGCTATCATTTCAGCCCCCAGGTTTTCCCTTTTTAACTGCAAATTATTGCTTTTTTTTCTGATTATCTATTATGTTATGAAGTATAGTACATGAGTCTCAGTCTTTTAAAAATTTATACTCTTTAGATTGAGTTTCTGCATGTAATATTTTATGTTTATTAAAATGTACATAAATGAATAAATAAACTATTATTAAAATAAGTATAAGAGTAAGCTCACCAAATCCACATATTTAGTAATACATGTTAAATAATTAACAACTTAAAATTTCAGTTTTAGGTGATCATACGTTTATTTTTAGAAAAACACTTTTTCATATAATGCAGCAATAATATAATTTCATTCTTGATTAGTAAAAAAGCTGTGTAAATGTGTGTTTTTAAAGACTGACTTCTAATAATCTAATCTGATTATTTTAGGTACAATTTAAAAACAGTAATTGCCACACATGCATATTTATGTGTGCATGCATATACTCATGCACATATCTATTAATAAACTAGCAGCTACTATGTTTTTAAGATTCTTTCAAGATTTTTCCTGTTGAAGTATTTCATTATGACTACATGTAACAAGAAGTACCATAGAAAAGTAATGAAAATAGAGACTAAAAAAAGATTAGACAGATTGTTTATTGTCCAGTATAATAATAATTGAGGGATTGTTGAAGAAATTATAATTTTATTTCTGTAATAGGCAAAAAGGCAAGGAAAGGGAGATTTTTTTTTTCTTTTTGGGTCATACCTGGCAATGCAAAGGGGTTACTCCTGGCTCTGCACTCAGGAATTACCCCTGGCGGTGCTCAGGGGACCATATGGGATGCTGGGAATCGAACCCAGGTCGGCCGTGTGCAAGGCAAACGCCCTACCCACTGTGCTATTGCTCCAGCCCCAAAGGGAGATAATTTTTGACATCTGGGAAAATTGGGTTGTATATTTATAAATGCAACAACTCATAGAAATTAGCTTATAGAAAAAAAACCAGAATTATGACTAGTTAATTTCTCTAGGACCTTGATGGGGAGTTTAAAGGAAGAGAGGAATTTTCTGAGCTCTACAAGGTCATATGGAACAGTGAGTCATGAATATCCTCCATTTGCCTCTCTTCTGATAAAAGAGAGCCTTCAGAGACCTCTGCCTTTTGGATGAATATAACTCTAAATATCTCAACTTACTTAGATACGTTAATATTCACCCTCTTTATATTTAAAAATTATTTGTATTTTTAAATTTATTTTAATTTTTTTATTGAATCACCATTTTTATTAAGTTATTCATGGTTGGGTTGTTATCATACAATGTTACAACAGCCCTCCCTTATGCATTTCTCAGCACCAATATCCCCAGTTTTTCCTCCTTCCATTGCCACCCTCAGTTTGCCTTTATGTCAGGCACTCTCTCTTTCTCTCTCTCTCTCTTTCTCTCTCTCTCCCTCTCTCTCTCCTCTCTCTTGTTTCTATCTCTCAATATGTCTGTCTTTCTCTTACTTTAGGGCATTGTGGTTTGCGGTACATATACTGAAAGGTTATCATGTGTATCCCTTTCCCTATTTCTGTATTCAGTTCTTGTCCAAAGTGTTCATTTTACAATTATTATTGTAATAGTGGTCCCTTTTATATCCTTAATGCCCTCTCCTCCAAGTTGTGGCAATCTTCCAAACATAGACCAGTCCTCCTGTCCATCTACTGTCCTTGGGCAATAGTTCAAACTATGCTTTTTATGTCCCATAAATGACTGCTATAATTCTATGTCTATCTTTCTCCTGCTGATTCATTTCATTCAGTATGATACTCACCATACCTATCCATTTATAAGCAAATTTCATGACTTCATTTTACCTGGTGACTGCAAAGTATTCCATTGTGTAGATGTACCATAGTTACTTTATCCAGTCATATGTTCTTGGGCACTGTGGTTGTTTCCAGATTCTGGCTATTGTGATAGTACTCTAATAAAAAGACAAGTGCAGATGGCATTTCTGCTGTGTGTGTGTTTTGGCCCCCAGGAGATAATACCCAGAATAATATTGCTGGGTCATATGGAAGAGTAATGTTTAGTTTTTTTAGGAATGCCCCTTTGGTTTCCAAAAAAAAACTGGACCAGTAGGCATTCTCACCAACAATGAATGAGAATCCCTTTCTCCCTGCATCCTCACCAGAATTAGTTTTTCTTATTCTTTTTGATGAGTTCTAGACTCTGTGGTGTGAAAAGATAGCTCATTGTTTTCATGTGCATCTCTTGATGATTAGTGACGTAGAAATATTTTTCATGTGCCTTTGGCCATTTGTATCTCTACTTTAAGGAAGTTTCTGTTCATTTATTCTCCCCATTTTTGATGGGGTTGGATGTTTTTCTCTTGTAAAGCCATACCAGGTCCTTATGTAACTTTGAACCCCTTATCAAACAGGTATTGGGTAAATACTTTTTTCCATTCTTGGGCTGTCTTTGTATCTTGCTTACCACTTCTTTAGAGGTGCAGAAGATTCTTAGTTTAATGTAGTCCCACTTGTTTTTCTTTGCTTCCATTTGCTTGGTTGTAGGATAACATAGCCTCAGGTAGTTTAGGTTTATTGGGTTACTCCTGTTACAGTGCTCCTATACCTCTTTGTTTATTTGTAGCTTCTTTCTTAGTGTTCTGTTGACTTGTAAATAATGTTTTTCTCTTCTCCTTGAGTCCTTTGCATAGTTTATTCATAGCAAGTCCTTTTTGTATGGACGAAGGAAGACTTAACAAATGTTATGCTTTTGTAACCTGGGAGTCATTTGACTCTACATGATATTTTCCTCCAGGGCATCTGTTCTCTTGACCTAAGCCTCAGCTGTCCTTACTTCCTAGCATCCCCAAAGCAGGGTCCTGAGGACGTGGGACGAGAAGGATCCAGGGCAAGCGGTGAGTTGTGTGCTACCCTGGCATCGAGATGGGCCTGGCCAAAGTGCCTAATGCTTAACTATAAGTTAAGAGCTTGATCATGGACAAATGTTGTCATGATCCAAACAGTGATAACTAGATTCGGACCCTGCTAGGGTGAGGAATGATTAATCTGGCCTGAGTGCTGTGGTCTGAGCCTGTGGCAAGATGTTGCCAGGAGAGCTGCCTTGCAAACCTCAATGTATCTCTTGCTATGTCCATGCAAAAATAACTAGTATTAAGATGTTAATGAGTGTTTGGAATGGGGAGAGGAGAAAAAACCCTTAAGAGGTATTTTGCCTTCTGGCAGTCAGGAAGGGCTTTAAAACGCCCCTAGGTTATGTTCCCTTTAAACCTGACAGCCCTCAGGAAGGGCTTTCTTATGTTGATTTTGCTACCTGGCTGGGTGTAGCCTAGAGGGCAAGGTGGGAGAGAGAAGTAGGAGAGAGAGGAGAGAAAGAAGCTGCAGTTGATCCAGAGAGAGACCGGAGCTGGGAGTGCAGGAGATGAGAAAGATGGAAGATTGAATAAACGGTAACTAATCAGCAACCAGCTTGGTCCTCATTCTTCCTTCGCCTTTCCTTAACCACCGGCCGTCCCCATCCAGTCCACACACGGTTCCAGAGCATCGAACACGGGTGGTGAGACAGAGCCGCCCGGAGAGCCCGCGAGTGCACTTGCCCCTCGCGTTCCTTAGTTTTTTACACTTGGTCAATGGTGTTTGATCTTTGAAGATAACTTTATTTTCAAAGTCATGGAAGGTTCTGCTTACACTTTTCCCCATGAACCTTATGGATTCAGGTTTGATATTGAGGTCTTTATTCCACTTTGATCTGACTTTTGTTCATGGTAGTAGAAGGAGGTTGAGTTCATTTTTTTTGCAACAAGCTGCGCAATTTTCCCAGTACTACTTGTTGAAGATGCTTTCCTTGCTCCACTTCTTGGTACTTTATTCCTTGTCAAAGATTAAATGAGCATATATTTGAGGGTTTGCACCAGAGTATTCAATTTTATTCCACTGGTCTGTGGATTTGTATTTATTGCAATACCATGCCATGGTGTTTTAATTACTGCTGCTTTGTAGTACAGTTTGGATTTGGCATTCTCCCTCTTTATTTAGGTTTTGTATTTACTCCATTGTGGCATTAAAGACATAAATGCGTCCCTAAATAAAATACAAACAGGGGCATATTAAGGATGCAATCTTGATAACTTGACCTTGGATTAAAAACACAGATATTTGGATAAAATGAAAATCATACCAGAAGTGACACGAGGACAGTAGTGGAGGATTATGCAAATTTGGATGATTGTGGTGAAGTGTAGAAACTTGATACATAAATACTATAAACTTTAATGCTATTAACAGTGTATTACTTCAAATATAATAAAATTTTTAAAGAACAATTACTCAAATTATATTATGCATATCATATGCTAAAACCAAAAAAATATATCAGCACTGCTGTGTTTTTAATTTTTAATTTTTTTATTGAATCACCATGAAGTACAGTTACAGACTTACAAACTTTCGTGCTTCAGCTTCAGTCATACAATGAAGGAGTACCCATCCCTCCACCAGAGCCCATTCTTCACCACCAATGATCCCAGTATCCCTCCCACCACCCCCACCCCATTCCCAGGCCCCACCCCACCTCTTTGGCAGGGCATTCCCTTTTGCTCTTTCTCCTTTTGGGTGTTGTGGTTTGCAATAGAGTTATTGAGTGGCCTTCATATTCAGTCTATAGTCTGCTTTCATCACGCCTCTCCCATCCTGAGCGGGCTCTCCAAGAACCCTTTACTTAGTGGTCCCTTCTCTATCCAAGCTGTGAGAGTGGCTTCCAGGCCATGGAGAAATCCTCCTGATACTTATTTCTACTATTGTTGGGTGTAAGTTTCCCATTCTGTTACTTTATATGTCACTAATGAGTGCAATCAATATCAGCGCTATTGTTGAGTAGCATGATATATTTGTTGAGTGATATCATGGATGTAAGAGGATATTTTAATAATCAGAGTTCAAACACTAGCAGCAAAATTGATGCTCCTAAGGGGCCAAGGGAAGGCATCAGTCATTTGAACCAAAACCAGATATTTTAAAAATTTTAATTGAGAGCCTGTCATTCACAATGCTATTTATAATGCTTTATCCCCACCCTCCCCTTACACAAACTATTTATACACCATGGTTTACAAAGTTATCCATGATGATTTGTTACAGGCATTCAATATTGCAACACCAATTTCACCACCACTGTCTCCTTTCCTCCACTATTGTCTCCATATTCCCAACCACCCTTTAGCCTTCCCCCATAGCAGGCCCACAATAATTTATTTTATATTTCTCTTTACCAATAAATGGTTAATAGAATGACTAAACAAAATTTCCTTAGAAAGAATTAGTGAAAAATTGTATCTTATTATGGGAACATTAAGTCCTTGTCTGAGGGATTCATAAAATATTATTAAAAGTTAAACTTTCCATGTTAATCTTTTTGTTAATAGATATTGGTTGTCTTCCACGTTACATCCCATCCAATGGTGTGCTACTACTGGATTATCAGTATTGTGAAGTTTGGAGATTCACAGTGGCACATTCGAGAAAATCCAAAATTCTTAACTTAGCAGTCCAGCTGGAATTAAAGTTTTATCTGGGCCATGTCCAAGAAATTTTTGCAGTTAATTGATCTTTTTTTTGAGATTTGCTTATGAATCTTTGGAACAAAGCCAATAGATGACTACACAGCAATGGAGATGGTTCATCAATAATGGTTTCTTATGCATATAATTCCAACATCACATCCCTCACCAGTGTACTCTTCCCTCTTTTAAGAACTCCAATACCCTTTCCACCTAGCATTTCCCCAACTCAATAGTGTGAACAAGCTCTCCCATTATTTTGCCTTTGGATCTTTGTTGTTACCTTTCTTTTAGCTTTAAGTCCCATTTATGAGAGAGATGGTTGTTTTATCCCTTTCCTTCTGACTGACTTCAACTTGGCTGCCCTCCTGTCATTCTTAGAGGGTCACAGATATAGCAACTTGATTGACCAAGCATGTGTGCATGTGTGTGTGTGTGTGTGTCTGTGTGTGTACATTTATCTTCAGTTTGTCTGTCTGTGGGTGAAAATTATAAATGTTGAGATACTTGGAACTTCACTGGCCCATAAGTAAGCTGAAAGAACTCTAAACTGAGTATTGACTACAATGAGCAGTTGTGGAATTAGAGACAAAAGACAGCAGTGAGATAAGAGCTCTGTGAGAGAGTGCAGTGCTTTACCTTAAAAACCTTAGCTAAATTTAATAAGAAATTAGACCGTTTTGCAACTATAGAGGCATAGAATATATTAAAACTAAATTTAGGAATGTTTTCTCAGGCTTTCATACACATTGACAGTTTAGACTTTTTCTTTTTCTTATGTATTTTTCTTATGTTTAGGGAAAACCAAGGACTTCTTTTCTTGCCTGAAAATATTTTTTTTTGTTTCCGTATGGAGTTCTTAGATTTTTCTTCTGGGAAACTTATGATTTGAAGTAATTGTATAATGTAAAACTGTTACAAAGAGAAATAATTTAGTTTAAGCTTATAAATTTGGATGTAAAACGTTTTTACTTATCAATGTTAAGGGACTGGAATTAATTCCACATATCGGGACATTAACTTGTTCTAGTTTCTTAAGATTTTTGACTAATGCAAAGATAAAGTGATTTGGGCTAATGATTTTCAAGTTTGGTCATTCTCATTGAAAGGCAACATGAATGAACAAAAGTTTAACAGGTCTAAAAATATTCGATCACTGAAACTTTTTATAACTCAAAATTTTGTTACTTGAAGAAAGGTATGTTTTAACGTGCACTAATTATCAGGTTTAGAGAACAAATTTCTATATATCACTCTTTTTAGAAGCAGTGCTCAGTCTCAGAAGATTTGCTTGCTTGTTAGGGAGTTAGTTTCTGATAACTAACTTAAGAGAAAAAAATGGCTGTTTTAAAACTCAGCTGCAACTCTGATGAACCGTTTAACTTTAATAGCTTAAAAATGGAGTTTCGACAAAATATGTGATAAGAATTGTAAACAGTCTGCCCAGTACAAAAATATGCATGCTATTAATAAGATGTTTCATGGTAATTTATGTATTATAATCCCATAATGTCTCTGCAGTTCCTTAGAGATCAATGTTTTAAAACAGGTATGTTTTGGTTAAATTGTAGCATGAAGGAAACTTTTTTGCCGAGTATGATATATTATAAGATCTTTAATGCTAAAGTCTTTGGACATCTATCGAACTGATGGAATGTCTTTTATTCATTCAGAGACATCTATAGCAAAACTTTAGATATAAGTACTGTAGACCAAAATTTTGTCACCCTAAGGACAGTGGTTAGCAACTTGTTTCTGAATTTCTTGAAACCCAAGCTGTACAAAGTTCAGGGAGACAAGGAAGTCATTCTTTAAGATGTGACTATAAGGAGTAAAATGTATATATCAAAAAAGAAAAATAATGGATAGAGATATTAGCAGTGGTAGGAATAAATCCTATTAAATTTGTAAAGCTGGTTTGAAGTGGAATGACAGGGTAGAATGAATGTAAAGGAATGTGTAGAAGGTTTGAGTACGTGTTTCGAGAAAAAAACTGTATGATCAAACTGAATTGTTATAAGGCGATCTTTAAATTGTATTTGCAGAATTGATTGTTCTTACATGGCAGAAGAACATCATTTTGGATCTGAACCAACTCCAAACAAACGCGTTTTGTTTGTACCTATCTGGGTTAAAAATGACAATGAATGGGAGGCACAAACACTTCTAATCCAGGAGGAAAGGATAAGTTTATGTTTCCATAGAAGATATATCCCCAGAAAAGGCTATGGGTTCCACTTCCATTTGTTAGACCCTGGCACTGAAGGCAGCCATCCAGCCTGAAGAGGGAATAGCAGTGTTCCCCCAGCAGAAGAACTCTTGGTTACTTTTCTCAAGAAGATTCTAAATGCTCTGGCATATTTGTTGTACTGCTGGTTACTCTCACTACCTGTGGATACTTCAAGCTTCTGTCAACAAGGATGTGAAGCAGCAAGTTTACACCTTGCAGCAAGCAATACTTTTAGTCCAGGGGCAGTTTGATATGTTGTAACAACAATTTGAATATTTATGTGATTAGAATAGTTCTTCTAGTTGTATTACCCTTGAGCTTTATAATGAGTCCTCCCATAAGTGAGAAAAAAGTCAGGTATCATTTGTGAGACCTAAGGGAATCTCTCCCTGATGTCTAATCTCCCAAGAAAGTAGCTAGTTAATATTTTCTGAAAGATATTGCCTAATGTATGCTAATGGGGTTTGATCCAGGGAATAGTTGATGCCTTGCAGGGAATGGATCCCTATTCTTGGTGACAAAGCATGACTCATGCTGTGGGAATTGCTGGAGTGGTACTTATAATTTTACTTGTGTTCTTGTCTTTAGGATTCTGTTTCCTGTGACGAAGAATAGACTTTGCAAAGGAGGCCCAGTCTCTAACTCATTTCGATATTCGTCGGTTAAAAAATAAATAAAGGCAGGGTGATATCGGAATTCTCTCTGTCACCGCCCATTAACCACCAGAGGTTATTGGGTTTGGTGGTACACCCCAGGTCTTGACATCTCTGGGAACTGTTTTGTTGCTGGGGAAAATTGATATTTTCAGAGAATAACATAGATTAATTGGCCTTGCTATTACTGACGGCTCATGTCTTGGCACATTGGAAGCAGACATCGTTGTGGTCTTTTTTTCTTTTTGGGTCACACCTGGCAATTCTCAGCAATTACTCCCGGTGGTTCTCTGAGGACCATATGTGATGCTGGTGATCAAACCAGGTTTGGCTGTGTGCAGGGCAAATGCTCTACCCGCTGTAATATCACTGCAGCCCCAAAAAGCAGACATCTTTGGGTGTCAGCAATACTTCAACCTTGCCTCTATTTTAGAGCCTTAAGGACGGTGTTCCAGCAGCTTCTTCTTTGCCATAAGAACCCTCTTCCTTCCTTTGCCACCTGTGCAGATAGGCACATTTCTTCAACCTGGATTTTAATCATTGCTTCTCCTAATAAACTGTGTCATATTACTATGAGCTTATGGCCTGTGTGGATTGCTTTGTCTCAGCCATGCTGAATGCAGAACCCTTGAGCATCCATTGAGAGAAAATGTCTCCATGTTCTTGGGGTCCAGTTAACTGCAGTAGAGCTACATATGGCCACTGGCAAAGTTGGACACTGTAAATATTCCATGAATAGTGTGTTTTATTTCTTCTGCTAATGTTAAGAATAAGTGTCATGCTTTTATGGACACAATAATTTCAGTTTAAGTGCCTACTCCTGCTTGAATTGAAAGAAGGAGGTAGATTGACTTAACTCTTATTGTTTGAATATGACCAGGGACATTGAAAGACTTTTCATAATGCCAGGTTAAGTCTGAGATCAACACTGTGTAATTTACGAATATCAGTTCAGGAAACAAATAAATGAGAGAGAAAGACCTATACCAAGTATGAAGGAAGCATAAGAATTATAGGTACCACTTAGGTAATAGAATCCTATTTTAGGGTGCATACAAGAAGACAATAAAAATGCCATTTTGACTACACACTTGCCTCATTAATTCATACACACATATATATCTACATATATATGAATATATATGGATTCAGCACAATCAACCATATCCACACAGTGACCAAGCTCATTGTAGTTTCGTGTGAGTTCAAGATGCTGCTTTGTCTAACATTCATTGATTTAAAGAAGGCCTTTGATTCTGT
Source organism: Sorex araneus (assembly GCF_027595985.1). NCBI lineage: Eukaryota > Metazoa > Chordata > Mammalia > Eulipotyphla > Soricidae > Sorex > Sorex araneus. The sequence continues at coordinate 130,564,168 of NC_073313.1, forward strand.
TGAGACTAAACCTAATGTTGTAGCTATGAGGAAGTTCTGGGAACGCTGCCTTGCAAGCAGTGCTTGCAAACAGCATGTCAGCTGCAAAAAATAGGAACTCTGAGTGAACTGGGTTGGGGTCAGCATGTTCCAATGCAGCCGCCTTCTGTTATAGATTAACTGTGCTATGATTGGATGAAAGTTAAACACATACCTTATTGGGTTATTGTGTAGGCTTGCATAGATATTGATGTGGAATATATGGGAAGTGGGATGTATAGATTTACAAGGTGGTCTGATTTACTTCATCAAGAACTTTGTGCGTCATTAGGCTACAAAATAATATGTACCTTAAGGTGTTTTGATCTTAAAGTAGAGAGAGAGTATGGCGAATATTGTCTGCCATGGAGGCAGGGAGAGGGTGAGAAGGGGGGGGTATAACCGGGATATTGGTTGTGGGGAATGTGCACTGGTGGAGGGATGGATGTTTGATCATTGTGAGATTGTAACCCAAACATGAAAGCTTGTAACTATCTCACGATGATTCAATAAAATTTAAAATTCTTTTTTAAAAAAGGTGTTTTGATCTTATGTATTTTGATCTTATGTACTCTGATGTATGCTGGATGTTTTGATCATCAGCCCAATAAAAAGGGGGTGCAAAAGCTACTCAGTGCTAAATGGTCTAACTGAGCTTTAGCCCTCCATTTTCAAACATTCCTTTTAAACAACCCTTGCTAATCTCTGTGCCCCCGACTGATGACTCTAGAACTAACAACCCAACATTCTGCTGTCTACAAGAAACACATCTGAACAGTCAGAACAAATGCAGATTCAAAATCAAAGGATGGAAAACAATCCTTCAAGCAAAGAACTTCCTCAAAAAAGCTATGGTGGCCATACTAGTATCTGACAAAATAGATCTCAGGCTGAAAAAGATTAGAAGAGACAGCGAAGGTCATTTTTTAAAATAATCAAGGGATATGTACAGCAGGAAGAAATCACACTCTTAAACATATGTGCACCCAATGAGGAGCCTGCTAAATATTTAAAACAACTTCTAGTAGACTTCAAGGAGGACATTGCTAGCAACACAATAGTGTTCGGAGACTTCAACACCGCCCTATCACCCCTTGATAGATCAACAAGACTAATCCTTAATAAGAACGTACTGGCTTTAAAGGAAGAAATGGAAGAGAGAGGGCTAATAGATGTATACAGGGCTCTTCATACCCAAAAAATGAGTAAACATTCTTTTCCAGCGCACATGGAACATTTTCCAAGATAGACCATGTGCTGGGCCATAAAACATACCTCAACAGAATCAGAAACCTAGAACTTGTAACAATTCTTCTTTCAGACCACGATGCACTGAAGATAGAAGTTAATCACACACAGACATGGAGAATCAAATAAAACAACTGAAAATTAAAAAACTCGATGTTGAACAATTAATGGGTCAGGAAGGAAATCAAGCAAGAAATCAAGAGATACCTGGAAACAAATGAGAATGACAACACAAGCTGGGAGAACTTGTGGGACACTGCTAAAGCAGTGATGAGGGGAAATCTTATAGCTCTGCAAACATTCCTCAGGAGGGAAGAAAGAGTCCACATAAATAAGCTGACTTCAAAGCTCAAGATCGTAGAAAAGGACCAAGAAAAGTAGCCCAAACCAGGAAGGATGAAGGAAATAATAAAACTTAGAGCAGAACGTAATGACATGGAAACACACAAAATATCAGAAAGATCAATGAAACCAAGAGCTGGTTCTTAGAGAAAATAAACAAAATAGATAAACCTAATCTCTAGCCAGACTCGCAAGGAAAAAGAGAGAGAGGGAACCCAAATAAACTGAATAAGAAATGAAAAAGGGGACATAAAAACAGAAACAAGAGAAATTCACAAGATCATCAGAGATTATTTTAAAAGTCTGTATGCCACAAAACAAGAGAACCTAGAAGAAATGGATAAATTTCTGGATTCCTATAATCTCCCAAAGTTGAACCAAGAATACCTGGGATACATGAATAGACCTATTAATATCAAAGAAATTGAAACTGTAATCAAAACTCTTCTGAAAAACAAAAGCCCAGGTCAGATGGATTCACCAGTGAATTCTTCCAAACATTTAAAGAGTATCTATTGCAAGTTCTTTTTTTTTTTTTTTGCTTTTTGGGTCACACCCAGCGATGCTCAGGGGTTACTCCTGGCTTTGCACTCAGGAATTACTCCTGGCAGTGCTTGGGGGACCATATGGGATGCCGGGGATCAAACCCGGGTCCTGCCGTGTGCAAGGCAAACGCCCTACCCGCTGTGCTATCGCTCCGGCCCCTCTATTGCAAGTTCTTTTCAAGCTTTTCCAGAAAATGAAGAAACAGAAACTCTCTGAAACAGTTTTTATGAGGCAAATTTCACCCTAATACCAAAAGAAAACAGAGACACCACAAAAACAGAAAATGACATGCCTATATCTCTAATGAAGACAAATGTGTAGATCCTTAACAAAATATTAGCAAATAGAATCCAACAATTCATCAAAAAGATCATACACTACGACCAAGTGGGATTCATCCTGAAGATGCAAGGATGGTTCAACATTCACAGGTCAGTCAATATTATTCATCATATCAATAAAATAAAAGATAAAAATATATGATTATATCAATAGATGGAGAGAGAGCATTTGACTAGATCCAGCATCCGTTTATATGGAAACTCCCAGCAAAACGTGTATTGAAGGAACTTCCCCCAATATAGTCAAAGACATCTACCACAAGTCTATGGCAAGTATTATCTTCAATGAGGAAAAACTAAGAGCCTTCCCTCTAAGATCAGGGGCAAGACAAGAATTCCCACTTTCACCATTACTATTCAATATAGTACTGGAAGTACTTGCCATAGCAGTTAGGAAAGAAAAAGGCATCAAGTGCATCCAAATAGAAAAGGGAGAAATCAAACTCTCACTATTTGCAGATGACTTAATACTGTATTTAGAGAACCCTAAAGCCTCTACCAAGAAGCTCCTAGAAACAATAGATTTGTACAGTAAGGTCACAGGGTATAAAATCAATATCCCCAAATCCATGGCTTTCCTATATGGAAATAATGAGATAGAAGAAAGTGATATGAAAAAAGCAATCCCATTCACAATCACGCCTCAGGAAATTAAGTACCTCAGAATGAACTTAACCAAAGAGGTAAAGGACCTGTACAAAGAAAACTACAAAATTCTAGCTCAAGACATAAAAGAGGACATGAGGAAATGGAAGGACATCCCCTGCTCATGGATTGTGAGAATTAGCATTGTCAAAATGGCAATACTACCCAAAGCATTATACAGATTCAATGCAATCTCTTTAAGGGTACCAATGACATTCTTCAAAGAATTTGATCAAACATTTCTGAAATATATATGGAACAACAAGCCCCCACAAATAGTTAAAGCAATTATTTGGAAAAGAAAGATGGGAGGCATCACCTTCCCTAACTTCAAACTGTACTACAAAGCAATAGTAATTAAAACAGCATGGTATTGGAACAAAAGCTGATCCACAGACCAGTGGAATAGAGTTGAATATCCTTAGACACACCCTCAAGCATATGATCATATAATCTTTGATAAGGGAGCAAGATATGTGAAATGGTGCAAAGAAAGCCTCTTTAACAAATGGTGCTGTGAAAACTGGACAACTACATGCAAAAAAAGGGCTTAGACCTCTACCTAAGACCATGCACAAAAGGCAGATCAAAGTGGATTAAAGACCTCAACATCCGACTAGAATCCATAAGGTACATCGAAGAAAAGGTCGTCAAAACCCTCTATGACATTTAAGTTAAAGGTGTCTTCAAGGACGGAACGCCATTGACAAGCAAGTGGAAATCGAGACAAACAAATGGAACTATCTTAAACTAAGAATCTTCTGCCCCTCAAGAGAAACAGTGACCAAAATACAAAGACCATCTACAGAATGGGAAAGGATACTCACCCAATAGCCTCCGACAAGGGGTTAATATCAAAGATATACAAGACACTGGTTGAGCTCTACAAGAAGAAAATACCTAACCCCATCAGAAAATGTGGCAATGAAATGAACAGAAACTTCCCCAAGAAAGAAATCTGAATGGCCAAAAGGCACATGAAAAATTGCTCTTCATCACTAATCATCAGAGATATGCAGATCAAAACAACAATGAAATATCATTTCACACCACAGAGACTGACCCACATCTAAAAATACAAAAGATGGGGTTGGAGAAATAGCACAGCGGGTAGGGCATTTGCCTTGCACGTGGCCGACCCAGGTTTGATTTCCAGCATCCCATATGGTCCCCTGAGCACTGCCAGGGGGTAATTCCTGAGTGCAGAACCAGGAGTAACCCCTGTGCATCGCCGGTTGTGACCCAAAAAGCAAAAAATAAAATAAAATAAAATAAAAAACAAAAGAAACCAGTGTTGGCATGGATGTGTGGAGAAAGGGACTCTAATGCTGGTGGGAATGTCGACTGGTCCAACCTTTTTGGAAAACAATTTGGATGTTTCTCAAAAAACTAGAGATTGAGCTCCTATTTGACCCAGCAATACCACTTCTGGTAATATATCCAGAGATGCAAAAAGTACAGTAGAAACGACGTCTGCACTTGTATGTTCATTGCAGCACTACTTACAGTGGCCAGAATCTGGAAAAAACCCAAATGCCCGAGAACAGATGACTGGTTAAGGAAACTTTTGTATATCTACACTGTGGAATACTATGCAACTGTTAGAAAAGATGAAACCATGCAATTTGTATATAAGTTGATCAACATGGAGAGTATCATGCTAAGCAAAATGAGTCAGAAAGAGTGGGACAGACACAGAATGACTGCACTCACTTGTGAAATATACAGTAACATAATAGGAGACTAACACCTAAGGATAGTAGAGATAAGGCTTAGAGGGATTGCCTTATGACTTGGAAGCCAATCTCATGTGCTGGGGGAAAAGGCACGTGGGAGCGAGAAGAGACCAATAATTAAATGATGGTTGGAGGAATCACTCTGATGGTAGATGCGTGCCAAATGTAGACTATGGACCAAGCATAATGGCTGCTTAGTGCCTATATTACAAACCATAACACCCAAAAAAGAGAGAGAGAGTAAGAGGGAATGTGTCTGTCACAGAGTCAGGCAGAGGGAAAGGGTGGGGATGTTGGGAGGGACACTGGGAACATTGGTGGTGGAGAAAGGGCACTGGTGAAGAGATGGGTACTTGAACATTGTTTAATTGAAACCTAATCACGAAAATTTATAAGACTCTAACTGTATCTCATGGCGATTCACTAAAATAAAAACAAAAATAAAAATAGAGAGCTTAAAAGAGAGCAAAAAGGAAAAAAAAGAAAATATTTGATACTTCTGCTGATGTAGTAAGAAAGGCATCTAGTAAAGCTGTAAAGGAATCTATAAATGTTAAGAGTTATTTAAATATTTCATATTCAGTCATGTGTGTAAAATAAATTTGTTAATCCTGCTTAAGAATAATTCTCCTTAATTGATGAGTTAGTAGATCAGGTGGGGCTTTAAGAATCCATGCATATAAATTTCTGCAAATATAGCAAATCTTATTTATTTGATGCAACCTGGTATATAGAATTTTAATGTGATAGTATCATTTTAGAAGTTTGATTTAGGATTATTTGCCTATGTGTAATGAATTATTAAGTTTCGTTCAGTCTTTTCAAGGGTTATATCTCTTAAATCTTCTACCACCTGTATTTCTTCTTCAAAGTGTTGGAGAAAAGAGTGTTTTGGTGGTGAGGAAAGAGGAAAAAATGTATCCAGGTAGTGAAAAGTGCATTTGTGAATGGTGAGTAGAGAGTTTTATGAAAAAGAAAGGTTTAAAAAGTGGTTGCATGTGGGTCTGTAGTGAAGTACAGTAGTTAGTGCTTGCCTTGCACACTGCGGAACCAGGTTTGCTTTCATGGAACTACATAGGGTCCTCTGAGTCCCTCTAGGACTGATGCCAGCGCACATAATCAGGAAGCCCTGAGCACCAACATATGAGGCCCAAAACAAAAATATTTTCGAATGATATAATCAAAAATGTGTTTTTGTATGTCAAGGACTTAATGTAGAAACTAGGTCATTTTCTATTGCCCAAAGTGAATGTCATGTATTAGTTAGACCATGGATGTCAATCCTATAAAATAGCACATTTAACCTCTGGCTGAATTTTTCATTGGTTGCATCTTAGATCTCATGTATTAAATTTTATTGAGCCTATGTTTGGAATATATGGCTATAGTACTGACCCCTATCACCAATATGATAGAAGATCCGATGCTGTTTCACCCATTACTTATAGTTCTCTTTTTCTCCCCTTGATGTCTTTCCTTCCCTGTTCTCTCTAAACACTGGTCAAAGGTGGTATAGGCATCCCCTTTTTACTGGGAATGGGAAAAAATATGTTCATTGAACACATCGGATAAAGGTTTGATATCAAGGATATACAAAGTACTCACAAAGATCAACCAAAAAATTTAAAAACCCTATCAAAAGTAGGAAGTGGAAATGCCCATCTCAGAGGAAGACGGGCAGATTACCAGTCAGCACGTGAAAAAAGGCTCAGCATCACTTTTCATCAGAGAAATTCACTTTTGGCTTCCACATGAGAGAGTTGTAAAAGGGAGAAGGGAACACTTATGCAAATAAAGCTCTCTATCCCAGTCATCTCAAAAGTAGATAAAGCCTCATGGTTTTAGTTGGAGGTGATATGATTCTTAAGGAAGATTTCTGTGGGTTTGAGAGGAGGATGGTGAGGGAGTGGGATCTGGTAGAAAGGGAGAGATATATAATGGTGGTGTCTGACAATGTAGAAGAGGATAGATTGGTATTAGGATACAGAGAAGAAGCTTTTGAGGTAATAAGAGCTGAAGATCTGGTAGATCAGTGGAGAGATTTGTGGGGAAATAAGGATGTAGGGGCTGTGAAGTGAAGAGGAAGTTTTAAGAGTGGGTGGAGAAGAGCAGAAAGGTGAAGAAATAACAGGAGAAGCAGAGATACACGACACGATAGAGTCTGCGAAATCACAGATATATTGTCACTGTCACTGTTATCCTATAGTACATCGATTTGTTCGAGCGGGCACCAGTATTGTCTTCATTTGTCCCTGTCGTGTGCTAGTGTAGTCCAATGGCATCTGCTTGCTCCAAAAACATGAAGAGAACGTTGTTGTTACTGTTTTTGGCATATCAAATACATCACTGGTAGCTTGCCAAGCTCTGCCGTATGGGGGAAAAAAAAGAAAAAAAAATAAAGAGGTCGTGCTGCCGCATTGGAAAAATTGCATTGCTCTCTTCCGGGAGCTTTGTTTTATAATCTCTGATCTTGGCCATTGATGAGATTACATGGCTCTGGGGTAACTTTGTGGGTGTGACTGCCAAGCTACTGGAAAACTGGGGACCTGGGTGGTGGAGGCCCAGTCCCGATCGGAGTGGGCTTGGAGATCTCAGCCACGGATCTGCACAATATCTCATCTTGTAATTAGATAAATGTAATTAGATAAACAACACAGAAGTGTTTAGTAATCTATTTTTCTTTGCACAGAAAATCTAAAAAAAGCTATAGCTGTGATACGCACTCTAAGGTCAGACCTCTCCATTAATGGGAAGGTACTGAGGACAACGTTTATTATAATGGAAAATACGTGTTTTGAATGATTCTTGTTTCATTTTTTTGAGATTCAGGAAAAGACAGGTGAGCAGGGATTCCTTATAGACGCCCGCAAGAAGATTACTAGCTGATTTCCTATTTTAAATTCACCTATAGAAAAGAAAGTGGGGCTGAGGGATACAGGAGGGAACCTGGGAACAGTGGTGGAGGGAAGCTGAGACTGAAGGTGGGAGAGATGTTGCAATATTATATAACTAAAACTCAAGTATGAATAACTTTGAAGTCAGAGGGCTTTAATTAAAAAATTAAAAATCATAAAAAACAGAAAATAAATAATATCCCTACCCAAAGAAAAAGGCCTAAGTTTATCATCAGACATTACAATCCCTATTTAGGCACTGTAAGTGTCCTCATAGTGACTGAAGAGTATTCACTTAAATAGTTGTTAGCCATGATTGTTGGAAGACTGAATTATATATAACACCCCTTACAAATACAATTAACCTTAGGATAAACCCAGGGGAATAAATCTAAAGAGGTTGAGGGCCTGGGATCAGGATTTCATAATCCAAGAGGAATCCTTTCACCCAGATTGGTATCTCAGATTAAAGTGTTCACCAGATTGAGCTCAGGGAGGAATTATTTATGTCATCTCCAGGGTTTCTGCAACCTATATATTAAATCATAACATAGAGAAAGGCCTTGAAGTTCTATTTGTTGCACAGAAGGAAAAGAAAACAGAGTTCTCAGCCCTTAGAATTGGAGCTGTGGGTTTATAAGTGCAAAATACTTTAGATATTAGCTCACAAAGAAAAAAGAACCATATTTAGAAATATTACTAGTTAGACATGTATCCAGGTTTAATTTACAAGGCTATTCCAAACTGTGAGCTGTGAATACCCTGTTATCTGAATCTTTTCTTTACTGTAACTGAAACAATATTAATATTTTCATTTTATGGCAAAAATATAATTATACTGTTCTATTCCAAATGACTAAAGGAGGTTGTTATGCTACTATACCTAGTGAACAGTAAAGGGGAAGTATCAACTTAGGTTGTTTATTTCATGAACTGCTTGGTTATGAATTTCACCTCATATAACTTTAGTTATGAATAAATTAAGCCTTAATATAGGCAGAGAAAAATTATGAGCAGGGCATTGAAAGCTATAGGAATTTTCTTGGAAACAACCCAAAATTTTATAACTTATTTTATATAGCTGAGTTTATTTATTTAAATTTTGTTCATATTGTATGTAGTTAGCTCTTTACACTCATTTTTTAGTTTCTGGTATTGATAAAAATCTATATTTTATCAATAAAATATTCATTATTTTCTTTCAAATTTATATTACCATGCAAGAAAAATTAAGTTTAGGTTGTGTTATGAGGTCTATTTATGTTAAAATTGCTTCTAGTTATTTCACACTTTAAATATATATGCGTATATTTTATATACACATGCTTGAATCCTTGAAATTATTTTGATTGCAAAATGCCAAATTCTTCAGTAATTAACTTTTGGCCCTCCCCCAAATTTGCGTATGAAAGTTCAGAATCTACTTCCACTGATATTGTCCACGTAGGCCTATTGGCCTAGAAATGCTGTGCTGCTCAAGCTTAGTGAAGTAGGAATGACAAAGACCACATTTGGTCGTGCTTAAGAGATACCAGGGCTACTTCCAGAAGTGCTGGGTGGAGCATACAGTAGTGAGGGTCAAACTCAGTGCATTGCACATGTAAGGCATAAACAACATCCCTTTGAATTTTAAGAGACGTTTATGAAATTTAAGGTTGTGGATGAAGCATTTATTAACAAACCCTTTTTCACATAGTAACATCTTATACATTTTATTTTATTTTAGTTGTAGTCTTTAATTTTTATTTTTATGAAGTAATAATTTATTGCATTCAATATTGCAACACCAATCCCACCACCATTATACCTTCCAACCACCACTATTTTGATTTTTCCCACTACCACTGTAGTCTTCCCCAAGGGAAGATCCTAAATAATTTATTTTATATGCTTGTTATGAATATTCTGCTAAACTGATCCCAAAAAGTTTCCTTAGAGTACTCAATATAAATCTCTTGGAAAAGAGCACAGAACAATACGCAATAGCCATGCTGCCAGGCCCTGTACCAGGCTGTTTCATTCACGGCAAGCCAGAGTAGGGAGATGAGGCCCTTCCCCACCCCAATGGTGCCAGTTTTGGCACCCAAAAACCTCCAGAACTCCATCTCAACCAGCCTCATGGCTACTCTGTACAAGCTCAGACGAGCCTCACCTATGAGTGAATCTATTCCTGGACATCTTATACTTTACACCATCAATATTCCAAGAGTAACACATCACATTTGATGGGGTCTAAAGCAGAAGGCAATTAGAACATTAATTGTCACTGTCACTGTCATTGTCATCCCGTTGCTCATCAATTTGTTCGAGCGGGCACAAGTAACGTCTCTCATTGTGAGACATATTGTTACTGTTTTTGGCATATCCAATATGCCACAGATAGCTTGCCAGGCTCTGCTGTGCGGGCGCGATACTCTCGGTAGCATGCCAAGCTCTCCGTGAGGGGCGGAGGAATCAAACACGGGTCGGCCGCATGAAAGTTGAACGCCATACCGCTGTGCTATCGCTCCAGCCCAGAACATTAATTAGAATCATTAAATATTAAAGTGAAAAAGGAAAGCACTCAATTAGGATTATCATTTTTTCTAACTTAATATAACATGAAAAAATGGATATTTGAAAATTTAATCCATATCCCCTACCTCAAGAAAGACAAACAGTTTACATTTTAGGACTTTGATTAATCTTTATTAAACATAGTTTTAACCTAGTTATTATGGGTCAATACAGATTTTTTTCATGCTAAAAAGATTCCATAGAGGAAGGTGTGAAGATTGTTGTATCTCACCCAGGAGGCATTAAACTCATGTATAAGAGATTACTAACATGTTTTTACAGGTAGAGCCATGTGTGCTATTTTCTTAATTGAGATCAATTGCCTTCTACTTTACACCTCATCAAATGTGGTGTGCTAATCTTGGTACATCAATGGTGTAGAGTATGAGACGTTGCACTCTGGGATTTCTAAAATTTTAAGTAGGGTGATAAAGCTGGAGTTAAATTTTTAACTGGATGGTTACTTTGGGGTCTGGAGGCATCTCTGCAGCTTGTGGCTCTCTTCTGAGATTTATTTGTGAGTCTGGGGCATGGCCATTAATGAGTTTATATGGCACCAAAGGCCGTTCATGGGCTCCCAGGCTCTGGGAAGAATAGTGAGATGGGGCTAGGTCGCCCATCCCGGACTCTGTGAGAGCCAGAGATTTTGGTCACAAATTATGCATACCAAGTTTTTTTTAGCAGATTCATTCTCATGCGTGGGGCTCATCCCAAGTGTGTGGAGATTGACTGTGGGCATAACAGAAATCGGCTCCTGGAGGTTTTCGGCTGCTGGGGCTCTGTTGGAGCAGGTGCTGGCCTCACTCATCCCCCTGTCTGAAGTGCCCTGGATGAGATTCAGCCTGGTGCAGGGTCTGGGGATACATTTTATTTATTTAAAAATATGTATTGTCTTTTGAATGTATTAGTGGATTCTTTTCCCCATCACTCCCTTTTGCTCTAATTCTCTCTCATTCTCTCTCTGTCCTGTCATCTTGTTTAGTAAACTGCTCTTAATATATGACTAAAACAGAAAGATATGAGAGAGCTTCTAGCATCTCAGATACAGTAACTCATTCAAGCGCTTTCACATATTTAATGACATATTTTATCAAAACATTATTTAATTAGTTGTTAATGTTAACTGTCGTGACTCGGATTTGGGCTGGAGCAATAGCACAGCAGTTGGGCTTTCGCCTTTCACACGTCCAATCCATGTTCGATTCCTCCTCCCCTCCCAGAGAGCCTGGCAAGATACTGAGAGTATGGAGCCCGCACGGCAGAGCCTGGCAAGCTACCCGTGTGTGTTGGATATGCTAAAAACAGTAACAATAAGTCTCTCAATGAGAGATGTTACTGGTGCTCACTCGAACAAATCGATGAGCAATGGGATGACAGTGACAGTGACCATTATTTAATTTTAGGACTAGAGCACAGAGGGTAGGACGTGTGGCTGATTCAGGTTTGATTCCTCTGTCCCTCTTGGAGAGCCCAGCAAGCTACCGAGAGTATCCCGCCTGCATGGCAGAGCCTGGCAAGCTACCCATGACATATTTGATATGCCAAAACCAGTAACATCAAGTCTTACAATGGAGACATTACTGGTGCCTGCTCGAGCAAAATTAATGAGTAACAAAATGACAGTGATACAGTGACACAGTGATTAATATTTTTAATTGAGTCATTGCGAGATACAGTTACAAAGTTGTTCGTGATTGTTTTCAGTCATAGAATGTTCCATCACCTGTCCCTTCACCAGTTTACATTTTTCACCATGAATGACCAAGTTTCCCATCCACACCTTTCCCACCCGCCTGCCTATATGTTAGACACTTTTCTCTCTTTCTCTTTCTCTCCCTATCTTTCTCTCTCTGTCTCTCTTGGGCATAGTGGTTTGAAATACAGATACTGAAAGGTTACCTGTTTTTCCCTTTATTAACTTCCAGCATTCAGTTCTTGTCCATAGTGATCATTTCCAACTATCTTGGTCATATTGGCTCCTTCTCTACCCTTGCTGCCCTCCCCCTCCTACCACTTATGATAGTTTCTAATATTTTAATATGCATCCCTTCTCTATCCTAACTTCCCTTTACCCCCACACAATTCTGGCAAGCTTCCAACCATTGATCATCACTCCTGGCCTCTTTCTATTTTTCCTGTCCTTAGAAAATAGTCTCACACTATTTTTATATCCTACAAATGAGTGTAGTTATTCAATGTCTGTCCCTCTCTTTCTGATTCATTTCACTCAGTATGATATTCTTCATGTCAGTCTATTTCTTAAGAAAATTTAATTATTTCATTTTTCCTAAAATCTGCATAGTATTCTATTGTATAGATGTACCATAGTTTCTTCTATTTGGAAACATTGAAATCTCTGTTGGGATTTAGTTCGAGTAAAAAACCATGATTCTCAAGACACCTCTAGAAAAAATATAGCCCCATAAGAGTTGTTAATACTGATAATAAGATAGATTTGGGGAAATTGTATGCCTAATTTTCAATTATGAATAAATATAAATCACTGTGCCCAAATAAATAAATTCAAACAAAACAAAACACAAAGATGTCTGGTTGAAGACAAAAATACCAAAAAATAATTAAAGAAGCAGCACAGAAAAAAAATTTCATTACAAGAGAAAAAACAAAATTCACAGTAGTTGAAACTGTGTTGAAACTCTACCAGAAAGAATAAGTATATATGTACACACATACATACATATGTATACTTCCAACAAAGACTACCATAAAAGCTGATCACTTAGATTTGGCAAAGGTATAAAAACATTCTGAGACAAACAGTAATTGAGGACACTTGTTGCATCTAAACCAACACTGCAAAAAATACTGAATGTCACCAAATAAAATGAAAAGACAAAATGGCAAAAGTTAGCACACTATTTATAGATACATGGCAACAAATTCTATCAGATCAATAATTTTTCAAATGTCAATAGGCTCATCTAGTATATAAAAAAGGCACAGAGTTGCTGGGCAGATGAGGAAACAGAATTCAAACTTCTGCATTATAAATGACTGATTTAATTTCTCACACTAAAGATAGGCTGAGTAGAAGTTTGGGAATCATTCAACAAAGTTATAGTAAACAGAAAAAATTAGGGGTTTCTATAATTGTATCAGACCAAGTTGAATTCAAGCTGAAGAAAATCATGTATGGGAAGCCATTATATACCAGTTAAGTGATCAGTAGAACAAACAAAATCCCTTAACTTTGGCCGTACATGTGCACCAAATAAAAGTAAAAATACCAATGTATTTTAAGCAACTTTTAATAAGTCTGAAGAGCAGTAGGTCTGTTCAATACTTTATTCTAATTATTAGGAAGATCAAACAGACAGAACACCAACATAGAAACAGGAGCACTAAGTGAGAAATTCATATCACTGGAAATAACAGACATATACAGAAATTTCCTCAACAAAAAAGCTCAATAAACATACATCTCAAGTTCACACTAAAGGTTCTCCAGGATGTATCATATGCTAGGACACAATATGAGATTCAGAAAAATCATTAAGTAGAAATTGTGTCAAGTATCTTTTCTGACTAGAATGTCAGGAATGTAGAAATTAAAAATCAAAATTAAAGTGAAAAACTTTAATAGTTGACAATTAAACAACATATTATTAAATAACACTTATATCAAAGAGTACATCAAGGAAGAAGTAATAATACTTATGAAAATGAATGAAATGAAGACACAAATCATCAGAACATATGGACACTGCAAAAGCAGTTCATTAGAAAATAGGCCTAAACAGGGAAGAAGATAAAGCTCAAACCAATTACCAAACCACACAAATGAGAAACAGTTATAGAAAAAAATAAACTTCAAAGTGTGTAGAGGGGAGAAAATTATAAAAATTATGGCAGAATTTAATGACATAATGATAAAAGGATAGAAATGATCAATGAAACAAGAAACTGCTTTATCAAACGAATACATGCTATTGAACAAGGAAATGATAGAACACAGGAAATACTCTAATCAACATATATCGATCAAATGTTGGGTCAGCAAAGTTTATCTTTTTCTCACAAACCCAGAAAAGCACGTGGATGGAAAAATAATAGTAATGGGAGACTTCAACACCCCATTGCAAGCACTGTATAGATCCACTAGACAGGATATTACTAAAGATATAGGAGACCTAAATGAAGATCTAGAAAATATGGCACTAATGAATTTATGCAGGGTCTTCCATACTAAAAAATGAATACACAGTCTTCTCTAGTGAACATGGAGCATTCTTCAGGATAGATCACATTATAGGACATAAGTCTAACTTACATAAATCAACAAACATAAGATTCATACCAGTTCATTCCTGGGTTTCTGCAGCAGAAAACTAATTATATCAAACTTCCTATCAGAACACAATGCCATGGAAATAGAAATTAACCGTGAAAAGAAGACAGGGAGAAAATGTAGCTCCTGGAGACTGAACAATTTTCTGTTACATAAGAAAGAAAATTAAGGAAACATTGAAAAGATTCTTTGAGACTAATTTTAATGAAGAGAGAAACAAGTTATCAAAACCAATTGGACACATCAGAAGCAGAACTTAGGCGAAAAATAATAGAAACATAAGCATACATAAGGAAAGAATAAACAGATAAATTCAACAACTTAAATGCACACCTTAACTACCTGGAAAACCAATAAATGAATCCAAAGATTAGTAGAAGAAAAGAAACACAGAGAAGAAATAAACAATATAGAAAAAAAAGCTATACAAAGAATCAATGAAACCAAGAACTGGTACTTTGAAAGAATAAGCAAGATAGATAAACTGTTGGCTAGACTCACAGGAAAAAAGAATAAAGTGTTTAAATAAGCTGAATAAGAAACTAAAGAACAACAGAACCCCCATCAATCTAAGACATATAAGAACTTACTATGAACAACTCTACTCTGTTAAGTTGGAGAGCCTACAAGAAATGGACAGATTCCTAGAAACATGTCATCTCCTAAATTTGAATGAGGAGGAAGTAGACAATCTGAATGGGCTAATCACATGCAAGGAAATTGAAAAGGTAATTAAGAATATTCCCCAAGAATAAAAGTTCTGGCCCAGACAGGTTTGCAGTTGTGTTTTATCAAATCTTCAGATAAGACTTACTGCAGTTAATCCTTAACATTTTGTAAATAATTTAAGAAACAGGAATTTTTTAGCATCTTCTACGAAACTAACATTGCACTGGTAACCAAAACTGACAGATATATTACCAAAAAAGAATATTTCAAATTAATTTCCTTGGTGAATATTGACCCAAAATTCCTCAACAAAAACCTCGCAAATAAAATTCAAGAGCACATCAAAAAATAATACACCATTATCAAGTGGAATTCATAACAGGGATACAAAGATGATTAAATCATGCAAATTAACTAACATAATGTACCATGTCAATAAAAGGAAAGATAAAAATAATATTATTATATCAATTGATGCAGAGAAAGTTTTAGAGAAGGTACAACACCAATTGATAATAAAAACTCTAATCAAAACAGCGTGGAAGAAACCTTCTTCAAGTTAGTAACAGAAATCTATAAAATGTCCATAGCCAATATTATTTTTAATGGTGAAAATCTGAAGGAATTCCTGCTAAGATCAGGAACAAATAAAAGATGTTAACTGTCCTCCCTTTTATTAGCATTGTGTTAAAAATCTTGGCAATAGCAATCAGGCTAAAAAGGAAATAAAATTGGTGCAAATTGGAAAAGAGGAAGTCAAATTAACTACATTAGTAGATGACATGATGATATACATTATGGACCAAAAGAGTTCTCTCAAAAGCTTTAGAAACAATAAACCAGTATAGCAAAGTGGCCAGAAGCAAAGTAAATATACAAAAATATGTTGCATTCCTGTACCCTGTACATAAATTATGATTCAGAATAAAATATAATCAAAGAGTCTATCCCATTTAAATCGGAACCCAAAAAACATCAAGTACCTAGGAATCAACTTAACAAAAGAGGTGAGAGCCATAACCATGAAATCTTCATACTCAAGAAAGAAATGGAAAAAGTTCTTAGGAAATAGTAAAATATTCCGTGTTCATGATTTGGAAGAATAAACATTGTTAAAATGACCATATTATAAGGTCATTAAAATGCCTATCTAAATTCAGACATTCTTTAAGGACTCAGAATATTCAATTAAAAAGTTTGTGTCGGGGAAAGAGAGAGACAGACATAGAAAGAGTGCACTCATCTGTGGAATATAGAATAACAGAGTAGGAGACTAACACCCAAGAATAGTAGAAATAAGTACCAGGAGGTTGACTCCATGGCTTGGAAGATGGCCTCACATTCTGGGGAGAGGGCAACTCAGATAGAGAAGGGAACACCAATTAAAATGTGGTTGGGGAAGGGTGATGCGTGCTGAATGTAGACTACAGACTGAACACAATGGCCACTCAACACACTCAACACCTTTATTGCAAACCACAACACCTAATTAGAGAGAGAGAACAAAAGGGAATACCCTGCCACAGTGGCAGGGTGGGGTGGGGGGAGATGGGATTCGGGGGTGGGAGGGATGCTGGGTTTATTTGTGGTGGAGAATGGGCACTGGTGAACGGATGGGTTCTCGAACTTTGTATGAGGGAAACATGGGCACAAAAATGTATAAATCTGTAACTGTACCCTCATGGTGATTCACTAATTAAAAAATAAATAAATTTTTTAAAAATGGGAAAAAGTTTTTGTGTGGGGGCTGGAGCAATAGCACAGCGGGTCGGGCATTTTCCTTGCACGCGGCCGACCCGGGTTTGATTCCCAGCATCCTTTATGGTCCCCTGAGCACCGCCAGGGGTGATTCCTGAGTGCAGAGCCAGGAGAAACCCCTGTGTATCGCCGGGTATGACCCAAAAAGCAAAAAAAAAAAAGTTTGTGTGGGACCACTGAGGATCCCACATATCCAAAGCCATATTGAATGGCAAGAAACTGGGAGGCATCTCACTACCTAACTTGAGTCTTTATTATAAAGATACAGTAATCCAAACAGCATGGTATTGGACTAAATAAAGACTCCCTGACCAAAGAGGCAGAATAGAATATCCAAGGATAACTCTCATATATATAGTCAACTAAGTTTTGACAAAGGACCTGAGAAATGTAATAAAGACAACCTTTTCAACAAATGGTGTTCAGATAATTAGATAACCAAATGCAAGGAATTAAAGCTGAATTCATATCTTATATCTTACACAAAAGTCAACTCAAAGTGTATAAAAGACCTTGAGATTAGATGACTGTATAAAGTATGTTGATGAAAAAATAGCCAGAATGATCCAAAACCTAGATATTCAATGGTAAGTTGCCGTTGGCAAAGATTACAGAATTAAGACTAGACAAGCGGGATATATCAAGCTTAGAAGTTTCTGTACAGAAAAGGAAACACAGAGTAAAACCAAACCAATAAACTGAGTGGGAGAAAATATTGGCAATTAACCCATCAGATAAATGGTTGATACCCAGAATCTATAGAATACTCACAAAGATCACCACCACCAACAACAAAGTTGAAAATATCCATCAAAAATGGGGAGAGGAGGCCACAACAGTCAGCAGTAAGAAGCTGGGCCTGCAGCACCACAAGGCAGAGAATGCTCCAGACCCTAGAACGGGCCAACAACACCAGAGCGCCAGATGGAGAGGTACAGCCAGCACGCCTTCTCCAGATGGAGCCCCGGCGACACTGAGCTTCTATTAACGTGGCTCCGGTATGTGGGACTGGGACATCTCTCCGAAATGCGTGGGGCCATTGGAATGGGAAGGCACCAGCCCAGTCTCCAGCCTGCACTGCTGCCAGAAGTCACACCCTCAACCTGCCCTCGGCACCGTTTTGTCGCAACAGTCAGCAGAAAGAACCCCAGCCAGTGGCACTGCAAGCCGAGAATGCTCAGGACCCCAGACCGGGTGCCAACAACACCGGGGCACCAGAAGGAGAAGGTGCAAAGTCCCCGCCTTCTCCAGATGAGGTCCCAGCGACACTTACCTTCTACTAACATGACTCCAGTTTGTGGGACTGGGATATCTCTCCAAACCACGCGGCCCCATAAGCAGCCACACGACCTTTCCTGATATCCAAAGAAAACGCTCAGGAACAGCAACGCCACCCCTGAGCAGCCATTATACTAGAGGCACAGAAACACAGAGGCTGCTGGCAGCTATACTTGTGGACTTTGAACTAAACTAAGGTCCCATGCAGCCCCAGGAGGGAAAGGGTTTTTGTCCTCATCCTTTTTCCCTCTCGGCAGCATGGCGACCACCACTGTTTAGTGCCAATTGGACAGAGAGGTAGGAGCTTGCCGTGATGGAATGCATGGGGAATCTCGCAATGGGGAGGGTGGCAGAACCGACCCTGCTTCCTGTCCAAATGAGACCCCAGAGGCCTCCCAGGAACAGCTCCCCCGCTCCTGAACAGCCATGATCCCAGAGGCACACAAACCAATCTCAGAATGCAGCAGCTGCTGGCAGACATACCTCTGGACTTAATACCAGAATCCCAAAGCTGGGCAGCCAATTTCACGACCATTCAACATCATATGCTCACTGTTATCAACAATAGAAAACATACAATCTAAAGATGCCATTCTGACAGGTCTGACTGTTGGAGGGAAAACTCCAAATAATGATAATGAGTTTTCGGTCAAAAATTGAATGTTAGGGGCTGGGGCAATAGCACAGCGGGTAGGGTGTTTTCCTTGCATGCGGCCGACCCGGGTTCGATTCCCAGCAACCCATATGGTCCCCTGAGCACGGCCAGGGGTGGTTCCTGAGTGCAGAGCCAGGAGTAACCCCTGTGCATCACCAGGTGTGACCCAAAAAGAAAAAAAATTGAATGTTGTCATAGAAATGAGAGAGTTAATTGAAAATCATCTGCCACACAGGTAGAAGGGGAGGGGGAGGGAGGGTGTTTGGGTATCTTGGTGGTGGAACATGTGCGCTGGTGAAGGGATGGGTGTTTGATCATTGTATGACTGAGACTTGATCCTGAAAGCCTTGTAACTGTTCTCATGGTGTCTCAATTAAAAAGCATAAAATAAAAAAAATAAATTTAAAAAAAATGGGGAGAGGAGGGACAGGAGTAATATTACAGTGGGTAAGGAGTTTGCCTTGCACACGGCCGCCCGGGTGTGGAATTTAGAATAACTGGATGAGAAAATGCTATGTTTTAAAGCAAGATGCCTTGATCAACCTTGGCCCCGGAGTAAAGAGAGAAGAGGGAAAGAAAGATTGGAGTGGAGTGTGAGAAGAGACAGATGAGAATCATTGTGGCCCAGGTTAGGGGAATCAGGTACAAAGGTAGTGTTAGGAATTATAGAACCAAACATCCAAACCACAGCATCACCAACACTGAAATCAAGAGACCCAAACTTTAACAATCAAACCTAGAAATGTGCCTGTCAGGCTGGACAAGCGGGGATTATGAAAAGGAACCTGAAAACATTGGTAGAGGGTAGTTAACACTGATGGTGGCATCAGTGCTGCGATACTGTATATCTAAAATTCAACTATGAATAGCTTTGTAAATCACGGTAAAAGGATAAACACTATCGACATAATCTCTAGTTATTCTCATAAAAAATAAAGAACTCAATTAGAGATGAAAGGGGATAATTTCAACAGATGTCTTAGAAATATGAAAGATAGGTTTCTATGAATAACTG
Source organism: Sorex araneus (assembly GCF_027595985.1). Lineage (NCBI taxonomy): Eukaryota > Metazoa > Chordata > Mammalia > Eulipotyphla > Soricidae > Sorex > Sorex araneus. The sequence goes on from NC_073313.1 coordinate 130,584,178, forward strand.
TGCCATTAAATTGGAAAATTTGAAAGAAATGGATGAATTCTTAAAATCATATAATCCCCCAAGATCGAAACATGAGGGAGTAGTAAACTTGAGCATACCAATCATTAATAAGGAAATTAAAAATAATAATTAAAAATCTGCCCAAGAACAAAATCCATGATCCAAATATGATCTACCAAATTTCAAAGACATATTTTACAACATACCTAAACTTTTCCAAGTTATGAATTAATAATCAATAATCCTTATACATTTCTATGAAGCTAATATTTCCAAATTTATAAAAGCAGAGATATTACTGAAAGAAGATTGGTGGCATTATCAGCATTAATGCATAAATCCTCAACATATTCTTCATGGGAGCTGGAGAGATAGCACAGCAGGTAAGGCGTTTGCCTTGTACGCTGCTGACTTCGATTCCTCCATCCCTCTTGTAGAGCCCAGCAAGCTACCGAGAGTATCTTGCCCGCACGGCGGAGCCTGGCAAGCTATCTGTGGCATTCGATATGCCAAAAACGGTAACGAGTCTCACAATGGAGACGTTACTGGTGACCGCTCAAGCAAATCAATGAACAATGGGATGACAGTGATACAGTGATATTCTTCATGAACTCAATCGTAAAATATATCAGAAGGATAATAAATCATGATGTAGTGGGATTTATCCCAAGGACGCAAGGATGTTGCAAAATATAAAAATGAATTAACACTATAACATACCAACAAAAGCAAAAAAGCATATAATCACATTAGATGCAGAGACATTTTTGACAAGATTCAATAGGATACACAATATAAAGCCCTCAAAGATAAGGAATAGAATGAATATTCTTTAAGACAGTAGTGGCCAGTTGCAACAAATATACAGCCAACATTATCCCAACAACAGCAGCAGCAGCAACAACAACAACAATAACAATATTAACAATAACAACAGCAACAATAATAATGAAACTTTCCCTCTGAAATCAGGTACAAGTTGAGAATGTCAACTTTCTCAACTGGTATTAGATTTCTTAAATACACTGAATACACTGTACTCTTAAATACACTCAGACTGTCACAGCAGTGGTGGGAATGTCGGCTAGTTCAGCCCTTCTGGAAAACAATATGGACAATTCTCAAAAAACTAGAGGTTGAGCTCCCATTTGACCCAGCAATACCACTGCTGGGAATATATCCCAGAAAAGCCAAAAAGTATAGTCAAAATGACATCTGCACTTATATGTTCATCGCAGCACTGTTTACAATAGCCAGAATCTGGAAAAAACCCGAGTGCCCTAGAACAGATGACTGGTTGAAGAAACTCTGGTACATCTATACAATGGAATACTATGCAGCTGTTAGTAAAAATGAGGTCATGACGTTTGCATATAAGTGGATCAGCATGGAAAGTATTATGCTAAGTGAAATGAGTCAGAAAGAGAGAGACAGACATAGGAAGATTGCACTCATCTGTGGAATATAGAATAATAGACTATAAGACTAACACCCAAGAATAGTATAAATAAGTACCAGGAGGTTGTCTCCATGGCTTGGAGGCTGGTCTCTCATTCTGGGCAACTCAGAGAAGGGAACACCAAGTAAAATGTGATTGGAGGTCATGTGGGGGAAAGATGATGCGGGCCCAATATAGACTAGAGACTGAACACAATGGCCACTCAACACCTTTATTGCAAACCACACCACCTAATCAGAAAGAGAGAACAAAAGGGAATACCCTGCCATAGTGGCAGTGTGGGGTGGGGGGAGACAGGACTGGGGAGGGGGGGGAGGGATGTTGGGTTTACTGGTGGTGGAGAATGGGCACTGGTGAAGGGATGGGTAATCAAACTTTGTAAGGGAGAAACATGAGCACAAAAATGTAGAAATCTGTAACTGTACCCTCACGTTGACTCACTAATTAAAAATAAACTATTAAATTAAAAAAGAAAAAAAAATAAACAAACTTTGGTAAATCTACACAATAGAATATTATGCAGCTGTTAGGTAAGATGAAATCATTAAATTTGCTAAGTAGATGGTCATGGAGAGTATCATGCTAAGTGAAATGAGTCAGAAAGAGAGGGACAGACATAGAATGACTGCACTTATTTGTGGAATATAAAATAACATAATATGAGACTGACACCCAGGGACAGTAGGCACAAGGGCCGGGAATATTGCTCCATAGTTGGAAGCCTGCTTCATGAGCTGGGGGATAAGGCAGTTGGGATAGAAAAGTGATCACTAAGTCAATGATGGTTGGAGGGATGGTTCAGGATGGGAGATGTGTGTTGAAAGTAGATAAAGGACCAAACATGATAGCCTCTCAGTATCTATATTGCAAACCATAACACCCAAAGGTAGAGAGAGAGTATGGGGGAAATTGTCTGCCATAGAGGCAGGGGGAGGGTTGATATGTGGGGGAATACTGGGGATACATGTGTGGAAAATGTACTCACTGGTGGAGGGATGGATGTTTGATCATTGTATGACTGAAACTCAAACATGAAAGCTTTGTAACTGTATCTCATGGTGATTCAATTTTTAAAACAAGAAAGAAAATTATTGTCACTTCATCATCATGTAGTTAATTATACCTAATGTTTTCTTTATTTGAAAGCTTTACTTTGTTATTAACTAATTAATTAAGCTGCATTATTGGGTTCAGGTTTAATGACAAAAAAGCTAATTTTATATGTAATTTTATATATAAATCTTATATATAAATAGCTAAGCCTAGTTCATAAAGGAATAAAATGGTAAAGTATTAAAAAAAAGACTGTCACAGCAGTCAGGCAAGAAAAATATAGCACAAAATATGTGATCAAAATTGTCAAGAAATAATCATTGTCAAAGAAACAATCACTATTTGCAAATGACATATGAATAGAAGACCCTAATGACTCCACTAAAAATTACTAACAATACAGCAAAGTAGCAGGCTAAAAATTCCACTCAGAAGGATCTTCTGCATTTCTACAGGAAATAATAAGCTAAAAGAGAGAGAAATAAAAAGGAAAATATCATTTAAAAATAGAATCCAAATAGCATAAAATACTATTATTCAACTTTACAGTCTGACTTCTACATTGAAAAACATAAGTCCTATTTGAAGGAAGCCACAGGAATTGTGGGAAATTTTTCTGCTGATATATTGGAAGAATTAACATTGTCAAAGTGGCAATAATTCCTAAAGCATTACAGATTCATTGAAATCTCCCAAAAATTTTTAATATATCTCTTCAATGACTTAGAGCAACCTCTACTAAAATTAGTATGAAATAATAAATCTCTCGAATATCAGGAAGCAATCCTTTAAAAAAGACGATGAAATGTATGGAATTTCCAAACTTCATTTTGCAAAGCTTTAGTAATCAAAATGATGTGGTACAGGAATTTTGATAGAATATCAAATCAATTAAGGAGAATTGAGAGCCCATATATAAGCCTTCAGATTTAGAGGCGGTTAATAAATGATAAAGGAAGATGTTGCATGGAATAGAGAGCAAGGAAAGTCACTTCATCTAATGGTTTTGGGGAAACTTGATAGACACATGCAAAAAATGAAAAAAAGCCACAATATCTTATGCAATTCACGAAGGTTTTTATTTGTGATGAGACAAAATTAAGAACGCGTGACTATTCCAAATTTTTATACCCTTCCCTGCTACTTAAAAACAAGTCTAGGTCTATTAATTTAGTTGTCCTCTCCTCCAGCCTTATGCAAATGTTGTTTTTGTTGCTAGGCTGCAATGCAGTGTGCATATTATGATGTCAACACAAAGGATACAAGTATGCAAGGAGAGGTAGTGAGCAGAAGTAAAGGAGAAAAAACTGTGCCTAGTGAAGTAAAGCTTTTAGAGAGATTTATACTGCTGAGAATGGAGATAAATGGTAAGTTGAAAACAAAAAGCATGAAGAATGTGAAGAAGTGTTTTTTCACCCTATTCATCTAATAGTACTGAAAATTACTTTGAAATTAACTTTGGAAGCATGATTAATGATTCTTTGATAGAGATGCTAGTTTGGTAGGTGAGCCTTTGTACCTAGTCTCAAATATATTCATTAATAATTCATTGAATATGACTTAATTGGAGATAATGAATGCATGATTTTTTCACTAAAGTTTATAAGAAAATGAAACATTTTACTGCTTACAGGTAACTGAAATAATTATAATTAACAAAAAAATATGTGGAGAGTACAGGAACAGTTATTTTACCGAAAATAATGTGTTTATGTCATAGTAACATTTTCTTAAGTACTTGAAGCGCAGGCATCATTTATTCATTGAAGACTTTATCTATGAGATAAAATGAAATTATACCTTGAATAGATTTTCTGGATAGAAAGTGAGATGTTCAATTTATGTAACAATTTAGACTAAACTGATGGTTCATGAATGCAATTTGCTTTTAAAATTTAAAAATTTTAGAAAAGAATGAATATTCTTCTCAGAGCTTTTGGTAATTAAAGAACATGATTTTCTTAAGAGTACAAAAAACTTTCTTTAATCTGAGAAGTAATAATGTGATTTAGAAAGGTTTAAAATAATCAGGTTTTTAAAAAACTTAATATATATCCTTTTAATTTCAAATATTTTTAAAAATCGAAACCAAAAATGTATAGAAACACCAACCATAGTTGTATCTTTTAGTAGCTATCATGGTTATATGTGGATATGTATGTATATATATTAGTGAGCTTCATAAATGCATAATAGTGACCTTGTCCTTTCTCAAGTATCTAGTAATTCTAAAACTGCATTTTATTTCAATAACTTTAAGAGTTGTTTTAAAAGTGATCAACTATATGTACATTTCCAACTTTTTTTCTGTCTAATAAACAGTAAAATGTTTTCGTTAAATCTGTAATACATTCCTGCTTGTTAATATAGTTAATGAAATGAATGCTCAAGGTGTTTAAATCAAATCAAATATAAATAAAATAATGTAACCATATATGATATAATATATACTATAACTATATGAATAATAATATAAAATAAATATACAAACAACATAAATATATTATTTATATAACATAAATACATAATATAATATTATATGAATATCAAATATAAGTAGATAGAACAATAGAAGAGAATAATAAATTGCATTGCCATATTGCTTAATAAACACATATTTAGAACAGTTATTAGAAAATGATAAAAAATGAAACAGATCACCCTTGACTCTTTCTAATCATAAAACTGGCATTCAAAGATAAATTTTAGGATACTTAATAAAATAATCCATCTGGTTTTGTTTGGTTTTCAGTGCCAAGAATTCAGCCCAGAATCTCATGCATCGAAGGCAAGTGTGCTACTGCTGAGCTACATCTGTTGTCCCCCAAGTAGCTCTTAGACAAGCTTCATTGGGATTTATTTTTGAATGCCTAATAATTACCTTAATTACATTCTTTCTTTGTTCCTAAATTCATTATTTCTGAGGTGTGCACTTGCATAGGACAAATGTTCAGGTATAACAATGCTCTATAAAAAAACTCCTCTTAATATGTATCAATAGCATATATGTGATAAGCATGAATATGTGCATTGGGTATATGTTAAGTGACATAAAATGGAAGCATGTGAAAGTGAAAATTTGACCTCTTAATGTAATATATAAAACTCAGAATTTAGTAAAATGCAAATCAGAAATGTAATTTACTGTAGGTAGGAGATACAAGAGCTGACAAATCTTCACATGTTTTAGTGAAAATATCTTGATTTGTTTTAGGAGCATTGAGCAAGATCTAGATGAGCTCCAGAAATCTTCATTTCTACCATTTCGCTGGATCTCAGCTGTACTGAGAAGCATCCAGTCATATTATCCATAGACTTGGTGAGTCCTGGGGATATTTTAAATTCTATACATTTTTTCATTGTATTACCTTGAGTAAATTCTACTAATGATGCTAATCTTGCTAATCTCTACTAATCTGGCTAGAGATATCATCTCATTGCCAGTATAGAATAGATCAAATTCAGTGAAGGTCAGCAAGGACCAATTTTCTGGAATTCTGGTACTATATAAAAACTGAATTATAAAGTTTTGTTGTAGTTTGGTTTCAGTGTTTGTTGCATGGTACATATATACCCTACCTCTATACACCCAATGTGACTGAAGCCACTGTCCCCACTCCTATTGTTTTATGTTGAAAATAATACAACTAACAATATCAAAAGTGATAAACACACGGAGAAACAAAAGGGTTGAATAGGGAAGGTGGTGTTAGATTTTAGCGAACTTCTGAGAACCTCAGTTTTATAAAAATATGTGTTCTACTCTAAACCTTTAAACACAGTACTTACGAATTTATTTTTCTAGGTTAACTCATAAAATCTAGTTATAAAACTTTGAAGCTGTGTTAGTTAATTACTCAACTTCCTCCATATTTTTCAGCCCACCTGTATTTGCCTTTTCCACCAATAAGTTTATTAATACTTCCATATTCATATTACTACCATGAAGAATTATTCTAATTCAGATTGACAAAATATCACCTGATAGATAAGAATGTGAAATATAAGAATTAGTGTTCACTAAAGTTATTAAATCATATGATAATGAGTAAATTGATGCATAATAAGAGGTTTGACCATTTAAAATTGTTATTATTGATTAATTTTTAGTGATTAATTTTTTTAAAGTTTAAGTTTTATTAAAGCACCATGATTTACAAAGTTACTGATAACTGAGTTTTAGACTTAAAATGTTTCAGCATAGTTTGAATGACCAGTGTCAGCTTTCCTCCACCAGTGTCCTCATGCTTTCTTCCAATCTCCAGTCTGGCTTCTTGGCAGGCAAATTTTTTAATTTAGTTGTTGTAATTTTGATCCCATGTTTCCAGTGTTGTTAGTTTTGTTTTCTGGGTATATAGTTATACCACTTTCTTATATCACAGATGTCCAAAGAGGTCCTTGATTCTACCTCTTGTTATTTCTCATCCACCTTCTCTTACTTTCCACCTATATTTCTTTCTTTCTGCCATCCTCCCTATACTCTGGAGTCTTGAGTAATCTAGGTGTTCTCCCTTTTATGCATTGCTCTCCCTGTTCCAATTATTCTACATACAACTGATAAGTGATATCATCCTGTGTTTGTCCTTCTTCATTTAGTTTACTTCAATTAACATGATGGCTTCCAGTTCTACCCACATTGCAGTGAGTTGCATTATTTAATCATTCCTACAGCTGCATAGTATTCTATAATGTATATGATCTGTATATTAATAATCTACTAATCAATTATTGGACACCAAGGTTGACACCATTTGCAAGCTAATTTACTAAGTGCAGCAATTAACAATGGTCTGCACATATCCTTTAGAACAGATGTTTTTGTGTCATAGACATAGATACCCAGAAGTGAAATTGTTGGGTCTATGGCTGCTTAATTCTTAGTTTAGTGAGATATCTCCATTGTGTTTTCCATGGAGCTTGAAAGCAGACAGCATTCCACCCAGAAGCTAATGAGTTCTTTTTTCACCACATCCTCCCCAACACATATTTCTCCCAATATTTTTTATTTTAACCATTCTCAGTGATGTGAGATGATATTTCATTTTCATCTAGATTTGGAATTTTCTAATAATATTAAGTGCATATGAGTGTTTTTTATGATTGACACCCAAAAGTCTTCCTTAGAGTTGTGTCTGTTCATTTTCTCTCCCCCTTTTAGAACATGGGTTTTGGACTTCTTTTGGCTGATCTTTTATAGAACTTTATATGTTCTGGATACCAACACTTTGTCTGATATGTTGAGTGTGAATATTTTCTCCCATTCAGTTAGCTTTCTTTTAGTTGTCCCTCATGTTTCCTTTTTCATACGAAAATATTTAGTTTGATGTGCTCCCATTTCTTTGAAAATGACATATATGATGGAGAACAACTTTGAAATCTAAATCTATGTAGTGTTCTTCCTATATTTCCCTCAAAATAGTATATTGATTCCGGTCTGATCTTCAGGTCTTTGATCCATTTTGAATTAATGTATTTGTGTAAAATTTAAAATATGGATTCAACTTAAGTTTTTTAACACATGATTATCCAGCTTTGCCAGCAACATTTGTTGAATGGCTGAATTTATGTAATTTTATAATCTTGGCTACTTCGGCAAAAATTTGCTGATCATATGTGGGGATTTGTTTTTGGTTATTTGATTTTAATACATTAGTCTGAGAGTTTATCCTTATTCCAGTACCACAAAGTTTTAATCACTGTAGATTTATAGAATAGCTTCAAGTTAGGTAATCAGATATCTCCAGTTTCTTATTTTTCATCATGATTTAGGCTCCTTTGGGATATTTATGACTTCATAAAACTTTATTATTGGCTGTTCTAGTTCCTGAAAGAATGATATCTGTAATTTGATGAGGCTTACTTTGAATCTATAGAGTAGTTTAGGTAGAATATCATTTCAACAATATTCTTCCAGTCCAGATGCATGGAATACTTTTCCATTTCCTAAGGCATTCTGTCTCTTTCTTTTTTATGTGTTTTTTTGTGAAGCAAGATCATTTTTTTAATTAGTTTATTTTTAATTAGAGAGTCATCGTGAGGGTACAGTTACAGATCCATACATCTTTATGCTCATGCTTCCCCCATACAAAGTTCAATAACCCATCCCTTCACCAGTGCCCATTCACCACCACCCGTAAACCCAACATCCCTCCCCCCCTCCCCAGGCCCGTCTCCCCCCACCCCACCCTGTCACTATGGCAGGGAATTCTCTTTTGTTCTCTCTCTCTGATTAGGTGTTGTGGTTTGCAATAGAGGTGCTGAGTGGCCATTGTGTTCAGTCTCTAGTCTGTATTCCGCCCGCCTCACCCTTCCCCCACATGACCTCCAACCACATTTTACTTGGTGGTCCCTTCCCTGAGTTACCCAGAATGAGAGACCAGCCTCCAAGCCATGGAAACAATCTCCTGGTACTTATTTCTACTATTCTTGTGCGTTAGTCTTATAGTCTGTTATTCTATATTCCACAGATGAGTGCAATCTTTCTATGTCTGTCTCTCTCTTTCTGACTCATTTCACTTAGCATGATACTTTCCATGTTGATCCACTTATATGCAAACGTCATGACCTCATTTTTTCTAACAGCTGCATAGTATTCCATTGTATAGATGTACCAGAGTTTCTTCAACCAGTCATCTGTTCTAGGGCACTCGGGTTTTTTCCAGATTCTGGCTATTGTAAACAGTGCTGCGGTGAACATATAAGTGCATATGTCACTTCGACTATACTTTTTGGATTTTCTGGGATATATTCCCAGCAGTGGTATTGCTGGGTCAAATGGGAGCTCAACCTCTAGTTTTTTGAGAATCGTCCATACTGTTTTCCATAAGGGCTGAACTAGCCGGCATTCCCACCAGCAGTGTAGAAGGGTCCCTTTCTCCCCACATCCTCTCCAACAGCGGTTGCTTTTGTTCTTTTGAATGTGTGCTAGTCTCTGTGGTGTGAGGTGGTATCTCATGGTTGTTTTGATCTGCATCTCTCTGACGACTAGTGATGTAGAGCACTTTTTCATGTGCTTTTTGGCCATTCGTATCTCTTCCTTGGTAAAGTTTCTGTTCATTTCTTGGCCCCATTTTTTGATGGGGTTGGATGTTTTCTTCTTGTAGAGTTCAACCAGTGCTTTATATACCCTTGATATCAACCCCTTATCTGATGGGTATTGTGTAAATATCCTTTCCCATTCTGTAGATAGTCTTTGTATTCTGGTCACTGTATCTTTTGCGGTGCAGAAGCTTTTTAGTTTAATGTAGTCCCATTTGTTGATCTCTGTTTTTACTAGATTGCTTAGTTCCGTGTCATCTTTGAAGATACCTTTATCTTCAATATCCTGGAGGGTTTTGCCGACCTTGAAGCAAGATCATTTTTATTGAAACTTATTTAGAAAGATGTGAGCGAAGGGAAAGATAGAAGTACATGCTTGAAAAAGAATACAAACTTCTCCATAGTGGAAGATATCAACATAGCAGAAGATAAGCAAAGAGACAGAGAAAAGCGAGGCAGAACATGGGCGTGAAGATCATGCCTCTACACTGGTGAAGGGATGGTTGTTTCAGCATTGTATGACTAAGACTTAAGCCTGAAAGCATTGTAATTTTACACATGGTGATTCAATAAAATAAAATTTAAAAAAAGAAGATCATGCCTCTATATCTTTCTTATTTAAAATTTGTATGGTATAGATATCAGCAGAGCCTGGCAAGCTCCCCATGACGTATTAAATATGCCAAATACAATAACAATAACAGTCTCATTCCCTTGACCCTGAAAAGAGCCTCCAATCATTGGGAAAGATGAGTAAGGAGAGGCTGCTAAAATCTCAGGGCTGGGACGAATGGAGACTTTACTGGCGCCCGCTCAAGCAAATTGATGAGCAATGGGATGATAGTGACAGTGACAGATATTCCACCTATTTTGATAGGTTGATTCCTAGGAACATGATGTTTTTCGAGACTGTTTTAAATGGAATAGGCTGATCTCTTTCTACTTTGATTCATTATTTGTATATAGCAATAGAATGAGTTTTCAATATCGTATGTAGTCAACCACTTTTTTCTGGTATATTATCTCTAGGAATCTATTGTTGGTTATTTATATGTCTTATATATGCATCTACATATATATTATCATGCCATCTGTGACTAGTGATAATTTGACTTCTTCAATTTTGATCATTTTCCTTTTTTCTTGTCATATTGTTTTTACTATTCTTTCTACTATAATATTGAACAAAATTGAGGGTGGACATCCTTTCCAAATTCCTGATCTCAGAGCGAATGCTTTCAGATTTTCACCATTAATACTAATGATTGTAGACTTTTTGTAGACAGCCTTTACCATTGTGAGGAAAGTTTTTCTTACCCCTATTTTGGTGAGAGGGCTTTTATTTGAATTTTTATTATAAATGGGTATTGGATCTTGTCAAAAGATTTATCTACATATCAAAAAAATTATATGATTTTATTATTTTAATCTTTCTTTATACTTATGTGGTCTATAATGCCAATTGATTTGCACACATCAAACCATACTTGCATCATTGGGATGAATTCCAATTGATTGTGGTGTATGAATATTTTGATATGCTGTTGGATTCTGTTTGCAAAATTTTATTTTATTTTATTTATTATTTATTTTATTTTGGGGTCACACAGTGGTTACTCCTGGCTCTTCATTCAGGAATTACTTCTGGCAGTGCTCAGGGGACCATGGGCATTGCAGGGAATTGAACCCAGGTTGGTCATATGCAAGGAAAACACCCTACCTACTGTGCTGTCACTCAAGCTACAGCTTGCAAAATGTTACTGAGAATTTTTGCATCAGTGTTCATCAGGGATATTGGTAGGAAATTTTCTCTTTTTAGAACTGTCTCTATCTGCTTTAGGTATTAGTGTAATGGTAACTTTGTAGAAGGTATTACAACTTCTGTTTCTTCAATATTTTGGAAGAGTTTAAGGAGTAAGGAAGTAAGTACCATCTAAAGATTTGATAGAACTCATAAGTAAACATGTCCATAACAGTGGTTTTGTACTTGGGAGATTCTTAATTATTGTTTAAATTTAGTTTCTTGTTACTGATCTGTTCAGTCTTTCTACTTACTATTCATTGCCATTTGGGGCCTTTATATGATTCTTAAAATATTCCTCCTTCTTCTAGGTTCTCCAGTTTAATCACATAAAATTGTTCACATTACTTTTCATAAATACTTGAGTTTCTGAAGATTCTATTACAATTTCTCCCCTTTTGTCTTCAATCTGATATAAAAAAAGAACAATCTTTTTTCTTCATAAGTCTCGCTAAATATTTGTCAATCTCGCTTAACATTTAAAAAAACAGTTACTTTTTTGTTTTTTAATGAATCACCATGAGATACAGTTACAGACTTACAAACTCTTGTGCTTATGTTTCAGTCATACAATAATCGAGTACTCAACCCACAACCAATGCCCATTCTCCATCACCAATGTTCCCAGTATCCCTCTCACCACACCCAGCACCCCACCACATCCCCACCTCTGTGGTGGGTGGATTCCCTTTTACTCTCTCTCCATTAGGGTGTCGTGGTCCGTAATGCAGGTAGTAAGTGGCCATCATATTCTGTCTATAGTCTACTTTCGGTACACATTTAACATCTGAGTGGGTCCCCTAAGCATCCATTACTTGGTGGTCTGTTCTCTATCTGAGGCCAGCTTCCAAGACATGGTGCAGTCCTCCTGGTACTTACCTCTACTATTCATGGGTGTTAGTCTCCCATTTTGTTACTTTATATTACATAAATGAGTGCAGTTTTCCTATGTCTGTCCATATCATTCTTTTTTTTTAAATTTTTTATTGAGTCACCATGTGGAAAGTTACAAAGTTTTCAGGTTTAAATCTCAGTTATACAATGCTCGAATACCCATCCCTTCACCAGTGCACATATTCCACCACCAAGAATCCCAGTATAGCTCCACCCCGCACCCCCACACCCCTAACCCCCCACGCCCCTAGCCCCCCAACCTTAGCCCCCCCGTCTGTGTAACTAATAAATTTCACTTTACTTTCACTTTGATTGCATACAGTATTTCAACAAAACTCACTATTATTGTTTGGAGAGTCTCTCCCCTAAAGTCAGACCTGCTGAAAAGGAAGCATTGGGTAATTTGTTTTCCATTGCTGAGGATGAAGAGGTATGAGGTCGAGTGACCACACTTAGCGGCATCTCGGTTTTTGGTTTCTGTATTTTAGTATTTTAGTAACTAAGTCCAGAGAGATATCTGCCAGAAGTTGCATCGTTGCCAACTTGTACTTCTCAGTTACATTATATTCCACATATGAGTGCAATCTTTCTATGTCTGTCTCTTTCTTTCTGACCCATTTCACTCAACATGATACTTTCCATGTTGATCCATTTATATGCAAATTTCATGACTTCATGTTTTCTGACGGCTACATAGTACTCCATTGTATAGATGTACCAGAGTTTCTTTAACCAGTCATCTGTTTTGGGGCACTGTGGTTTTTTCCAGATTCTGGCTATTGTAAACAGTGCTGCAATGAACATAGAAATCCATATGCCATCTCTACTATACCGTTTTGCCTCTCCGGGATATATTCCCAGGATTGGTATTGCTGGGTCAAATGGAAGCTCAATTTCTAATTTTTTGAGAATCGTCCATATTGTTTTCCAAAAGGGCTGAACCAGTCGGCATTCCCACCAACAGTGAAGAAGAGTCCCTTTCTCCCCGCATCCATGCCAACACCGGTTGCTTTTGTTTTTTGAGATGTGGGCCAGTCTCTGTGGTGTGAGATGATATCTCATGGTTGTTTTGATCTGCATTTCCCTGATTAGTGATGTGGAACATTTTCTCATGTGCCTCTGAGCCATTGGGATTTCTTCTTTAGGAAGGTTTCTGTTCATTTCATCACCCCATTTTTTGATCGGGTTGGCAGTTTTCTTCTTGTGGAGTTCAACCAGTGCATTGTATCTCCTTGTTATCAACCCTTTATCGGATGGGAGCTGTTTTAAGGGGGAAATTTATAGCTCTGCAAGCATATCTAAGGAAGGAAGAAAGGGCCCACATAAATAACTTGACTTCACAGCTCAATACCTTAGAAAAGGACCAACAAAAGAAGCCCAAACCAGGCAGAAGGAAAGAGATAATAAAACTTAGAGCAGAAATTAACGACATGGAAACCCAAAAGACAATTCGAAAGATCAATGAAACCAAGAGCTGGTTCTTTGAGAAAATAAATAAGATTTATAAACCACTAGCAAGACTCACAAAGAAAGAGAGAGAGAGAACACTTATAAGTCGAATCAGAAATGAAAAGGGGGAGATCGCAACAGAAACCAATGAAATTCAAAAGATCATCACAGACTACTTTGAAAATCTGTATGCCACAAAACAAGAGAACCTAGAAGAAATGGATAAATTCCTGGATTCCTATAATCTCCCAAGGCTGAACCAAGAAGACCTGGAGTTCCTGAATAGTCCTATTAACATCAAGGAAATTGAAACGGTAATCAAAAGTCTTCCCAAAAACAAAAGCCCAGGCCCAGACGGATTCACTAGCGAATTCTTCCAAACATTTAAAGAGGACCTATTGCCAGTTCTTCTCAAGCTTTTCCAGGAAATTGAAGAAACAGAAACCCTCCCAAACAGTTTCTATGAGGCTCACATCTCCCTAATACCAAAAGCAAACAAGGACACCACGAAAAAAGAAAACTACAGGCCAATATCCCTGATGAACACAGATGTGAAGATTCTCAACAAAATATTAGCAAACAGAATTCAACAACTCATCAGAAAGATCATACACCACGACCAAGTGGGATTCATCCCGGGGATGCAAGGATGGTTTAACATTCGGAAATCAATCAACATAATCCATCATATCAACAAAAGAAAAGAGAAAAATCATATAATCATATCAATAGATGCAGAGAAAGCATTTGACAAGACCAAGCACCCCTTTATGATGAAAACTCTCGCCAAAATGGGTATAGACGGGACCTTCCTCAATATAGTCAAAGCCATCTACCACAAGCCTACGGCAAGCATCATCCTCAATGGGGAAAAACTAAGACCCTTCCCTCTGAGAACAGGGACAAGACAAGGATGCCCACTCTCTCCTCTTCTGTTCAATATAGTACTGGAAGTACTTGCAATAGCGATTAGTCAAGAAAAAGATATTAAGGGCATTCAGGTAGGAAAGGAAGAAATCAAGCTCTCACTATTCGCTGATGATATTATATTATACTTAGAAAACCCTAAAACCTCTACCAAGAAATTCCTAGATACAATAGACTATTATAGTAAAGTTGCAGGCTATAAAATCAATACCCAAAAGTCCATGGCTTTCTTATATGCAAATAGTGAGAGAGAAGAAAACGACATGATAAAAGCTATCCCGTTCACAATTGTGCATCAAAAAATCAAATACCTCGGAATCAGCTTAACTAAGGAGGTAAAGGACTTGTATAATGAAAACTACAAAACGCTACTTCAGGAAATAAAAGAAGACATGAGGAAATGGAAAAATATCCCCTGCTCATGGATTGGAAGAATTAATATTGTCAAAATGGCAATTCTCCCCAAAGCATTGTACAAATTCAATGCGATCCCTATAGGGATACCTTTGTCATTCTTCAAAGAAATGGAGCAAGCGCTCCTGAAATTCATATGTAACAATAAGCCCCGACGAATAGCTAAAGCAATTCTTGGGAAAAAGAAAATGGGAGGAATCAACCTCCCCAACTTCCAACTCTACTACAAAGCGGTAGTCATTAAAACAGCTTGGTACTGGAATAAAGGCAGAGCAGCAGACCAATGGAACAGGGTGGAATACTCTGACACATCCCCCCAAATATATGACCATCTAGTCTTTGAGCAAAAACGGCGAAGTGGAGCAAGGAAAGCATGTTTAACAAATTGTGCTGGCAAAACTGGACAGCTACATGCAAAAAAATGGGCTTAGACCTCCACCTATCACCATGTACAAAAGTCAGATCAAAATGGATTAAGGACCTCAACATCAGACCAGAATCACTAAGGTACATCGAAGACAAGGTCGGCAATACCCTCCACGACATTGAAGCCAAAGGTATCTTCAAAGCTGACACGCCACTGGCCAAGCAAGTGAAAACAGAGATAAATAAATGGGACTATCTCAAACTAAGAAGCTTCTGCACCTCAAGAGAAACAGTGACCAAAGTACAAAGACAATCTACAAAATGGGAAAGGATATTTATGTCCATCTCTTTCTGTCTCCTTTCAATCAGCATGATACTATTCATATTAATCCACTTATATGCAAATCTTATGACTTATTTTTTTCTAACAGCTGCATAGTATTTCATCGTGTAGGTGTACCAAAGTTTCTGTAGCCACTCGTCTGTTCTCGGGGGCTTGAGTTTTTTCCAGATTCTGGCTACTGTGAACAGTGCTGCAATGAACATATGAGAGCAGATGTCATTTCGACTATACTTTTTTGCATCTTCGGGGTATATTCGCAGAAGTGGTGTTTCTGAATCAAATGGGAGCTCAATTTCTAATTTTTTGAGAAATATCCATACTGTTTTCCAAATGGGCTGAACCAGTCGGCATTCCCACCAGCAGTGAAGGAGAGTCCCTTTCTCCCCACATCCATGCCAGCACCGTTTGCTTTTGTTCTTTTGGATGTGGGCCAGTCTCTGTGGTGTGAGATGATACCTCGTTGTTTTGATCTGCATCTCCTCGATATTAAGTGATATAGAGTATTTTCTCATGTGCCTTTTAGCCATTTATTCTTTGAAAAAGTTTCTGTTCATTTCATTGCCCCATTTTCTGATGGGGTTGGATGGTTTCTTCTTGTGTATTTCAACCAGTGCCTTGTATATCCTTGATATCAACCCTTTATCAGATGGATATTGGGTGAATATACTTTCCCATTCTGTAGATTGTCTTTGTATTCTGGTCACTGTTTCTTTATAGGTATAGAAGATTCTTAGTTTAAGATAGTCCCATTTGTTTATCTCCGTTTCCACTTGCCTGGTCAGTGGTGAGTCATTTTTGAAGATACCTTTAGCTTCAATGCTATGAAGGGTTTTGCTGACCTTGTCGTCAATGTACCTTACGGATTCTGGTCTGATGTTGCGGGCTTTAATCCACTTTGATCTAACTTTTTTACATTGTGTTAGGTAGAGGTCTAACCACATTTTTTTGCGTATAGCTGTCTAGTTTTGCCAGAACAATTTGCTAAAGAACTTTTCCTTGCTCCACTCCACGTTTCTTGCTCCCTTAACAAAGATTAGATGATCATATATTGGAAGGTGTGTGTTATTGTTAAATTGTTATTGTTATATTCAATATTGTTATATTTAACCGTGTTCCATTCATCTACTGTTCTGCCTTTTTTCCAGTACCATGCTGTTTTAATCATTATCGCTTTGTATAGATCTTGAAGTTGGGGAATGTGATGCCTCCCATCTTTTTCCCCCAGAAATGCGTTAGCTATTTGTGGCTGTTTGCTGTCCCTTATGAACTTCAGGAGTGTTTGATCCACTTCCTTGAAAAATGTCATGGGTATTCTTATAGGGATCACATTGAATCTATATAACGCTTTGGAGTGTATTGCCATTTTGACAATAGTAATTCTCCAAATCCATTATCAGGGGATATGTTACCATTTACTCGTACCTTTTATTTTGTGAAGTAATGTTTTGTAGTTATTTTTACAGTCCTTTACCTCCTTATTTAAGCTGATTCTGAGGTACTTGATTTTCTGAGGCATGATTGAGAACGGGATTGCTTTTGTCATATCACTTTCTTCTCTCTTATTGTTTGTGTATAGGAAAGCCATGGAGTTTTTTTTTTTTATTGATTTTATAGCCTGCGACTTTACAATACAAATCTACTGTTTCTAGGAGTTTCTTAGTTGAGGCTTTGGGATTCCCTAGATATAGTATCATATTATCTGCGAATAGTGAGAATTTGATTTCTTCCTTTCTTATCTGGATGCCCTTAATGTCTTTTTTTTGCCTAATTGCTATTGCAAGTACTTCCAGTACTATACTGAACAGAAGCGGTGAGAGTGGGCATCCTTGTCTCATCCCTGATCTTAGAGGGAAGACTTATTTTTTCCTTATTGAGTATAATGCTTACTTTAGGCCTGTGGTAGATGGCTTTGGCCATATAAAGGAATATCCCTTCTATACCAATTTTGGTGAGAGTTTTCATCGTGAACAGGTGCTGGATCTTATCAAGCGATTTCTCTGCATCTATTGATATAAAAATATGGTTTTTATCTTTTCTTTTGTTGATATGATGGATTATGTTGATTGACTTCCGAATGTTAAACCATCCTTACAATCCTTGCATCCCCGGGATGAATATCACTTGGTCATTTTGGTGGATTCTATTTGCTAATATTTTATTGAGGATCTTCGCATCCATATTCATCACAGATATCGGCCTATAATTTTCTTTTTCTGTGGAGTCTCCCTTTGCTTTTGGTATTAGGGTGATATGTGCCTCACAGAAACTGGGAGTGTTTCTGTTTCCTTGATTTCCTGGAAAAGCTTGAAAAGAACTGGCAATAAGTCTTCTTTTAATGTTTGGAAGAATTCGCTAGTGAACCCACCTGTACCTGAACTTTTGCTTCTGGGAAGAGTTTTGATTACAGTTTCAATTTCCTTCATAGTAATTGGTCAGTTCAGATATTCCACATCATCTTGGTTCAGCCTTGGGAGGTTATAGGAATCTAGGAATTTATCCATTTCTTCTAGATTCTCTTGTTTCGTGGCATACAGATTTTCATAGTAGTCTCTGATTATCTTTTGAATTTCTTTGGTTTCTGTTGTGATATTCCCCTTTTCATTTCTGATTCGGTGTATTAAGGTTCTCTCTTTCCTTTTTGAGTCTTGCTAGTGGTTTATCAATCTTATTTATTTTCTCAGAGAACCAGCTCTTGCTTTCATTTATCTTTCGGATTGCTTTTTGGGTTTCCATGTCGTCGATTTCTGCTCTAAGTTTTATTATTTCTTTCTTCCTTCCTGAGATATGCTTGCTGGGCTATAAATTTTCCCCTTATCATGGCTTTATCTGCGTCCCACAGGTTCTGGTAGCTCGTGTCTTCATTCTAATTTGTTTCCAGGTACCCTTTGATTATTTTCCTTGATCTCCTCCCTGACCCATTAATTGTGTAATATTGAGTTGTTTAATTTCCAGGTGCTTGATTTGGTTCTCTGCGTCTGTGCATGATTAACTTCTATCTTCAGTGCATCATGGTCTGAAAAGATAGTTGATAAAATTTCTATCTTCCTGATTCCATTGAGGTATGTTTTGTGGCCCAGCACGTGGTCTACTTTGGAAAATGTTCTGTGTGCATTGGAAAAGAATGTGTATTCTTTTTTTATAGGCCTGTAAAGCCCTGTATAGATAAATTAGCCCTCTCTTTTGTATTCCTTCCTTCAAAGCCAGGGTTTTCTTGCTGAGTTTTAATCTTTTTGATCTATCCAGAGGTGATTAGGTGGTGCTGAGGTTTCCAACTACTATCATGTTGCTAGCAATGTCTGTTAAAATCTGTTAGCAGATGTTTTAAGTATTTTGCTGCTCCCTCATTGGGTGCATATATGTTTAGAAGAGTGATTTCTTTTTTTTTTTTTTTTGCTTTTTTGGGTCGCACCCAGTGATGCTCAGGGGTTACTCCAGGCTTTGCACTCAGGAATTACTCCTGGTGGTGCTTGGGGGACCATATGGGATGCCGGGGATCGAACCCGGTTCGGCCCCGTGCAAGGCAAACGCCCTACCCGCTGTGCTATCGCTCCAGCCCCTAGAAGAGTGATTTCTTCCAGCTTTACATATTCCCTGATTAGTAATAAATGGCCTTTGCTCTCCCTTCTAATCTTTTTCACCCTTAAATCTATGTTGTTGGATACTAGTAAGGCCACTCTGGCTTTTTTGAGGGAGTTCTTTGCTTGAAAGATTGTTTTCCGTCCTTTGACTTTGAGTCTGTGTTTGCTCTCACTGTTCAGATGTGTTTCTTATAGGCAGCAGAATTTTGGCTTCAGTTTCTGAATCCATTTTGCCACAGTGTGTCTCTTAATTGGTGCATTTACAGCATTGACATTGATAGTGATTATTGTTATGGGGTTTTGTGCCATCTTTTGTAGAGTTTTGTTGTGCATATAGGGGGTTTTCTTGTCATTTAGTAGCCACATTAGTCCTTCTTTTAAGGTTGGTTTTGAGTCTATGAATTTCCTGAGCTGTTTTTTAACCATGTAAGAATGTAACATTCCTTCGAGTTTGAGTGAAAGTTTAGCCGGATAAAGTATTCTTGGTGAGGCGTTCATTTCATTGATTTTTTTCACTATATCCCACCATTGCCTTTGGGCTTGGAGGGTTTCCTCTGATAAGTCTGCTGTATATCTAAGGGGTGCTCCTTTTCATGTTATTTACTTTTTAACCTTGATGCTTGCAGTATTGTGTCCCTATCCATGTCATCCATCATTCTGACTATGATATGTCTTGGAGTCTTTTTTATTAGGGCCTCTTCTAGCTGGCACTCTTCAAGCTCCTAGGATTTGGTCGTCTGCACTCCCCAGCTCTGGAGACTATTCAGCAATGATTTCTTTAATTGTGGCTTTTTCATTGAGGTTGAATCCCTGTCCTTTTGGTACTCTTTTGATTCCAAAGTTATTCCTCTTGGAATTATTCCTTAGGTCTCTGATTCGCCCTAGAGCTATTTTGAGTTCTTTTACCATTGTTTTCTGTTGCCTGTGAGCTTTTTGCAGCTCGTCTTCAAGCTCTCTGATTCTGTCTTCTGCTGTAGCTATTCTACTGTCAAGAGCACCCACTGCATTTTTTATTTAATTTACTGAATCTTTTATTCATGACATTTCTAAATGTAGCTTTCCTATTTTTGCTCTCATATTTTCCTGTATTTTCTTCACTGATTGTTCCACTATTTCTTTAAGTTCATTGAACATTCTTGGCATTTCATCTCTGAATTCTTTATTGGAGAGATTGTGTTTGTGGATAACCGCTGTTGAGGCTTCTGGACTCTTTTCATCATCCTGTCCTCGTGGCGGGGATTTGCGCTGTTTCTTAATGTTGATGTGGTTGTATAGAGGTGGAACCTTCCAGTTCACTAGAGCTGTTCCCTCTTACTGCACGAAAGAGTTTTGGATGAGCTCAGTCAATGGTGGTCGCCTTTTCCCCCACTATAGTACGTCCTTCCTCTCAGGTATTTCTCTGTGACTTATGTGGGGTCTCTAGTGAAGGTTTGCAGGATATGTTCTTTTATATTGGGTTTGTGCAGCTTCTTGTGCTCATAGGCATTTTGGTAAAATTGAGATAGTCCTATGTTCACTGTTGTTTTGGTGAAATTGTGTTTGAGATAGGCAGGGAGTTCTCCACAGAGTTAGGTAATGGGGATTGAGATGTGAGTCCAGTGTATTGGGAGAGGGGAAAATAACTCCCCTGCAGTGGAGGTCATGCTCTCTACCGCGAGGCCATGCCCACACCTGGGTGAAGAAAGAGGAAGCTCTGAGGGTCAGCAGTGGTGGCTGAGTGCAGGTTGCCCTGCCCAAGGGATGCTGGGAGATCAGGTCTGGTTTCCCAGTGGGTGCGCAGGTGTAGAAGCTGGGGCACTGGGTCAGGGCAGCTGGTGCACCTGTGTGAAGATAGAGGAAGTGCTAGGGGTCAGTAGTGGTGGCTGAGGGCAGGTAAACAACTTCTTGTTTAATTGATTCTTTGTATTGCATTTTTGGTTTCTATATCATTGATTTCTGCTCTAGTATTTAGTATTTCCTCCATTTAACTATATTTTGGGCTCATTTGTTATTCCTTTTCTAGATTTTTGAGACATGTATTTAGGTAATTGACTTGGATTTTTCTTCTTTATTAATGTATACATGCATTGCTATGAATTTCCTCCTTAAAACAGTTTTTTTCTGTCTCCTGTAGATTATGATAGCTTATAATTTTATTCTCATTCATGTCAAAGAATCTTTTTCTTTCTTCTTTGATTTTCCTTTTTGATTCATTTACTATTTAGCAGTGATGTGTTCAGCTTCCAAGAATTGAAAGTTTTTCCTATCTTTTTGTGGCTAACTTGTACTTCATGATCTTTTGTTCTGAAAGAATACTTTGTATGATTTCTCTATATGTAAATTTTTGTATGCTTTAGTTATTGCCTATTATGTGATCTTCGAAGAGAACATTCCATGTGCACTAGAGAAGAATCTGTACTTGAAACTTGTGGTGAAGAATCCTGTATATATCTATTAATCCTTGTTAATCTAGCTCCTCATTAGGGTTTCTTGTTTATTTGTTGACATTTTTTTCTGGTTGATCAATCTAGTGACAACAGTGGGTCATCGACTGCTGTGCTTTTCAATGTGTTTTTTAAGTTTGTAAGCAAAGCTTTGTGAAGTTTGCATACCTTTCATTTGGTACATAGATATTTATGAGAGTTAGTACTTCTTGGTCTATTTTTCCCTTAATCAACTAGTGGTGTCCATCTCCGATTACCTGCTTTAGATTGACTGCTCGTTGGTGTGATATAAGTACTATTGTTGTGCCTTTTTTTTCTGTTTTCATTTGGCTTATATGTTTGCATTTCAGACTTTAACTCTGAGCCTACATGTTTTTGTGAATTTGAGTATGATTCCTTTAAGACACAGATAGATTATTTTCGTGATCCATCATAGTACTCTATATTTTTAATTAGGAGAGTTTAGTCTATTGACATTCAGAGAGATTATATAAAAAAGGGCCGTGTTGCAATTTTCATTGTGTGTGTGTGGTTTAGTGATGTTTTACATATATCCATTTACTTTTTATAGGCAGCCTTTAAGTAGTTCTTACAGGACTGGTTTAGATGTACAAATTTTTCCAGCTCATTTTTGTATGAAAAGCTGTTTTTCCTCCCTAAAACCTAAATAAGAGCTTTGTCAACTAGTATAGTCTAGGTTGATTTTTTAAATTCAGTACTTAAATATATACTTTAACTCTTTTTATTTTTTTAATTTTTTTATTTTTTTTCGATTTTTACACATTTTATTTTCATAAAGTAGTTCACAATAATTCATTACAGATAATATTCAAACATCCAACCCACCAGTGAACATCTTCCCACCACAATAAGAGGGAAGTGTGTGAAGGTTGTTGTATTTCATTCTGGAGCCATTTAAGCCCATATATAAGAAAACACAAGCAAGTACGTTAAAACCAAATGAATGTGTGCTACTTTAGGTACATCAGTGCGCTACAGCATAAGAGGTTGCACGGCGGCAAATGTGGCCGTGCAATCCAGGAAATAATGCATCACTCTCTTCCGGGAGCTTTATTTTATAGTCTGTGGATCTTGGCCCTCGATGAGATTACATGGCACCAGGGGGAGTTTGTGGGTGTGACTGCCAAGCTACTGGAAAACTGCGGAGCCGGGTGGAGGAGGCCCAGTTCATATCCAAGCAGGCTTTGAGATCTCAGCCACAGGTCCCGCAAACCTGGGTTCCTCTTCCTGTTCCTTCATGGGTGAGGCTCGTCCAAGCGTGCCTTTCACTCTTTCAAAAATTATTTATTTAATAATTTAATTTTACTTTTTGGGTCACACCCAGTGATGCTCAGGGTTCTCCCTGCTCTGCACTCAGGAATTACTCCTGGCAGTACTAGGGGGATCATATGGGATGCCAGTGATTGAACCTAGGTTGGCCGCATGCAAGGCAAATTCCATACTCACTGTACTATCAATACAGCCCTCATTCAAATCTTTTCTTGCTTGTGTGATATTGCTTGGGGATCTGTAAAGCTTCTCGTGTTTTTTCCCTTGTACTTAAGTTGTTTTCTTTCTCTCATGGTGCACTAAGTTATATCTGTGTTTTGTCTCTACCATTTTTATTTCTGTTTGTCTTGGTGTTTGTTTTATTTGAATCTATTTATTTGGTGCTCTCTTAGCCTTCTGACTCTGTACAGAAGCTTCCCTCCGTAAACTGTGGAAAGTTTCTGTTATTATTTCTTCCACCAGTTGAACTCTTATGATACTCTGCTTCAGCTCTTCCTTGAGCTGATTGAATTTCTCTTTCAGTGATTGTCTCATTTAAATTGCCTTGCATAAAGTGCTGTTTGAGTTCCTCCTTTATGAGGCTGGAGATTTTTGTTGTGCTCCAGGTTTTACCTCGAATTCTGTTCCTGCATACCATTTCAGGTGAGTTCCTTTGTCTCCGCATTGTTCTTAGATTTTGGAGGTGATCACTGAGCTTTGAATCTAAAGCATTGACTTAGTACAGATCTGATTCATTATTATACTGGTCTTGTTCATGATGTTAAGGGGTTACTGTTTGGAATCTGTTATTTTAACTATTCCAGAGGCTCTCAGATGGCATTTCAGAGGAAAGCGCCAGGAATAAGTCCAGTTACTATTAATTATATACCAGGGTTGTTTTGGAAGTATTGTGGGACAGAATTGTTTATCTTTCATTACCCAGAAGCTTAGAAGTTTGTGGGTTAAAAGGGGCAGACTTAGAATCCGCCTAGTTTTGGCCATCAGTGTGTCCACTGAAGCCACTTCTAATTGCTAGAGTTTAAATGTTGGGTCAGTTAGGACATATCTGCAGGAACAGTCTAGGGAGAACATGGTTGAATGCTCTGTGGAGCTGAAATCTGTGGACAGGAGGCAGAGCGCGTGTCCCAATTCAAGCTGTGTGTGTGTTGGGGGTAGGGTAGAAAGGGTGAGCATTATTTCTCCAGGATTTACCTGGATTTACAATGTTGTTATTGATAGTTTCCAATTAATATAATTTTAACTCACCACCTATTATAAGTGTATCCTACTGCCTCCTCCAATAACCCCAATTCATTCTCTTTTTAGCACCTTTCCCAAGTAAGTTGTGCTGATAAATTTTTCTTTGCATTGCCTTTAGACCATTGTTGCTACCTTGCTGCATATCTTTATGTTCTGCTCATGAGAGACATCAATCTCTATCAATCCTTTTTCTTCTGACTTCATTATGCATGGTAGTATGTGATTAGTTATGAATCTTCAGTCTACCAATACCAGTGATATAGGAAACATTTCTCAACTTAATTGTACTAAGGAAATAAAAAATGAGTAATTTGAAAGACATGTTAACAGAAAACTCCGTTTATTTTTCGGTTTCTTACTCTCTTCATGCTCTATCCTCTCACAAAATTGAGTTGCTTTTCTTTGTATAGATACTGCTTTAAAAGAAAAGAAAAAGTGATAATTCAGAAAAAATTCTAGAAAATAATAGCCTTCTACATATACAAATACAAATATTTAATTTTCACATACATCATAAAGTCTTTTAAACTAATGTAATCATGAATTACATTAGCCTCATTTTAAATACACAGACCAATAAGTTGTACTTCATTTTTGAAATAATATTTCATTTCATTCACTAGCTTGAAAAGAACAGTAATTGGATGTCCAACAGGAACACTATATGCACTCATATTTGGGAAATATATTTCATAAAGACTAGAGGAGAAATAATTTTATTATAAATTTATACTTGAAGCAGAACTCGATAAGAATACCTATGCAGTAAGTCATGCTTTCCTTGAGTATTTATTTCATCTTGTTTATCAATGACTAACATATTATTGTAAGGTGCAAGGAGGCTCAGAATTTGCCTTGTCTGATTTTACTTTGAGTAGAGAACTTATAATAAAGTGTGTCATTCTTCAATTTAATAGATATTTATTTCTTTTACCCTTTTGAATAGAACCAAGGATGAGTTCTCCTAACAAGAAAGAGAGTGACTCAGCTGACAAAGCTCTTACAAATTCAGAAAATGAGGCTTTTACTGACTGTGCCACAGACACAGAGTCTTCATTTCATAGCCATAATATAATCTCTCAGGTGGAATCTGAACACTTGACAAGGGAGCCAGGCACAGCGAACTCCCAAGAACAAGATGCTCCTCAAGTTGCAGAAAATCGTGAGGTTGAAGTAGAAAATACCCTTAAGGATGCTCAAGAAGATGTAAGAGAAGAAGCATCTGACCTAATTCAGGTCCCCATTCCAATAAAATGGGCCATTATTATGTCTGGACTAGGGAAACTTAACTTTGAGAACATACAGGTAGGAAACAATAATACAAAAAAACGGACAATTAAAAGAGGAAGACACAACTTAGGAAAAGTGGAGAGGAAAGTAAGAGGTTTCTTTCACAACACCACTAATTATGAAAGTCCAGAACAATTTTCAGTTCCACAGAAAATTCCATTCTTTAAGAACCACGAGATAAGAAAAATGATTTTGCATCTGTTCTGTGGAAGATATTTTCATCAGGGTACTGGTTGTCGAAATGCCACACGTTTGAAGCAAAAGTACGTGGCAGTTATTCCTCATTTCAATTTTCCTAATAATATTGAAAGAGCCATAATATTTGGTAGACCTTTTAGGGTGACATACAATCATCCGTTTTTTGAGAGAATGGTCAGGGGAAAAGGTTGTAGATCATGCTGTGTTAAAGGGAAGAAAGAAATACCCATTTTTGTGAGGCCCGTGTTGTATGTTCCATGGGTCCAAGTTCAACAGATACTTACTGGAAAAGTTTTTGAGGATCAGTTCCGATCTCCCCACAACGTGAGAGTTCTCATTATTAACACCAATCATTCTTGGAAATTCCTATGTCCCATTTGTGGAAGAAGCTTCAATAATATAAATGAATTTAGGGAGCATTCCTGCCGTTTCTCTGGGAATTAAGTAAAATTGGTGTAAATTTTTAAACTTCTAACAATTCCCAATTCGGCTACCAAACAGAGACAAAATTGCATGCTCAGAAATTTTAGTTGTTTATACGGAGTTGCAGAAAGAAACACTTTAAATGATACACTACATCAGAGAAATAAACATCGTTTAGAAGTCAAGAACTCAAAAAAGAGAAAATATTACATCTTTGTTCTACTTTGAATGAATGAACAACTGAACAAAAAAAATGCTGGCACTACTTGCATCTATTTCTGCTGGTAAAAATGATCAGAATACTGAGACAATCAAATCACAAACTTCAGGATCCTGGTAACAGCATAAATTATATACTGGAGGACTCAACAGAGTCTTATGATGTGTTTCTAAAAGTTGCTAACTTAACATCTTAAATATACTCCATTAACTCAGTAAAATCATTTTTAAATGTATTGTTTGCTCCTTTTCATGATTTAAAGATAAGAATATGGGGGCTGGAGCAATAGCACAGCGGGTAGGGCGTTTGCCTTGCAGGAAGTCGACCCGGGTTCGATTTCCAGCATCCCATATAGTCTCCTGAGCACCGCCAGGAGTAATTCCTGAGTGCAGAGCCAGGAGGAACCCCTCTGCGTAGCCGATGTGACCCAAAAAGAAAAAAAAGGATAAGAATATGTATGCTTGGATAAGTTTCAAGTGTTATTTTATGTTTAGACAACAATTTGGTAATATAAATTGTTGTTTATAACACATTGGTGATATGTTTATGATCATAAACATATATATTTAAAGATAATATATTTATGTATCACTGAACAAATATTAAAATGGTGTTGAAGTGTGTGTATGTGATGAGGGGATGGACATCAACATGCCTAGCCCTCTGCTCTGATTATTTGGTTCCCCAAGAAAGCTTTCATAGAGAAATCAAAAGTGCTTAAAACAACCAATTTCTTTGAAGGTAGTAGAGGCCAGCTCTTTGTTGAGGATTAAAGTTGTTAGTTAAGGTAAACAGAAGAAAATACATTCCTGGAAACACCTTAATGAGGTTGCAAAAGGGGACACTTTCAGGTTCTTCGTTTCCCTTTCTGTGGTTTCAGACTTTCTTCTTTTCTTATTCCTTCACTCTGCTCCCAAACGAGTGGGACTTCCTGGCTATGAGATTATGATCATATCTGGCTACTTTCATGGGTTGCTTCAGTGACTGTAAATGGTCATGCATGACACCAGAAGGCATGATTTGAAATGTTACAGTATCATATTGATTGCATTATAGACCAGAACTACATAAGTTCTAGTTCAGCAGGGACTTGAACTTTTCCTGCTGCTCTCTTTTATTGAATGATGAGAAGCACCCTGCAAGATGTCATAAAACTCTGGTTAAGTTTGTTTCCACATGAATTAAGATTAGTGCCTGGTTTGGCACCAACTACTATGACTACTATGCAGTCTATTAGTTTCTCTACCTTCTCCATCCTATCTCATTTCCTCACATATACCGTTTGCAATCTAATCACCAACAATGCTATTATACCATCAGAATCATTTTTTTTCTTGGATACCACCTTACATTCCTAAAATGCCTATATGCACAGATTTCCACATGCTTAAGAATTCTCTATTTTCTATTTTCTTTCGTTCTTTTCTCCTTTCTTTCCTTTTTCTATCTTCCTTCCTTCTTCTTTCTTCCTTTCTTTCTTTCTTTCTTTCTTTCTTTTTTGTTCTTTCCTTTCTCTGTCCCTCCCTCCTTCTTCCTCCCCTCTTCCCTCCCTCCCTCCCTCCCTCCTTCCTTCCTTCCTTCCTTCCTTCCTTCCTTCCTTCCTTCCTTCCTTCCTTCCTTCCTTCCTTCCTTCCTTCCTTCCTTCCTTCCTTCCTTCCTTCCTTCCTTCCTATGTAGCTAAGCCCATGTCTTACTCAAGGGACTGCACTTAGGTATTACTCTGTTGGGTCTAGTAGAACCACATGTAGTGTGGGTGATTGAACTTTGGTAATGTGCATACCGGCAAATGCCCTATCCACTGTACTCTCTCTCTCTCTCCTTGTACGGCAAATTTTCATACCCTTTCCTAAAATATTAACATAAAAATTATAGTATACTCCATAACTACCTCTTAAATCAAGAGTATTGCCCAGAGTGTTTCCTGAGTGCAGAGCCAGGAGCAACTCCTACTCATTGATGGGTTTGGTCAAAAAAACAAATCAAAAGGAAATATACACAATGAGATACTAGCCAACTCTGATATGACATTATGCAGTTTGCTGAAACTTGGATGAAACTGGGGGGTATATCATATTTAGTGAAATACGTCAGGAAAAAATAACAAAGAACAATGGTCTAACCTTTGGAATTTAGAGAGATAAAGAATGTTAACAATGGAATAGACAATATTGAACAATGACAATTATTTGACCTTAGATCATAAAAGCTAGTACCCAGTACTGGAGAGAAGGATTGAAGGCATAGAATTCAAAAAAGAGGTGTCATAGAGACAGTGGTAGAGGACCTTGGGTCCTTTGATGGTAATAGGTGCTATAACTTTGTATATCAAGGCCATGAATTTTAACACTGTTGCAACCACATTACCTAAACTATAGTAAAAATAAATGATTATTGAGTTGGGTATTGGTTATTTTAACTAATAATATAATTTGAATGAAATCTATAGAATGAGCCTATGTATGTTTGTACATGACATAGTCATGCATAGATATGCAAATTAATCACAAGGCTAAATATAATTTAGAATATCTAATTATTGATAAATTATGTATTAAGTCAGAATATGTATAAAAGCTTTCTCATATTTAAAAATATAAAACAATTAAAAATATTAGCATTGTAGTACAGGCAATTTATTTGTAATTTCTATATTTTATGAATTAGAGTGACAGTACAGGAGGTAGGACACTTGCCATACATGTGACTAACTCAGGTTAGAGTCCAAGAACTCCATATGGTCTCATGAGCAGTATTGGAATTACCCTTGGGCACAGATCCAGGTATAAGCACTGAGTACCACCAAGTGTTGCCACAAAACAAAAACTTTTATTTAAATATGAATTTATTCCGTCTATATAGCTAAGTTAACACAGCCACTATAAAAGAAAAATTAATAACTATGGACAAGTTAATATAAATTAAAAACATTTTGAAATTGATTAGAATTTTTATATATATGTATATATAGTTTAGAGAATCACCCTTGAGATACAATTACAAAACTTTCATGTTTGAGTTTCATTCATACAATGATTGAACAACCATTTCTCAACCAGTACACATTCTCTATCAACAATGTCCCGAGTATACAATATACCCCCCATTTCCAAACCTCCCTCTGCCTCTATGGCAGAAAATTTCACCCATACTCTCTCTCTACTTTTGGGCATTGTGGATAGCAATATAGATACTGAAAGGCTATCACGTTTGGTCCTTTATCTACTTTCAGCACACATCTCCCATCCCGAACGTTTGCGCCAACCATCATTGGCTTAGTGATCTCTTCTCTATTCCAGCTACCTTCTCCCACAGCTCATGAGACAGGTCTCCAACTATGAGCAATATAACTGACCCTTGTGTCTGCTGTCCTTTGGTATCAGTCTCATATTATGTTATTTTGTATTCCACAATTGACTGCAGTCATTATATGTCTGTCTTTCTGACTTACTTCACGTAACACTATACTCTCCATGACCATCCACATAAAAGAAAATTTTATAATTTCCTCTTTCCTAACAGCACCATAATATTCAATTGTGTAGATGTACCCAGGTTTCTTTAACCACTTATCTGTTCTTGGGCACTCGGGTTGTTTCCAGATTCTGTGTATTGTAAACAGAGCTGCAATGAACATACAGGTGCAGATGTATTTCCCTCTGTGCTCTTTTGCACCCTCGGGATATATTCCAAGAGTGGTATTTTGGAGTCATAAGAAAGCTTAATTTCTAGTTTTTGAAGGAATGCCCATATTGTTTTCCAAAATGGCTGGAGCAGTCAGCATTCCCACCAACAGTGAAGAGTCTCTTTCTCCACACATCGACACAAATATTGGTTGCTTTTGTTCTTTTGAATGTGTGCCAGTATCTATGGTGTGAGGTAATAGTTCATTGTCATTTTGATTTGCATGTCCCTGATTAGAGATATAGAGCATTATTTCATGTGCCTTTTGGCCATTTGTATTTATTTTTTGAGGAAGCTTCTGTTCATTTTTTCTCCCCATTTTTATGGCATTGGAGTTTTTTTTCTTGTACAATTCTACTAGTGTCTTGTATACCCTGGATATTAATTCCTTATCAGATGGGTATTGGGTAAATATTCTTTCCCTTTATGTGGGTTATCTCTATATTTGAGTCACTGTATCTTTTGAGGTACAGAAGATTCTTAGTTTTGTTGGGGTCTCAGCAGCCACCTAAGACCCTGGCCAAATCCCCTGCTCCTAGAAACAGGAGCAGGCTCTACTCACAGGGGTCCAGGGCCCGGTGCCAGCACTCCACCCAGAAAGGCACTCTGGTTGAGGAGATAACGGGATGAGGGACCTGACAGACACCACTTGCCTGAGCTAACACACCTGGCCTTAAGAGCGGGAAGTATAAATCATTAGCTAACATCTGTAATGAGCTCAACGAGGTGATAATTAAGTGTGTGCCGTATGCATGTAGGCTCCCTAGAAGTCCATGTATAAATATACTGTGTGAGAGCTAATGAAAGCTGCTTGACCTCCAGCTTTCTCCCCTCTGTGTGGTTCTTTCTTGGTGGCGGTGGGGGTGTCCACGGTGTGCAGAGGGGCTGGTCAGAGTCCTCTCCCCTTCCCACTCCCTCTCCTATAGGGAGTAAGTCCGGCGGCTTGGGGGATCATACTCCAGTTTGCCGGGGTCCATTTCCCAAGACCCTGACATCTGGCGCCCAAACAGGGAAAGCGTGGAGGTGGAAGGCACGGACGTTGCTGGAGCAAGGTATGACCCCCTGACCGCCCCGAATCCATGCAGTAAAATAGGCGACTGCATCGGAGGTACCCAGCTGGTAATTCTGGGGACCTGGTAATTCAGGGGAATGAACTGGAGCTCAAGCTCTGCCCCCTGATAGTAAGGCAGGCAATCAGAAGAGTCCTCCTTGGGACAGGACTGTTTCGGTCAATTCTCACTTTGTTTTCGCTTCTCCCCCTGCCTATTGGATGACTAGCATCTATTCTGTCATCTTCATCATCTTTATTCTCTGAGTATTTCCTCTAGCATCTGCCTTTCTCCCCGTGGGCACGGGTTTGGGCACTTAGATGCTGTTAGGGTGCCTGCCGCTTGAAGACTCCCATGACAGGATAAGGGGTCACAGCCGCAAGTCCCAGGTAAACTCGTGTTCCCTGCCGAAGAAAAACTGTGCAACTCACAGGAACTCGTTAACAAGCATTCCACCCCTCACCATTTATTGCGGGCGCTGCTGAGTCTCTCCTCTGTATTCTTTCCTTTGCCTCAGTGGTCTCCTAGTGGGACCATCATCTATCCTGACCTTTTTGACCCTAATAGATTCCTCAATATCATGGGCAACTCCATTCAGAAGGTGTATCATCCGGCTCTGAAAGCTTTACGCTATCTGCTAAAGAGCCGGGGGCTAGAATTCTCTGAGGATAGGGCATCTAAGATTTAGGATACTGTCATTGACATGACTCCTTGGGCCTCTACTGGGAACCTCTTTTCGTGGCACACCTGGGACCAGGTAGAAAACTTGTTATAGAACAGGCTGAAAAAACAGGGGAAAAAAACCCACCAGGTTTGAATGCAACAATAGCATCTCTAAAAGCATGCTTCCGGGAGGAAAGTGAGTGTTTCTCTCCTTGTACTAAGCAAGCAGATGTTTCAGGACCACCCTTCACTCACTGGTCAGGATACAGAGAATGAAATAGCTGAAAAGATTTTTTGGGAAGATAGACCTAAACATGCTCGCCCCACTGCCTCTCCAGAAGGAGCCTCTGCTCCCTTTTTTGACCCAAGACTGGAGAAGGACTACTGGAAACCCCTCTGGGCCTTCCCGGTTCATCCCAACCCAGGGGGAACCCGACCTACAGTTTGGTATCCATGGGAACCTGGGGACTTGAAAGAGTTAAAAAAGGCAGTGGTTGAGGATAGGCCCAACCCTCTGTGGGCTGATACCATCCTTCAGGGGCTAGCCCATCAGTCCTGCACTACAGCTGATTGGAGAGCACTGTGTTGAGCAGTGCTCCCCAGCACCCAGTACATAAGGCAGGGTGCTTTCTTTAAGGAAGGATGCCACGCTCAGGCAGACCACATTGCTACTGCTCAACCCCCGACCCCCATAACATATGGCATATGGGAAGCTGTCAGGGACAGCAGATCAGTGGAGCGCAAGCCTCTATCACACTGCCATCCCAGACCCTTATTGAGATCAGGTTTGCGCCTAGGTGTTATCAGCCTGGAGGTGGTTTGATGAAGGCCCCACTGAAGCTCCCCTGGGAGAAATGTGACAAACTAAAGAGCATAGGGCCACTTGTGTGGGCATGAAAACCAGCTCCATAGATAATTGGATATGTGCTACCCAAGATTTAGGGTCTCATCCTCAGATTAAGGTTCTAGCTGCAGCCTTACAGAATCAGAATAAACTACAGAAAAGGCACCCCAGGCTCGTCAGTAAAAGGGGGGAAAGAGACCAATGTGCATTGGAGCATCCCCATTGTCAGTGGGGTACCATCAAAGTGTGCTGCTGGACAGCAAGGAGTTCAAAGGACAGCTAGACTCAGCTGCAGATAGGACTATGATTAGGATTGAGGAGGCCTTCACAGAATGGAACCTGAGAGCAGGGCCAGGGCAAAGGGGGATAGGAGAAGGACAGCTGCCCCTTGAGACCGCTGATCTGGTCCAATGGGTAGGCACTGCTGGTAACACGGGGTTCATCCACCCACAAATTGTTAGAGGATTATAGACTAATCTCATAGGCCTTGACATCTTGTCTGGTGCCCAGGTTACCCGATCTCCAGAGCGATGGTGGCTTCATTGTCAACACCCCCAATTCTAAAGGCCACTGCTCCCCGGGTCCTGAAAATTACATGGTTCCTAGGACCTCCAGGATGGGCAGAACAGTGGCCGCTAAGTTTAGAAGAGCTAAAGGCTTTTAAGGGAGCTTATTCATGAACAACTAACTCAGGGGCATCTCAGGCAGTCAGCTAGCCCCTGGAACAACCTTGTGTTTGTGATCCGAAAAGCCTCAAGGAAGTGGAAAATGCAAGATCATATGATTAACTGTTTGATATTAGAAACAAATAAGTGCGTCACTAAGGCAGCCTATCCCCATGTCTGATAAGATACCAGCTCCCTGCCTCAGAACTAGCCTTGACCAAGAAAGAAAAATGCTAGCATCTGACCACCTTAGGTTTCAACAACTTTGAAAAAGTTTTGCCCGCTTATATCAACAAAAGTGCTTTCTTGACCCATTTTTAACAAGCAGGAGACTGGCTGATAAGGCTGGGAAATGGGGAGCAATGTTCCCAATGAGCCGACAGGGCTTAACTTTACCCTGGGGACTGCCCCTTCCTTTCTCAGTCTATCAGTTTTCTTCCTGCCATTTTTGAAGGGTCAGGTCGATTGATCAACTGCAGATGTGTGCACACATACGTGTGGTATTTTTAGCCAGTTTATTGTCTGTCTGTCTGTCTGTCTGTGTGGAACACTTGAGTGTTAGAGTCAGTTTGAAGTCAGTAATTCTTATACCTGAGCAAACAAAATCAAAGGAGGTCAGAGTGATATGAAGCCCAGCAATTTCAAAGGTTTAGGTATTTTTGGAACTTGTTGGATCAGGTTTAAACGAAGATTTCTAATCAGAATGTGGTGCCTACAAAGAAATTGAAATTTCTTATTATTGGAGGAACATTAATAGTTATTATCAGTTGAAATTCTTTTGAATTCCACTCTCTGTACCATCTAGGAAAAGCTACAGAACTAGAGCCAAAAACTAAAATGAAATAAGAGTTCAGAGAATGCAAGGCTTTATCTTAACAAGCCTCAGCCAATTTTAATTTAAAAAATTAGGCCATTTTACAAAAAAATAGAGGTACAGAAGCCATTAAAATAAAGTTTCCTCATGTTTTCATAAACAGTGGCTGTTCAAGTATTTTCTTAGTCTACTACCAAAGTTTGGTAAGAACCAAAGGCCTTTTTCTGTGTCTGAAAGCATGTTTGTATTCTTGTAGAATTGTTAAAGTATCTGGGGTAGAAGAACTATTGTCTAAATGTGTATATTTGTTTGCATCAGCATTGGTTTATTAGAATATCTGACCTAGAGGATCTTGTCAGTTGAAATAATTGCGGTATATGAAAACAGGTTTAGCTTAAAACATGAATTTCTAGAGTTATAAAATTGGTTGCAAACCTTATCCTACCAGTGTTTTATTTGATTTCTGAGACTTCTGGCAACTAAAATTTTTAGAGCTACTTAGCAAAGCAAAGCGTTATAAGGGGTTAATCTCAGATGTCAACCCTATAGTCTAAAGCCTCAGCATTGTGCATTCCCAGCTCTGTCAGCTCTGCCTCAGTTAAAGACTGTATTTTCAGACCCTCTCTAACCTCAACAGTGAATTCTAATCAAACATCTGCCCAGCAGATAGACTTGCTAATTTAGTTTGTTAACTCTTCCAGGTATCTGGTTTTTGCAACTTTATAAATGGGAAAGGGCTTGGGAAAAAATTGATTCTTATATTTGCATTAAAATTTGGCAAAAAATAGTGGAAAACCTCCTTGTAGGAGGAAAAGTCTCTGCTTATATTTTAGCAGATGACAGACCTACTAATGTACTCTGGTTCCTGCTATGGCCTCATCACTTCATACTCCTGGTTCAGCCCCCAGACCACTTGAGACTCCACTACCCTCCAAACTTCACCCCCTAACAGATCTCAGCTGGAAGTCACAAGGAAATCCGAGGAGGAGTCAGTGACACAGGATCCCCATGGGGAAGGACAGGCTGAACTTAACTGAGGACTTAGTCTGGGATTTACGGTATCAACCTAATCCTGACCCTCAGAGAACTTTGTACATAAGTGTGAAATCCATACTGTTTCATGGTAATCTATGAGTGTTTTAATACTTAAAAAGTGTTTTCCTAGAAATCAGAATTCTAAAGATGTCTCCTGGTTACTTTCTAATGTAAAGTAAACTTGTACCCAGTGAATATAGGTTGTAAGTTCTTTAGTTGTGAGCATCTTTAAAACTTTTTGAAAATCTATAGAACTGATGTAATGCTTGTGAAGTGGTACTGCAGAATAGTTTTGCCATGTTAAAATAAGATGATTGTTGTGTCCAAACTTGTGAAATCATGTTGTACCAATTTCAGTGAGTTTAAACTTGTGGGATGACTATAAGGAATACAGATGTATGTCTTAAGTAAGAAAGATAATGTTTGGAGATATCATCATCAGTTAGAAGTAGAAAAGCAATTCTGTCAAAGTGTATTTGGTTTTGAAATGGAAAAGTTACAGGACATAATGACTGTAAAGGAAGTTTAAGGTGGTGTTTTGAGGAAAAGAAACTGTAGTCAATCTATATTGTTGTAAAGACTCTTTAAAGTAAATCTGCAGAATTGTTCTCGTATCCAGACTCCTGTTACAGTGCTCTTAGATAGTTAAAAATCAATGGTTTCAACATGGAACTAAATGAATTTTGTGTGATGGTCACTGTGATTCCCCGAATCCTTTACTATGAAGGAGACGCTCTACCCCCACTGATAACCCTCCAGCACATTCAGAAGAGGGAGGTGATATTCACTCTAACTATCCACTCAAACAGCCACGCTGTTTGGAATTGGACTGACAGGAGCCGAGACCAATATCATTTCACTCGCGACCCAGCAGAGCGGATTTTCATCCCTTAGAGCAGCTATCAATGAAACCTGGAGAGGATCGAAACCTCCATCAGTCATCTTGAGAAATCCCCAACCTCCCTGTCAATATAAAATAATATACTAATATGTTATTTGTATATAGGAAAGCCATGAACTCTTGGGTGTTGATTTTGTAGACTGCAACCTTACTATATAAACCTATTTTTTCTAGGAACCTATTTCCTAAAGACTATTCTAGGTAGTCTTTAGGATTTTATAAGTATAGTATTATATTATCCACAATAGTGGTAGCTTGATATATTCCTTTCCTATCTATATACCATAGATATATTTTTTGTCTAACTGCTACGTATAACCAGAACTTCCAGTACTATATGAATAAGAGTGGCAAGAGTGGGCAATATTATCTTCTCTCTGATCTTAGAGAGAAGGCTTTTCATTTCTCCCCATTGAGAATGATGCTTGCCATGTGTTTGTGGTAGATGGCTTTGACTATTGAGGAAAGTTCCTTCAATGGACATTTTGCTGAGAGTTTTCTTCATAAATGGGTGCTGGATCTTGTAAAATGCTTTCTTTGCATCTATTGATATGATCATTGATATGATATTTTCTTTTATTGATATGATGAATTATGTCGATTGTCTTGTGAATATTAAACCCTATTTGCATTCCCGAGATAAATCCTATGTGGCCATATTGTATAATCTTTTTTTTAATTAGTAAATCACCGTGAGATACAGATACAGGCTTACAGACTTTCATGCTTGCGTTTCAGTCATACAATGATCGAGTACCCATCACTCCACCATTGGCCCATTTTCCACAGCCAATGGTCCTGGCATCCCTCCCACTACCGCCCTGTCCCCTCCACCCTGCCCCCCCTCTGTGGCGGGGCATTCCCTTTTGCTCCTTCTCTCCTTTTTGGTGTTGTGATTTGCAATAGAGGTATTGAGTGGCCATCACGTTTGATCTACAGTCTACGTTTGGCACGCATCTTTCAACCCAAATGGGTCCTCCCAACATCATTTACTTGGTGTACCCTTCTATATCTGAGTTGCCATTTCCTCCAGCATGTGAGACCAGTTTCTAAGCCGTGGAGCAGATGTCCTGTTCCTTATCTCTACTACTCTTGGGTGTTGGTTGCCTTTTGTGTTACTTTATATTCCACAAATATAAAGATGAGTGCAATCGTTCTATGCCTGTCCCTCTCTTTCTGACTCATTTCACTTAACATACTTTCCATGTTGATCCACTTATATGCAAATTTCATAACTTCATCTTTTCTAACAGCTGAATAGTATTCCATAGTGTATAGAAGAAAGTGTACCAGGTGTACCAAAGTTTCTTCAACCAGTCTTCTGTTTT
This sequence comes from Sorex araneus, assembly GCF_027595985.1. Lineage (NCBI taxonomy): Eukaryota > Metazoa > Chordata > Mammalia > Eulipotyphla > Soricidae > Sorex > Sorex araneus. The sequence continues at coordinate 130,621,563 of NC_073313.1, forward strand.
CAGGCACTAAGGTTTTTTTCCCGATTCTGGCTATTGTAAGCAGTGATGCAATGAACATACAAGTGTCCCTTTCTACCCACATCCGCGCCAATACTGGTTGCTTTTGTTCTTTTTGATGTGGGCCAGTCTCTGTGGTATAAGATGATATCTCATTCCTGTTTTAATCTGTATCTCCCTGATTATTAGTTATGTAGAACATTTTCTCATGTGCCTTTTAACTATTCGTATTTCTTCTTTGAGAAAGTTTCTGTTCATTTCATCACCCCATTTTTTGTTGGTTTGGAGGTTTTCTTCTTGTAGAGTTCAGCCAGTGCCTTGTATATCCTTGATATCAAACCCTTATCAGATGGGTTTTGGGTGAATATAATTTCTTATTCTGTAGACGGTCTTTGTATTTTGGTCACTGTTTCTTTTGAGATGCAGAAGCTTATAAGTTTAAGATCGTCTCATTTGTTAATCTCTGTTTTCACTTGCTTGGCCAGTGGCATGTCATCTTTGAAGATACCATTATCTTCAACGTCGTGGAGGGTTTTGCTGACATTGTCTTCAATGTATCTTATGGATTCTGGTCTGATGCTGAAGTCTTTAATCCATTTTGGTCTGACTTTTGTACATGGTGTTAGGTAGAGATCTGAGCCCATTTTTTGCATGTAGCTGTCCAGTTTTGCAGCACCATTTGTTGAAGAGAATTTTCTTGCTCCAATTCATATTTCTTGCTCACTTATCAAAGATTAGACGGTCATATATTGGGGAGTGTCAGTATATTGTTCCATTGGTTCCTGTTCCATTGGCCTGCAGCTCTGCCTTTGTTAGAATACCATTCTGTTTTAATTATTACCACTTTGAGGTAGAGTTTCAGGCTGGGGAGGTTGATTCCTCCCATTCTCTTTTTCTCAAGAATTGCTTTAGCTATTCATGAGTGCTTATTGTTTCATATGAATTTCAGGAGTGTTTGCTCCATTTATTGAAGAATGTCCTGTGTATCCTTATAGGGATAGCATTGAATTTGTACAATGCTTTGGGGAGAATTGCCATTTTGACAATGTTCATTCTCCGAATCCATGAGCAAGGGATATCTTTTAATTTCCTCGTGTCCTCTTTTATTTTCTGAAGTAGCGTTTTGTAGTTTTCTTCGTACAAGTCCTTTACCTCCTCAGTTGATTCCAAGGTACTAGTTTTTTTGAGGCACAATTGTGAACGGGATTGCTTTATTTTATGTCACTTTCTTCTTAATCATTATTTGCATATAGAAAAGCCATGGACTATTGGGTATTGATTATATAGCCGAAACTTTACTATACAAGTCTATTGTTTCTAGGAGTTACTTGGTAGAGGTTTTAGGGTTCTCTAAATATAGTATTATATTATCTGTGAATAGTGAGAGTTTGGTTTCTTCCTTTCTTTTGTGAATGCCTTTAATATATTTTTTCTTGCCTAACCGTTATTGCAAGAACTTCCAGTACTATATTGAACAGAAGTGGAGAGTGTGGGCATCCTTGTCTCATCCCTGATCTTAGAGGGAAAGCTCTTAGGTTTTCCCCGTTGAGGATGATGCTTGCCATAGGCTTGTGGTAGATGGCACTGACTTGATTGATGACAGTCCCTTCCATTCCCATTTTGGCAAGAGTTTTCATTATAAACAGCTTCTGGATCTTGTCAAATGCTTTCTCTGCATCTATTGATATGATTATATGTTTTTTATATTTTTTTTTGTTGATATGATGGACTATGTTGATTGATTTCCGAAGGCTAAACCATCCTCGTATCCCCGGGATGAATCCCACTTGGTCGTGGTGTATGATCTTTCTGATGAGTTGTTGGATCCTATTTGCTAATATTTTGTTGAGAATCTTTGCATCTGTGTTCATTAGGGGTATTGGTCTGTAGTTTTCTATTTTTGTGGTGTCTTTGTTAGCTTTTGGTATTAGGGAGATATGTGCCTCATAGAAACTGTTTGGGAGAGCTTCTCTTTCTTCAATTTCCTGGAAAAACTTGAGAAGAACTGGCAATAGGTCCTCTTTAAATGTTTGGAAGAATTTGCTAGTGAATCCATCTGAACTGGGCTTTTGTTTTTTCGAAGACTTTTGATTACAGTTTCAATTTCTTTGATATTAATAAGTCTACTCAGGTATTCCAGATCAACCGGGTTCAACTTTGGGAGATTATAGGAATCCAGGAATTTATCCATTTCTTCTAGGTTCTCTTATTTCATGGCATACTTGTATCACTTGTATCGTTTGTCATCCTGTTGATCCTCGATTTGCTTGAGCAGGCGCCAATAGAGTCTCCATTTTTCCCTTTTGCACTCTAGTGTAGCCCAATGATATCTGCTTGCTCCAGAAACAGGAAGAGCCTCAAACCATTCATTCAGGGTTTTGACAAAGAAGTCTGACCATCTCGTTGTTAGGCGGTCACACGGTCTTTTGACGTCCCGTGGAATCCAGTCCTAGTGGAATCCAATCCAATCCAGCGATCATCTCTGAATCTCATTACGTGTCCGGCCCATCTGATTTTTGGCAAACGAGACAGCGTCCCTGATTCTTGACCATTGACAGAGGTCAGAACTCCGGATTCCTTCTCTCACTTGAGTGAAACATGATACTACTAGCGTAGCTCTTTCGATTCCTCTTTGGGATTCCCATATAGCATTCTCTTCTGTTTGTGTAGAGCCCAGGTCTCTGAGGCATATGTTAGTGCAGAAAGAATGCTGGAGTTGAAAAGATGTGCCCGGAGCTGGAGGTTCTTCATCCTCTTAACCACTTCTTCAACGCTCTTGAAGGTGTTCCACGCTGCTCTTTTCCTCCTGCGCAGTTCTGGTGCCAAGTCGTTCCTCATGTTGAGTTCTTAACCCAGGTACACATAGCTGCTGCATTCGGAGATGTTCATTCCATTGAGAGCAAATGGAACATCAGGGACTAGTTTGTTTTTCGTAAACATCATTTTGTTGAGATTCAGCTGCAGTCCAAACTTTCCACACTCATGGTTGAAGTTGGCCAGCATTTGTGCTGCTTGGCTAATGTTTGGTGTTATGAGAATGATGTCAACAGTGAAGGGGAGGTGGTGTAGTTGCCAACCGTCTATCTTCATTCCCACTCCTTCCCATTCCAGTCGTTACATGATGTTCTCGAGGATGGCACTGAAGAGTTTCCCTGAAATGGTATCATCCTGCCGAACCCCTTTTTTTACGTCAATGATCACTTCCTTGTAGAATGGTGAAATCCTAGTGGTGAAACCCTTGATACAGCTCTCGGAGGACCTTGATTCACTGAGTTTGAACGCCCTGTTTGGCTAGGGCTTCGATGGCCGCTTCAGTCTCAACAGAATCAAAGGCCTTCTTTAAATTGATGAACTTTAGACAGAGCAGCATCTTGAACTCTCGGTAAACTTCGATGAGTTTGGTCATCATGTTGATATGGTCGATGGTGCTGAATCGTTTTTGGAACCCGGCTTGCTCACCTGGTTGTCCCTTTTCTAGTTTTCTGCCTATTCTCTTCAGGATGACTCGAGTGAACAACTTGTAGACGACGACAGAAAACAGGCAGATTAGGCGATAGTTGCCGATGTTGTGGATGTCTCCCTTCTTGTACAACAGAACAGTCCTACTGGTTTTCCATTGGGACGGAACCTTGCATTCGGACAGGTAGTGTGTGAAGAGCCGAGCCAGTGTATTCATGATAAATGGCGGCAGATTCTTCAGGTGTTCGGGTCTGACCTTGTCTGAACTGGGTGCTGTACATGTCTTTACGGACGAAATGGTGTGTCAGATTTCGGGAGGGAGAACATTGGGAACGACATATCCATCCTGCGGAATTGGGTATATGGGCAGGTGGACATGGCTGTGGAAGATATCCGAGTAGAAGTTGTGAATAATGTTCTCCATTGCCTTTCTGGAAGATGTGATAGATCCGCCATGTAGTCGGAGGGCAGTCATCTTGGTCTTGTAGTTGGCGGAGGACAGACTTTCAAAGTAGTCTCTGATGATCTTTCGAATTTCTTTGGTTTCTGTTGTGATGTTGTTCCCCTTTTTATTTCTGATTCGGTTTATTTGGATTCTCTCTCTCTTTCTTTGTGATTCTTGCTAGTGGTTTATAAATCTTAATTTATTTTATCAAAGAACCAGCTCTTGGTTTCATTGATCTTTCGGATTGTTTTTTGTGTTTCCATGTTGTTAATTTCTGCTCTAAGTTTTGTTATTTCTTTCTTTCTACCTGGCTGTATAATATTTTAATGGGTTCTTGGATTCTGTTTCCTAGCATTTTGTTGAGGAACTTTGTGATTGGGTTCATTAGGAACATTGGCCTGTAATTCTTTTTTCTTGTAATATCTGTCTGTTTTGGTATTGTGACGATATTTGCTTCATTGAAACTGAAAGTGTTTCTGGTTCTTCAATTTCTGGGAAAAGATTAAAGAGGTTTGGGAGTAATTCCCCTTTAAATATTTGGAAGAATTCACTACTGAATCCATCTGCGCCAGGACTTTTTTTGTTTGGGGAGACTTTTTATTACCTTTTCAATTTCCTTGATGGTAATAAATCAGTTTAGGTACTCCAGGTCTTCTTGGTTCAGCCTCAGGAGGCTATAGGAATCCAGGAATTCACCACTTCCTCGAGATTTTCTTTTTTGGTGGCATAAAGCTTCTCAAAGTAATTTCTGAGAATCCTTCAGATTTCTGCATTTTCTCTTGTATTGTTCCTCTTTTCGTTTCTCATTTGGTTCATTATTGTTTTCTCTCTCCCTTTCTGTGAGTCTTTCTAGAGGTTTATTGATCTAAAAGAACCAGTTCTTGGTTTCATTGAACTTTTTGATTGTTTTTTGGGCTTCGATCTCATTAATTTCTGCTGTGATTTTATTATTTCCTTCCTGCTACTTGGTTTGGGCTCCTTTTGTTGGTAATTCTCCAAACTCTTAAGTTTTGAGTTTAAGTTACTTATGTGGGCTTGCTCTTCCTTTCTGAGGAATTCCTGTAGAGATATAAACTTTCCTGTTAACACAGGTTTTGCCATGTCCCATAAGTTCTGGTTAGTCCTGTCCTCATTTTCTTTTGTTTCCAGGAATCTTTTGATTTTCTCTTTGATTTCCTTTCTAAACCACTTGTTGTTTAGTAGTGAGCTCTGTAATTTCCAGGTGTTTGATTTGATTTTATGTTTGTGTTGGTGATTCAATTCTATTTTCAGTGCATCATGGTATGAGTAGATCATTTATATATCTATCTTCTTAACAAGCTCTATCTTCTTAATTTTATGGGGGTATTTTTTGTGGCACAGCATGTGGTCTATGTTGGATAATGTCCCATGCACACTTGAGAAGAAGGTATATTCAGCTTTCTAAGGATGAAGTGTCCTGTATATATTTACTAAGCCCCTTTTTTTCTATTTCTTCCCTCTGATAATGTATGTCCTTGATAACCCTGAGTTTGGTTGATCTATCAAGAGGTGATAAAGAAGTGTTGAAATCTCCCACCATTATTGTGTTGCTATCGATATCTTTCTTCAAGCCTATGAGTAGTTATTTAAGAATTTTGTTAGTCCCTCATTAGGTGCATATACGTTTAGGAGTGTATGTTATTCCTGATGTACAGATTCCTTGATCAATAAGAAATGACCTTCAATGTCCCCTGTGATCTTCTTCAGTCTGAAACCAATGTGGTCTGGTACCAGAATGCCTACCCCAGATTTTTTTATTGGAAGCCAAGATAATTTTATTTTTAAAAAATATTTTTAATGAATCACTGTGAGACAGTTACAGACTTACAAACTTTCGTGATTATGTTTCAGTCATACAATGATAGAGTAACCATCCCTGCACCAGTGCCCATTTTTCACCACCTCCAGGGTTCTCGGTATCCCTTCCACCATCCCCACCCTATCCCACTTTTGCCTTTGTGGCAGACACATTCACTTTTAGTCTCTCTATCTCCTTTGGGATGTTATGGGTTGCAATATAGGTAGTAAGTGGACATCATGTTTGGTTTATAAACTACTTTCATATGCATCTCTCATCCCAAGTGAGCCTTCCAAGCATCATTCACTTAGTGCTCACTTCTCTATCCCAGCTGCCTTTCTGCTTAGCAAGTGAGGCCATGTAGTGATCCTCCTGGACCTTATCTCTATCATCCTTTGGTGTTAGTCTCCCATTCTGTTACTTTATATTCCAAAAATGAGTACAGTCACATTCTATGTCTGTCCCCCTCTCTCTGACTCATTTCATTTAGCATGATAGTCTCCATGTTAATCCACTTATAAGAAATTTCATGATTTCATCTTTTCTAGCAGCTGCATAGTATTCCATTGTGTAGATGTACCAAAGTTTCTTTAACCAGTCATCTGTTCTTGGACACTCATGTTTTTTTCCAGATTCTGGCTATTGTAAATAGTGCTGCAATAAACATACATGTGTAGATATAATTTCTACTGTATTTTTGCATCTCCAGGATATATTCCCAGAAGTTGTATTGCTGGATCAAATGGGAGCTCAATTTCTAGTTTTTGACAAACATTCATATTGGTTTCCAAGAAGGCTGAACCAGTCAGCATTCCCACCAGCAGCGAAGTAGAATGCCCTTCTCCTCACATCCATGCCACCACTGGTTGCATTTGTTCTTTTAGATGTGTGCCAGTTTCTGTTTTGTGAAATATCTCACTGTTGTTTTGATCTGCATCTCCCTGGTGATAGTGATGAAGAGCATTTTTTCATGTGTTTTTTGCCATTCGGATTTCTTCTTTGAGAAAGTTTCTGTTCATTTTATCTCCATATTTTTTGATGAGATTGGGTGTTCTCTTCTTGTAGATTTCAACCAGTGCCTTGTATATCCTTGATATCAACCCCTTATCAGATGGGTATTGGGTGAATATCCGTTCTCATTATGTAGACTGTCTTTATATTTTGGTCACTGTTTCTTTTGTGGTGCAGAAGCTTCTTATTTTAAGGTCGTCCAATTTATTTATCTCTGTTTGTTTATCTCCATTTCCACTTGTTTGGTCAGTGGCGTTTTGTCTTTGAAGATACCTTTAGCTTCAGTGTTGTGGAGGGTTTTGCCAACCTTTTCTTCAATGTACCTTATGGATTCTGGTCTGATGTTGAGATCTTTAATCCATTTTGATCTGAATTTCGTGCTTGGTGTTAGAAGAAGGTCTGAGCTGATTTTTTGCATGTAGCTGTCCAGTTTTGCCAACAGCATTTGTTAAAGAGGCTTTCCTTACTCCACTTTATATTACTTGCTCCCTTATAAAAGATTTGATGATCATATTATTAAGGGTGTGTGTAAGGATACTCAGCCCTATTCGATTAGTCTGTCAATCTGTCTTTGTTACAATACAATGCTGTTTTAATCATTACCACTATGTAGTACAGTTTGAAGTTGGGGAAGGTGATGCTTCCCATCTTTTTCCCCCAATAAATGTTTCAGCTATTTGTCATGCATATTGTTCCACATGAATTTCAGGAGTATTAGATCAATTTCTTTGAAGAATGTTATTGGTATCCTTATAGGAATCACATTGAATTTGTATAATTCTCTGTAGAGTATTGCCATTTTTACAGTGTTAGTTGTCCCAATCCATGAGCAGGGGATGTGTTTCCATTTCCTACTGTCCTCTTTTATTCGTTGAAGCAACAATTTTTAGTATTTTTTGTACAGTTTTCTTACCTCCTTAGTTAAGCTGATTCCGAGGTACTTGATTTTCTGAGGCATGATTGTGAACTGCATTGTTTTATTTATGTCACTTTCTTCTCTATCATTATTTGCATATAGAAAAGCCATGTACTTTTGCCTATTGATTTTGTAGCCTGTGACTTGATTATGCAAATGTACTGTTTCTAGAAGCCTCTTGGAGAGGCTTTAGGGTTCTCTAAATATAGTATCATGTCATCTTCAAATAGTGAGAGCATAATTTCTTCCTTTCTTATTTGGATGCTTTTAATATATTTTTTTGCATAACTGCTATGGCAAGTAATTCCATTACTATATTGAATAGAAGTGATGAGAGTGGGTATCCTTGTCTTGTCCCTGATCATAGGGGAAGGCTTTTAGTTTTTTATTAAGGATAATGCTTGCTGTGGGCTTGTGGTAGATGGCTTTGACTATATTAAGGAAAGTTCCTTCAAGTCCCATTTTGGTGAGAGTTTTCATCATAAACGGGTCCTGTATCTTGTCAAATACTTTCTCTGCATCTATTGATAAGATCATGTGGTTTTTATCTTTCCTTTTATTGATATGATGGATTATGTTGATTGACTTGTGAATGTTAAACTATCCTTGGATCCCCAGAATGAATTACACTTGGTCGTGGTGTATGATCTTTTTGAGGAGTTGTTGCATTCTCTTTGCTAATATTTTGTTGAGAATCTTCTCATCCGTGTTCATCAGGGATATTGGCCCCAAATTTTCTTGTTTTGTGGTGTATCTGTTTGCTTTTAGTATTAGGGTAATATATACCTCGTAGAAACTGTTTGGGAGAGTTTCTGCTTCTTCAACTTCCTGGAAAAGCTGTAAAAGAACTGGCAATAGGTCCTCTTCAAATGTTTGGAAGAATTCACTAGTGAGTCCATCTGAACTTGGGTTTGGGGTTTTTGGAAGGCTTTTGATTACTGTTTCAATTTCCTTGATAGTGATAGATCTATTCATGTATTCCAAATTTTCTTGTCTCATCCTTGGGAGGTTATAAGAGTCCAAGAATTTATCTATTCCTTCTAGATTCTCTTTTTTAAATTTTCATTTTTTAAATTTTTATTGATTCACCATGAGGTGCAGTAACAAAGCTTTCACGTTTGAGTTTCAATCATAAAGTCATCCAGCACCCATCCCTTCGCCAGTGCACATTATCCACCACCCAATTCCCCAGTGTCCCCCCTTCCCCCATTCCCCACCTCCCCGTGCCTGTGTGACAAACCATTTGCATAATACTCTTACTCTAGTTACCTTCGACATTTCAAGACCAGACCCACCACCACTAATACCTGCCAAAAAGACAATGTTAGACAAAGTGTTTTGTATTGTTTGTTATGGATGCAAAGTAATGTCACATGGCTGCAAGAGCAGCCGCGTGTTCTAGGAATTCTAAAATTTTAATAATTTCTGAAGAGTTCGCTGAGCAAGTTGCTTGGGTCCGAGGTTCATTTGTGTGTCTCTAGATCCTGGCTGTGTGGGAGCTTAAGTAGACGGTGACCGGGGGTGTGGCATAATCTCAGAGTCCCAGTGGGAAGGAGGAATGCCCACTACTCCACTGTCCCATGAGGCCTGGAATTTGGCGCCACCACAGCTCGTACTTGGAGTTTATTACTGACTTCTAGAAAATGGCAGCCACTAGAGTTCCTTGGGGGTAGGTGGAGTGACGGCACCTACTCTCATCTGGAGCAGCCTAGCGGAAACAGCCCATTGCAAAGTCCAGGGCCATCTCTATCTCTGCAGCAATTGGGTCTGAGGTTCATTTGTGTGTCTCTGGATCCTGTCTGTGTGGGAGCTTAAGTACAGGTATCTGGGTGAGGCATCATCTCAGAGTCCCATCGGGGTGGGGGAAGGACCTTCTAGGTTCTATTGTTTTATGGCATAGAGACATTCAAAGTAGTATCTGATTGTAAAAAACATGCAACCCGGAGATTCTTCTTGCAGCGATTTATTCAGAGACCTTCTCATGCAAACGGAAAAGAGGAGGAACGAGGGACGAACGAGAAGGAACCCCCTAGCTAGGCAGCTTCCCTCCTTATATACCCCTCGCTGCTTGCTTATGCCCAAGTGTCTGCAGCTGATAGACTAGTTACAGCTCGTGGCGTGACAAGACATCCTGATTCCTTATCAGGTGTTGTCTACGAAGCACGAAGCACGGTGCTATTAACAAGAAACAGGTGTCCACGAAGCACAGTCCCGTGGAGGCTCTCCACAGTTCCCCCTTTTTGTTTTAGAACAGCAAGTCTGCGTAGCGACCTCGGCCCCCTTGGCCTTACCCGTCATTGGGAGCCCTCTCGCTTGTAGGTCCCTGTCTTAGGTTGGTCCAAGGGTCAGGTGGGGTATAATGCACCCTTTCAAACTCCTCAACTACAGGAGGTCCCCTGCAGTTAAGGGCTCTCAGCTGCATAATACCTTTGCTACATCCAGCTAGACCTGATTGTTCGAAGCGAGATTATTGTTTCAGTGTTGCAAGCCAAAGCTGCAGGGATTGTTGTGCTTTCAGGGCCGCGAATGCCTGTAAACACCACGCCTTTGTAAATAGTTGTTCTTGCTGCATTTTGTATAGACACCAGGCAAAAAACCAAAGCAGCGAGAAGTAATAAGGATAGTACTGCTCCCACCCCTGCCCACTCTTTGACAAAATGGAGGGGATAATCTGTGCACAGGCGTCAGAGCAGGCCATGTTGTAGCAATGGCCCAGAAAGCTGCTTTTTCAACTCGTACTGACACAGGAACCAGGCTGAGCAGGAGCACCAGTCTGCACATCTTGGTCTACTGGAGGCGCGGTCTTCCGTGTCACGCGTTCAGGAATCCACACTGGTTCTGCCCTGTCCTGTGGAAAAACACAAACAAAACTCCTGGCCCAGGTTAACACGGGGTCCGGGCCGTGCCATTCACCAGAAAGGATATGGGTGGAATTATAGGGGTTTATAAGAGAATCTGGAAGTTTTCCAAAGTACTGCAAGAAGTCCTAAATACCAATCACAGCCAAACAGGCCACAGCTGTAGGGCATAACTCCATGGCTTTCGCCAGAGAGACCCTAGGATGAATCCATAGAAGGGGTCCTTGAACTATCTTAGTAAGGTTGCCTCGGCAGTCCTGGGTACAACCTAGCTTATGTTTGGAGAAAACACTTTAAAGTTATTAGAGGCTTTAGCAGTTGGGGTTTTTGTCTCCATGCCTGTGAATAGAAAGAGTCAGAGGGAAGCTCCAATACGAAAGGATATCCTAGAGAGAAATGAGAAGGTGTTCCTCTTAAATCATTCCTTTCTCCTTCAGGAACCTGTGAATTTCAAGGAAAGGGTAAAAGTAAAGTATTATTAATTCAAAATATGGAGGCCTGGCATTGTCCAATCCACGACCTGTAAAATAAGAGTATAAGGAAAGGTCTAAATGTGACCTCATGAAATGTGTAAGGAGCTAGAGGCCTTTGATCTAGTTCCTCTGAGGCTGGCTCTTCTTTCCTTGTGACTTCCAGCTGAAATCAGTTTGGCGATGAATCAGAGCTGGAATTTGAAGGGTTGTGAGACTCTGTTGGTCTGAGATCCAAATCAGGTGGTTGAATTCTGCTTCTGATAAGATGTAAAGGGATCCAAAGTTTCTTAGTAGGGTTATCATCTGTTGAAACAAAAGCATAGCCTTTTCCTCGAATGAGGAGTTTCCCTGCTACCTTCAATTGAGAAAATACCTCCTTTTTGTATTTGATTTAACATTCCATATGCCCACTGAAAATGCAGAGGTGGTGGGCTTAAGGCCACAGTGTTCTATACTGAAAAGGGGTTGTAGTAACTGTATCGGGGCAGGAAATAGGCTGCGCTTCCTGCCGTCCCTGGCTGCAGCGATTATACTGATTGGAGCTCTGAAACTTCACAGTGGGGAAAGGGGCTGCAACTGAGAACATTCCCTGATTTTGCGGGGCCTGGGGCTGGCCCCCTTGCAGGTGTCCCGAGTTGGGGTCACCCACTACATCAAAATTAAAGCGACAATCTCTGGCCCAATGATTTCCCCTCTTACACCCGGGACAGGGCCCGGGAGGTGTAAGTCTGGCTCTGCAGTCTCTGGCCCAGTGGTTTCCCTTCTTACACCTGGGACAGGGCCCAGGACGTGCTCTCATAGCACGGCTTGGGGGCGCATTGCAATCTCTACATAAGTGGCCTGGTTTTCCACAATTAAAACATCTTTTCTGAGCTTGTCTCTGTAAGGCATAGACCTGCACCTTATGTTTAACAGAGCCAACATTCCAGCATGCTTCCAAGTACCCGAATATGTCTTCCTTCTCCTTAATAGGGCGCAGAATGGCCTGGCAATCCTCATTAGCATTTTCAAAGGCCAATAGTTTAGTCAACAACTCCTGAGTTGCCTTATCCTTAACCTGCATTTCAATGGCTTTCATCAACCTTCCTATGAAATCTGCATAAGGTTCTGAGACTCTCTGGAAAATCTTTGTAAAACTTCCCTTAAATTCTGCTTCTGCATCAACCTTCTCCCATGCACGCAGGGCTGCGTCACGGACATAAGCAAGAACAAAACGAGGCAAGGTGACTTTGCCTTTCTGGGTCGCACCATTTCCCTTCATCAATTAACATCTCACAAGTCAACTCAATCCCTGAAAAGTTTTGTCCAGCATGGGCTAGGCCTTGAAGCTTTGCCTTGGCCTCATTATAGAGCCATTTTCTCCACTCCAAGTACTGAGAACAGCTTAAGCATGTCTTAGCAACCCTGTGAAAATCATGAGGTACCCAGTAGGACTTTTTACTCCAGTATGCAAGACACTATATAAGGAGGGAAGCTGCCTAGCTAGGGGGTTCCTCCTCGTTCCTCCCTCATTCCTCTTCTTTTCCGTTTGCATAAGAAGGTCTCTGAATAAATGGCTGCAAGAAGAATCTCCGGGTTGCGTGTTTTTTACAACTGGCGTACCTGGGTGGGCCCAAACTACCAACTAAAGGTAAGAATAAGAGTTCCGTGCACCCCACTCTAGAAAGTTAGCGGGAGACCAGGATTTTTTTTTTTTTTTAGCGTGCTACGGATTAGAATCCGAACAGCAATCCCCCACTAAGATGGGGCAAATTCTGGGCCTTCTCAAAATCTTTCATATTTTCTCGAGCCGGACTGAAGAGGGCAAATCATTTATGAATTTGATTCAGTCTCTCTCCCGCAGAATAGGAGACCTGGAACTCTACATTTCCAGAGACCAACTCCGGTCCTGCCTTAAAGTAGTTTATGAGGTTAACCCATGGTTCCCAGACGAAGGAACTCTAGAAAGCAAGATTTGGAGACAAGTTAGGAAAAATGTCTATAAGGCATCTAAGAAAGGGAGTAAGATCCCCTGGAAATTCTGGACTACATGGGAGGTTGTTAATTCTATTCTCCTGTTTTTGAATAGTGCAATTGATGTGGAGAACATTAGGAATAATACGGCCTCAGCTCCTCCCACACCTAAGTCTCGAAAGGGTTTTAATAGTAAAAATATTTCTGAGACTGGTGAATATAGCTCTACTTCCAGTGCATTAGATAGAAGTGATGCGGGTTATGAGTCTGCTGCCACTTACTCAGATTCTGAGTCTGAGAGTGACTCAGCCAAGCGGCCTCCAGACCGCTCGGGACATGCTCCCAATCGCCCAGAACAGGCAGAGAAGAAGCAGCATCCATCTCATCGCAGGTTAAGGATGGATCCTCTCAGTCGTTTCAAACAGGCCTGTGTCTTGTATGGGCCTACATCTCCGTACTGTAGAGAGTATCTTGCAGTGATTTATTCAGAGACCTTCTCATGCAAACGGAAAAAAAGGAGGAACGAGGGACAAACAAGGAGGAACCCCATAGCTAGGCAGCTTCCCTCCTTATATACACCTCGCTGCTTGCTTATGCCCAAGTGTCTGCAGCTGATAGACTAGTTACAGCTCATGGCGTGACAATACATCCTGATTCCTTATCAGGTGTTGTCTACGAAGCACGGTGCAATTAACAAGAAACAAGTGTCCATGAAGCACGGTCCTGTGGAGGCTCTCCACAGGTGATGAACTTTTTGATTTCTTTGGTTTCTGTTTTGATGTCCCCCTTTTCGTTCCTGATTTGGTTTATTAAGGTTCTCTCTTTCTTTGTGAGTCATGCTAGTTGCTTATCGATCTTGTTTATTTTCTCAAAGAACCAACTCTTGGTTTCATTGATCTTTCTAATTGTTTTTTGGTTTTCCATGTCATTATTTTTTACTCTAAGTTTTATTATTCCTTTCCTCTTGCCTAGTTTGGGCTCCTTCTGTTGTTCCTTTTCTAAGATCTTGAGCTATCAAGGCAGGTTGTTTATGTGAGCCCTTTCTTCCTTCCTGAGAAATGCTTGCAGAGCTATAAATTTCCCCTTCACACTGCTTTAGCTGTGTCCCACAAGTTCTTGTAGCTCATGTCTTCATTCTCATTTGTTTCCAGGTATCTCTTGATTTCCTGCTTGATTTCTTCCCTGACTGACTCGTTGTTCAACAATGATTTGTTTAATTTCCAAGGTGTTTTACTTTTTATTTGATTCTCTGTGTCTGTGAGTGATTAATTTCTATCTTAAGTGCATCATGTCTGAAAAGCTATTAATATAATTTCTATCTTCCTGATTCTATTGAGGTATTTTTGTGGCTCAGCACGTGGTCTATCTTGAAATATGTTCTATGTGCACTGGAAAAGATTGTGTATTCAGATTTTGGGTGATGGAAAGCACTGTATATATCTATTAACCCTCTTTTCCATTTCTTCCTTCAAAGTCAGTACTTTTTAATTGAATTTTAGTCTTGTTAATCTATCCACAGTTGATAAGGTCGTGTTGAAGTCTCCAACTACTATTGTGTTGCTACCAATATCCTCCTTAAAGTCTATTAGGAGTTGTTTTAAGTATTTTTATGGTCCCCCATTGGGTGCAGATATGTTTAGGAGTGTGATTTCTTCTTGCTTTACATATCCATTGATTATTAAAAAATAGCCTTCGCTGTCCGTTCTAATCTTTTCAGCCTAAAATATATGTTGTTGGATATTAGTAAGGCATCCCCAGCCTGTCTGAGCGAGTTGTTTGCTTGAAGGTTTTTTTCCCATCCTATGACTGAGTTTTGTTTGTTCTGACTGTTCATATGGGTTTCTTCTAGGCAGTAGAATGTTGGGTTCAGTTTTTTAATTCATTTTGCCACTCTGTCTCTTAATTGGTGCATTTAGACCATTGACATTGAGAGATATTATTGTCATGATTTTTATGTAATCTCTCTCTTTGGGTTTGTAGTGCTTGTAGGGGTTTATTTTGTCTTACAGTAACCACTTTATGTGAGGGCCCCACCCTGTCCAGCAGGTAGGACCCTTTGTGGGGCTGAGGAGGGGACGCAGCCGAATGAACAGACGCAGAGACAGAAGGAGGAGAAAAGGAGAGAGAGAGCTTTATTCACTGGCAGCTACAGCATTTTATACTTGCCTGCTGGGAGGCAGGTATGCGTGCCCGGACCCTGTACAAACAGTAGTCAATCACAGATTGTGACATGTTCATCTATCATGTCCTGACATGAGCCATACACGGGTATCGGCTAGTGGAATGGTAAGGTCAGTAAGGTCAGTAACGGCGACCTTGTTAGAGAAGTTTTAATTAGGCCCCTGTTTGAGAAGTGCCAGGCTCTGTCTTACTTGAAGATAAGGGCCAGGATTGAAATATGGCTTCCTACATCTCCCCCTGTTTTGTTTTAAATTAACTGTGGTCAGGGGAGGCATTGTCCGGTATCCCTTGTGACAAAAAAAAGCTCCATTTTTGCAGGGAGAGGAGGGAAGGGATGATCGGGTCTATGCAGGGGGCTCCTCACAGGCCCCATCAGTCCCTAGTCTTGGAGTAACCTCTATGCTATACCGGAATACCTCACAGGGAGCCGGGCCCGGGTATCAGCCCTCCCTTGCAGTGCTTTGCCTGGCAACCTGATCCACTAGAAGAAATCCTTGGGAGCCCAGCATCCTTCAAGGTAGAGAACTGGGGGAAGATGAGGTATGAATCTGAACAGAGGCGTCAGTGTTCTGCAAATCAAAGCCAATGATAACGAACCTGTATAGGCTTGGCTTCTAGTTGCTGAATTTGTTGTCTAATAAAAGCCAAGATTTGATTAAAAACGCAAGGGCCAACAGTAACTAACAATGATACAGCTGACAGTGGACCCAACAAAGGGTAAGTAATCTTAAGTCCTACTCTGAGCTTAGTCGTGGACCACTCCTTTGTGAACAGCATTAGAAACAGCATTAAAACAGCATTTCTCCCCTAGGGCAGCACGTAATCCTCCCCTGTTGCAACAATAATAAGTCCAGTCCTCTCCTGTTCTGCAACACCACTTTAGACAGGTTTCGATCCTCTCCAGGTCCTCATCAGTAGCTGCTTGAAGGGATGAGAATCTGCTCCGTTGGGTTGTGAGTGAATTGATACCAGTCCCAGCTCCTGCCAGTCCAGGTCCAAACAGCGTGGCTATGGTTAGAGTGGATATCACCTCCCTCTTCTGAGTGGGATGATGGGTTACCTGTGGGGATAAAGAATCTCCTTCATAGTATAAGATTCAGGGAAGTACAGTGACCATCACATAAAATTTATATAGTTCCATGTTGAAAACATTGATTTTTCCATGATCTAAGAGCACTGTAACAGGAGTCTGGATACTAGAACAATTCTGCAGATATATTTAGAGTTTTTACAACAATATAGATTGATTAGTTTCTTTTCCTCAAAACACAACCTCAAACTTCCTTTACATCCATTACATTCTGTAACTTTTCCATTTCAAAAACAACTACACTTTGCTTTTCTACGTTTCACTGATGATATCTCCATACATTATCTTTCTGACTTAAGACATACATCTACAGTCATCCCACAAGTTTAAACTCACTGAAATTGGTACAACATGATCTCACAACTTTGGACACAAGTTGACAATCATCTTATTTAACATGGCAAAACTACTCTGCAGTCACAAACATTATATCAGTTCTTATAGATTTTCAAAAAGTTTTAAAGATACTCACAACTAAAGTTCTTACAACATATATTAACCTGGAGACATCTTTAGAATTCTGATTTCTAGGAACACTTTTTAAGGATTAAAACACTCATAGATTACCATGAAACAGTAAGGATTCTACACTGGTGTACAAAATTCTCTGAGGTTCAGGATTAGGTTGGTACCGTAAATCCCAGACTAAGTCCTCAGGCCAATTCAGCCTGTGCTTCCTCATGCGGGTTCTGTTTTAGATTTTCTTCTTTAGATTTTCTTGTGACTTCCAGCTGAGATCTGCTCTGGGCTGAAGTTTGGAGTGTTGGAGTCTCAGGTGGTCTGGAGACTGAGCCAGGAGGATGAATTTTACTCCTGATGAGGCCGTAGCAGGATCCAGAAAGTATTAGTAGGTCTGTCATCTGTTAAAATATAAGCAGAGACCTTTCCTCCTACAAGGAGGTTTCCCACCATTTCTTTTTGTGTGTTCGTCAGATTTTAATGCAAATATAAGGATCAGTTGTTTCCCAAGCCCTTTCTCATTTACAAAGTTGCAAGAGCCAGATACCTAGAAGAGTTAACAAACTAAATTAGCAAGTCTTATCTGCTGAGCAAAAGTGTGATTAGAATTCACTGTTGAGGTTAGGGAGGGTCAATGCAGGGGGATGGGCGGATCCAGGGAAAAATCTTTAAAAACTCCCAAAGTGACAACTGAGATTAACCCCTTATAATCCTGAGCTAAGTAGCTTTAAAAATTTTAGTTACTAGAAGTCTCAGAGATCAAATAAAACACAGGTACAATAAGTTTTTCAACCAATTCTGCAACTCTAGAAAATAATATTTTAAACTGAAGCATTATTCTTTGAACCTGTTTTCATAGATCACAATTATTTCAACTCACAAGATTCTCTAGGTCAAATAATTCTAATCCAGTGCAGATATAAATACATACATTGGTATAATAGCATAAGACTTTTGGACCATCAATTTTTGTGAAACACGGTAAAAACTTCTTTGACTTAATTTTGATAGTTTTTGTACTTTAGTTCAAATCATGAGCTTTCTAACTTTAACAATTCTACAATACAAACATGCTTTCAAACACAGAAAGAGCCCTTTGGGTATATATATATATATATATATATATATATATATATATATATATATATATATATATATATATTTTAACCAAACTTTGATAATAGCATAGAAAAAAACATTTGGACTGTCAATGTTTATGGAAACATAAGAAAACTTTATTTATTTTGAGGGTTTCTGTACCTCTGTTGCTTGAAAAACAGCTAAATTCCTCATTAAAATTGACTGAGGCTTGTAAGATAAAGCCTTGCACTCTCTGAATTCTTATTTCACATTTTAGTTTTCTGGCTCTAGTTCTGTAGCTTTTTCTAGATAGTACAGATACTGGAATTCAAAAGAATTTCAACTGTTAATAACTATTAATGTTCTTCCAATAAGAAATTTAGACTAAAAATTTCAATTTCGTTGTAGGTGCCACATTCTAATTAGAAATCTTTGTTTAACCTGATCTAACAAGTTCCAAAGATACCTAGATCTTTTAAATTGCTGGGCTTCATATCACTCTGATCTCCCTTGATTTTATCTGCCCAGGTCTAATAATTACTGGCTTCAAACTAGCTCTAACACTCGAGTGTTCCACAGGCAGACAAACAGACAGACAGTAAGTTCACTAAAAACACCACATGTACATGTGCACACGTCTGCAGTTGATCAATCGATCTGACCCTTCAGAAATGGCAGGGAGAAAACTGACAGACCGAGAAAGGAAGGAGCAGTCCCCAGGGCAAAGTTAAGCCCTGTCGGCCGATTGGGAACATTGCTCCCCGTTTCCCTGCCTGACCAGCCAGTTCCCTGCCTGTTAAAAATGGGTCTAGAAAGCGCTTTTGTTTATATAAGCCGGCAAAACCTTTTCAAAATTGTTGAAACCTAAGGTGGTCAGATTTTTCTTTCTTGGTCAAGATTAGTTCTGAGGCGGGGAACTAGTATCTTCTTATCAAACTTGGGGATAGGCTACCTTAGTGATATACTTTTTCATTCCTGATATTATTAAACACTTAACGACATAATCTTACATTTTCCTACCTTCTCTGCTGATAATAATAAGCAGAACTAAGAGAAAGATAATGAGACAAATACAAGCATTAAAGGCACACGCACAAAGCACACTCCTGCACTTGCTCGGACCGGTCCTTCTTTCACGCGGGAGCACACCCCACTCACCACATTCACACTGAGATTCCTGAACCTGCCCTACAGATGTCCACATTATCTTTGGTCTTATCCCCCTGACAATGGGGTTGCTGGTAATCTAGAGAGCAAAAAAAGTGATTTTCAATCGCCTTTTCTATGAAAACTAGGGATTCTCGGGCTGCTGGTGTCAGACTCTGAGGGGAAGAAGGGTCAGCATCACGGGCAAGAGGTCATAAAGGGGTATAAGATCTCCTTTTGTAAGTTTGAGATAAGGACTGAGCCATGTTATATGCCCAAGCAGTTGTTGAAAGTCATGTAGTGTCTTTAACGAAGTAAGCTTTAATTGCGTTTTTTGCAAAAGTACACGGGACTCCTGGAGGCGGAATCCAAGAAAGGTATAGGGGTCAGCAGTCTGAATTTTACTGGGGGCAATTTGAAAGCCAGACTGAGTAAACGCACAAATTACTTGATTGCAGCAGAGCATAGTGACCTGTGGGTCAGATCCAGCAAGCAGTATATCATCCATATAATGGATCATATAGATGTCGGGCCATTGTGCCCTGATGGGAGCAAGAATTTGAGCCACAAATTTTTGACACAGTGTGGGACTATTTGCCATTCCCTGGGGTAAAACTTTCCATTGAAAACGTTGCATGGGCTCTTTATAATTAGTAGCTGGCAAACTAAAGGCAAAACGGGGGCAATCATCAGGATGCAAAGGAATTGAGAAAAAGCAGTCTTTTAAGTCAAGTACTATCTTATGCATTTCTGAAGGAATGGCTGCTGGGGACGGCAATCCAGGTTGAAGTGCCCCGAAAATGACCATGGTTTTATTTACTGCTCTTAGATCCTGTAGCAGTCGCCAATTGCCGTTTTTCTTTTTTATAACGAAGATGGGTGTGTTCCAGGGGGAGGAGGTGGGCTCTATGTGCCCTGCCGCGAGTTGTTCCTGCACTAACAGCTTGGCGGCCTGTAATTTTTCAATAGGGAGGGGCCACTGGTCCACCCATACAGGTTCATTGGATTTCCACATGATCTTATCAGTATGGGGTGCAGGAGGAGCAGTGGCAGTTACTGAAAAAAACCTAAGCCTGCGCGGTCATTTTTCACTGGGGCGAGGGCTAGCGGCGCAGGCATGCCTTGGAGGCTTTTACCTAAACCTTTTCCAGGAGAATAACCAGCTGAGAGGAGCATGTCCAGGCCCTTGGTGTCAATTAGTAAAAGATCCATTTGTGAGAGAATATCCCGGCCCCAGAGATTGACAGGGAGCCCGGGCAGAACATAAGGGCGTACAGTCCCGGATTTGCCCTCCTTGGTGCGCCAATCAAGCGGGAATGAACTTAACATAGGGTTTTGGGATTGGCCTATACCCTGAAGGTGAGTCAGCGAGGGGGTGAGGGGCCACCCTTTTGGCCAGTCTTTTTTGGCAATGATTGTTACATCTGCACCAGTGTCAATCAGACCCGAAAGCTCCTTCCCGTTGATTTCTAAAGTCATCATGGCTTTGCAACCAAGAATGCGCTGGGCAAAAAATGCAAAAGTATCTGGCACTGGGGTTGGTTCTTCTTCTGC
Organism: Sorex araneus; assembly: GCF_027595985.1. Taxonomy (NCBI): domain Eukaryota; kingdom Metazoa; phylum Chordata; class Mammalia; order Eulipotyphla; family Soricidae; genus Sorex; species Sorex araneus. The sequence continues at coordinate 130,642,004 of NC_073313.1, forward strand.
TGTTATAGGAATGAGTAATAGCTGTGCTAGCCGCGCGCCAGCGTCCAAGACTGAAAATGGGGAGGTTGATTCAACTACTACTCCAATCTGCCCTTGAAAATCAGCATTTACAATCCCGGGGAGTACTTGCACACCCTGAGCAAGCATATTGCCTCGTCCAATAATTAGGCCAAATGTTCCAGATGGCAAAGGGCCACAGGCGTTGACATACACTATCTGCGGGCCCTGTTCTTTAACTAATATTGTGCGGGAGGTGGCACAGAGGTCCAATCCGGCTGAGTAGGGGATGGCTCTGCAAAGGGATTGGACGCCGATAGGCTGAACGGCCCATGATTTTGAGGAGCCCCAGTCATGGGAGGAGGAGCGGATTGGGGGCCCTGGGGCTGGCCCCGAATCCAGTTTCCCGACCCAGCCCTCTGGCGGCACTCTGACCTCCAGTGGAAACCCTGTTTACACACAGGACAAGGAGTTTTAGGTCTGGGCCGCGGTTTTTTATTGGGGCAGTTTTTTGAAAAATGTCCAGGCTGCTGACAACCAAAGCACAACTTGTTCTGGCTGTTCGCTGGTTGAATGGCAAGTTGTTTAAAAGCAGCCCCTATAGCAAGCCCTATTTTTTGGGTGGTGGGATCAACATCAGAGCATAGCCTGATGTATTCTGAAAGAGTCTTCCCACGCTTATGGGGGCGAAGTGCGGCCTGGCAGGTGGAGTTAGCATTCTCATAGGCCAGGTGGCGGATCAGCTCATTATCTGTCTCTTCGCTTCCCATAAGTTTTTCAGCTGCCTCCGTGAGGCGCCCTATGAAATCACTATAGGGCTCATTAGCTCCCTGATGAACCTTAGCTAGGGATGTTACGACTGACCCTTTAGAGGGAAGCCTCCTCCAGGCCCGGAGGGCAGCCGTTTGTATCTGGGCAAGTAGCCCTGGGGGAAATTGAGCCTGCACCTTATTAGAATCGAAGGGTGCTTGGCCCTGAAGTTTAGCAAAGACCCTGGATGAGGAAGAGCCTCCTGCCGCGACATTGCTGCGTGCCATGTCTTGGCATTGATCAGAATAATCTGTTTTCCACAAGAGATAGTCTCCTCTACTCAGGACAGCCTTAGCGACTGAGAACCAGTCGTTTGGCGTGAGCCATCCCTCACTAAGGGAGTCCAAGAGGCCAAGCGTAAAAGGAGCAGTGGGGCCGCAAGAAGAGACAGCAGCCTTTAAATCTTTCAGGTCCCCGAATTTTAATCTATTGTAGCTTTGGCGGATTGGTGCTTGAGGTGTTACGTCCTGAGGGGGATTTACCTCTTCAGGATGTGCCCCTTCCTCAGGCTGATAGGCCTCCTCAGCTTCTCTATCTGAGGAATCATCATCCGGTCGAGCCGTGGTGGAGGTGGGGTAATTGAGGGCCCGAGAATGGGACCTGGTAACTGGGAAGGCAGCCACGGGTTTTAAAACTAGAGTGTGGCGGGGTGAAGGAGAGACTGAGCTTTTCTTACTAGGCCCTTGAGAGAGGCTAGGTTCTCGAGAGAGGGTAGAAGGCTGCAGGGCACTCACAAGTTCCTTATCCAGCTGCCTTATTTGAGTCAAAAGTTGGACATATTCCTGCTTCTGTTGGAGAACTGCGCGTAAAGCGGCAGTGTCCCGGGCAAGCTGGCGGACTGTCTCACTGGTGTCATAGGAGGAATTAAAAAAGGCAGTGGCGTGGGACAGATAAGGGGGTGGCTGTTTTCCTGACGGGGGCCAAGGGGCTGAGGGCTGATACCTCGCCACCTCATTTTCCAGGATAGCCCCATCCTCCGGGGGCAGGAATTCGGATTCTGGAGGGGGGGGTATCAGAGATGCCAGAAATCACAGGATAAAGTCTCGGAGGCGCCTTTGCTTGGGAGGGCTCAGATAGGGGAGCAGGATGGTCAGAGTCTATAGTGGCGGAATTTGAGGAGTCAGCCTCCTGCATGGGGGGGCTCATTCCTACAGACTGAGGGAGCCTTAGAACTCTTATATCTTTTCCTCAAAAAAGTCTCACATTCGGAAACAAGGTGCTGAGTCTCTGGCTGTCTTTGTTGCCTCTTAAGAGTCTCATTTATTAAGTTCCAATAAGAAAAGGCAGAAGTAGGGATTTTTTCAGGACCATACTGTTCATAATAATTTTCCATACAATCACCTACTCTGGCCCAATTCTTTTCACTAATAATCCCCTCCTGAGGGAACCAGGGGCAAATATCTTCTATAAAGAGAAAAAATTGCACTAGGTCTTTTTTCTTTACTTTTACTCCACGGTCTTTAAGGAAGTTTTTCAGGGCTTTGACAAAGGGCTCCTTTTTAGAGAGTGTTTGTCCCATAATTTTAGGAAGTAAGGGAGTGGAATTTATCTTTATCAGCGGGAAAAGCACCTTTGAAAATGCAAATAGTAATAAAAATAAGGATAGTGAGAAAAACGATGCAAATAACGGGGATTTCCCAGGGGTGAACACAGACGAAGGAAACAGAAGATAAGCAGGCCATAAAACAAGAAGAGAAAAAAGAAACGGTCACTAGTAGGCTGTTTCTGCCAACTCGGCAGGAATGAGAACACAGGAGAAAGGGATTCAACTTTCCACCAGTGACTATCTTCGCTGGGAGGCTGTTTCTGCCAACTAGACAGAAATGAGGACACAGGAGAAAGGGATTCAAGCTTCCACCAGTTACTGTCTTCACTGGGAGGCTGTTTCTGCCAACTAGACAGAAATGAGGACACAGGAGAAAGGGATTCAAGCTTCCACCAGTTACTGTCTTCACTGGGAGGCTGTTTCTGCCAACTAGACAGAAATGAGAACACAGGAGAAAGGGATTCAAGCTTCCACCAGTGACTGTTGTCACTGGGAGGCTGTTTCTGCCAACTAGACAGAAATGAGAACATAGGACAAAGGGATTCAACCTTCCACCAGTGACTGTCTTCACTGGGAGGCTGTTTCTGCCAACTAGACAGAAATGAAAGCATAGGACAAAGAGATTCAAGCCTTCCACCAGTGGCTATCTTCACTGGTAGGCTGTTTCTGAGCTAACTCGACGGAAATTAAAGTACAGAAAGAAATGGTCACTGGCAGGCTGTTTCTCTAACTCGGCGGAAATGAAAGCACAAAAGGCACAAGAAGGGTGGGGGGGACGGGGGCACTCATAACAAACCACTCAGATGCATGTCTGGCCAGTGAGGAACTTAGCCATAGTGGATCAGCCTGAGAGGTGACTTGCGGCCGGTGTCTAAACCAGCACCACCCTAGACCATATGTTCCTCGTGGAATCGCAGACAGCCCACTCGGACTCTGTAACCTTAAAGGGATCTTAAGGATGCCAAGTCGTGGAGCCACAGACTCAGTACAAGGACGAGGACGTCCAAGACTGCACAATCACTCACACATACACACACACACACATAAGACAAGGGAATTCAAGACTTTCTGCCAGTGACCGTCTCGTCCTTGACACTATACTGTCAAGTCTGGTCTCATGCCAGGGTGTGACGAGACTGTATTCAAGCCCGGTCCCAAACCAGGGTGTGCGCCAAGAGAGAGGCGACCCTCAGGGTGTGCGCCAAGAGAGAGGTGACCCTCAGAGATACTCACTTCTTCGTGAGTCCGTCGGCCGACGTGAACTTGACCGGGCGTTCGGTGGTCCCCTATTGCCCCACGCTGGGCGCCAGGTGTGAGGGCCCCGCCCTGTCCAGCAGGTAGGACCCTTTGTGGGGCTGAGGAGGGGACGCAGCCGAATGAACAGACGCAGAGACAGGAGGAGGAGAAAAGGAGAGAGAGAGAGCTTTATTCACTGGCAGCTACAGCATTTTATACTTGCCTGCTGGGAGGCAGGTAGTGGTATGCGTGCCCGGACCCTGTACAAACAGTAGTCAATCACAGATTGTGACATGTTCATCTATCATGTCAGGCACGGGTATCGGCTAGTGGAATGGTAAGGTCAGTAAGGTCAGTAACGGCGACCTTGTTAGAGAAGTTTTAATTAGGCCCCTGTTTGAGAAGTGCCAGGCTCTGTCTTACTTGAAGATAAGAGCCAGGATTGAAATATGGCTTCCTACAACATTAGTCCTTCTTTTAAGGTTGGATTTGAGTCTATGAAGTTCCTGAGCTGTTGTTTATCCATGAAAGAGTGTATTGTTTCTTTGAGTTTGAGTGAGAGTTTAGCTGGAGAGTATTCTTGGTCAGGCGTTCATTTCATTGAGTTTTTTTCAATATATCCCGCCATTGTATTCGGGCTTGGAGGGTTTCCTCTGATAGGTCTGCTGTAAATCTCGTAAGCACACCTTAAGGTGCTCCTTTGTATGTGATTTCCTTCTTTGACCTTGCTGCTTGCAGTATTGTGTCTCTATCCATGGCATCCATCATTCTGACTATGATATGCCTTGGAGTTTTTTATTAGGATCCCTTTTAGCTGGCACCCTTCGGGCTCCTTGGATCTGGATGCCTGCATTCTCCAGCTCTGGGAACTTCTCATCAATGATAACTTTAACTGTTACTGCTTCATTGGAGTTGCCTCCCTGTCCTTCTGGTACTCTGCTGATTCTTATGTTGTTCGTCTTGAGTTTGTTCCTAGGTCTCTGATTCACTCTAGAGCTATTTTGAGCCTTTTCACATTGTATGTTTTCCCCTGTGTGTTTTCTTCAACTCTTCTTCATTCTCACTGATTTTTTTCTTCAACTGTTGTCATTCTACTGTTGAGAGTGCCCACTGAGTTTTAAATTTCATCTACTGAATTATTTATTAGTGACAATTCTATTTGTAGCTTCTTATTTATACTCTCATTTCTTCTTGTATTTTATTAGCTGTCAATTCCACTCTTTATTTCTTGTCATCCTTAACTTACTGGATGTCTGTTCCACTGTTTCTTTGACTAGATTAAACATCCTTAACAATTCACCCCTGATTTTTTTTATCAAAGAGACTATATATATAGTATTCCCTATTTAGGCTTCTGGGCTCCTTTCTTCATCCACTCCTCATGTTGAGGATTTGCGCTGTTTGTTTATGTCGCTGTGGTAGTATGGAGGTTCGATCCACAAGTTCACTATCAGCAACCCCTCTCATTGTGAGAAAGGATTCTGGATGAACTCTGAAGATGGTGGTCACTTTTTCTCTTTCTAGAATAATAATTTCCAGTTTGATGCTCCTCTGTGAATTATGTGAGACCTCTAGTGCAGCTTCAGAGGACATGATCCTTAATATTAGGCTTATTCAGCTTCTTGTGTTCACATTTATTTTGGTGAGATTGGAATAGACTAGTGAAATATTGCATTGGTGTGTTTGCGACAGCCAGACTGTACTCAGAGTAAAGTAATGCGTTTGAGACATGAGTCTAAAATATGAGTTCAAAGTGCTGGGAAAGGGGAAAATAACTGCAGAGGCGTAAGTGGCTGTCGGCCCAGAGGCCACATCCACCACCACCGCTATGCCTGAGAGGTAGTTGACTATGTTGTTGCCTGAGCTGGATTAAAATCCAGCTTCTAATGCTGTCCTGAACCTTCCCAGGGGTCACCTCTGGCTTGGGTGTCCAGGGGGACACCTTCGCGGAGGGGTGGAACTTGCAAGTCCCTGAGTCAGTTTCCTGGACATCCTGCCCACTGCCACCACTCTATTTGTGAGAGAGTTGCCCACATCTGTGTCTGAGCTGGATTAAACACCACTTCCGATGCGTCTAAAACCTTGCCTGGGGTCACCTCCGGCCTGGGTGCTGGAGGAGGGGGCACCTTAGCTAAGGGGGTATGTCTTGCAGTTCCCTGGGTCTGTTTTCTGGGAACACGACCCTGGAGTCCAAGTTCACCGCTGCCACTGTACCTGTGGGGGAGTTATCCTCATTGGTGCTTGAGTTGGATTAAAGTCCCACTTCTGATGAGGTCCTAATCCTTACCAGGGTTCGCCTCTAGGGTGTGTGCACTTGGTGGAACCTTGGTGGACGAGGCTTTTGCAGTTCCCTGGGTAGGTTTTCTGGACATGCTACTTCAGAGGCCATGATCAATGGTGCCGCTGTACCTGTGAGGGAGTTGGCTGCGTCTGTGTCTGAGCTGGATTAAACTCCCACTTCTGATGAGGTCCTAAATTTTGCCAGGCGTCGACTCTCACCTGAGTGCTTGGGGGAACACCTTGGCCTAGGGGTGGGTCTTGCACTTCCCTGAGTTGGTTTTCTGGAAACACCGCACCATAGGTCACACACACCACTGTCACTGTACCTGTGAGGAAGTTGGCCGTGTCAGTGCCTGAACTGGATCAAAGTGCCACTTCTGACGCAGTCCTAATCCTTGCCGGAGTCGCCTCTGACCTAGGTGCTTGGGGTGGAACCTTGGTCTAGGGGGGAAGTCTTTCAGTTCCCTGGTCAGTTCTCTGGGCACACCAGGCCCACTTATGTTGGTCTACCTGTGAGGAAGTTTGCGGCATCAGTGCCTGAGCTGAACAAAAGTCTCACATTTGATACAGTCCAAAACCTTGCCTGGGTCGCCTCTGGCATGAGTACTCAGTGGGAAACCTTGGCCGAGGGCAGGGTCTTGCAGTTCCCTGGGTGCGCCCAAATGGAGGCCCCACCCACAGTGCCACTGTACCTGTGAAGGAGTTACCTGTGTCGGTGCCTGAGATGGGTCAAAGTGCCACTTCTCATGCAGTCCTAATATTTGCCAGAGTCGCCTCTGGCTGGGGTGCGTGGGGATGAACCTGGTCTGAGGGGTGGTCTTGTAGTTCCCTGGGTCTGTGTTCTGGGCATGCCGACAGAGAGGCCATCACTGTACCTGTGGGGGAGTTGGCTGCATAGGTTCCTGAGCTAAATGTCTGCCCCACAGCTTGGAAACTGGCCTCAGATGCTGTGGGGAAAGGCAGCTGAGATAGAGAAGGGAACACCTAGTAGAGAATGTTGGGAGGACCCACTTGGGTTGAAAGCTGCGTGCCAAAAATAGACTATAGACTGAACATGATGGCCACTCAATACCTCTACTACAAATGACAACATCCAACAGGAGAGAGAACAAAAGGGAATGCCCTGCCGCAGAGGCAGGGTGGGGTGGTGAGTGTTGGGGTGGAGGTGGTGGGAGGGATACTGGGAACACTGGTGAAGGAGAATGGGCACTGGTGGAGGGATGTAAACGAAATGCAAACATGAAAGTTCATAAGTTTGTAACTATACCTCACAGTGATTCACTAATAATTTTTTTTTAAAGTCCCACTTCAGATGTGGTTAAAATTCTTGCCTGGAATCGCATTCGTATTGAGTGCTCTGTGGGAACATAAGCCAAGAGGTGGCTCTTGCAGTTCTCTGGGTTGGTTTTCTTGGCATGCCACCTTAGAACCACACCCACCGTCGCCAATGTACCTGTGAGGTTGTTGTCCGTATCTGAGCTTGAACTGGATTAAAGTCCCACATCTGATGTGGTCCTAAACATTACGGGAGTAGCGTCTGGCCTGGGTGATCAGGGAAACAACTTGGCTGAGGAGCGGTCGTGCAGTTTCCTGGGCACACCGACCCAGAGGCCATGCCCACTGCCGCCTTTGTACCTATGAAAGTGTTGGCCACATTGATGTCTGAGTTGCATCAAAGTCTCACTTCTGATGCAGCCCTAAACCTTGCCGGGGGTCACCTTCAGCGTGTGTTCTCTGGGGGGAACCTTGGCAGAGGGGGAGAGTCTTGCAGTCCCCTCTAGGTAAACCACCCAGAGACCATGCCCACATATGATGCTCTATCTCTGAGGGAGTTGGCAGCATCGGTACCTGAGCTGAATAAAAGTCCAACTAATGATGTGGTCCAAAACCTTGCCTGGTTTTGCCTCTGGCCTGAGATCTTTAGGAAAACTTGGCTAAGGGAGGGGTCTTGCAGATCCCTGGGTAGGTTTCTGGGCACGCCCACTGCTACTGCTGTGCCTGTGAGGAAATTGACTGTGTCAGTTCCTGAGCGGGAATAAAGTCCCATTTCAGATGCGGTCCAAAACCTTGCCAGGGTTAGCCTCTGGCCTGGGTGCTCAGGGGGCAACTTTGTCTGAGGGGCGATCTTGCAGTTCCCTCATTTGGTTCACACGCATGCCAACTCTTAGGCCACACACTCCATGGCCGCTGTACCTGTGAGGGAGTTGGCCATGTTGATGCCTTACCTGGATCAAAGTGCTACTTCTGATGCAGTCCTAATCTTTGCCAGAGTTACTTCTGTCTTGGGTGCTCAGGGGCACAGCTTGGCTGAGGGCAGGGTCTTGCAGTTTCCTGGATAGGTTTTCTGGGCTCACCGCCCCAGAGGCGACACTCACCACCTCTGCTGTAGCTGTAAAGGAGTTGACCCTATCGGTGGCTGAGCTGGATTAATGTCCCATTCTGATGTGGTCTTAAACCCTGCAGGGGGTCACATATGGCCTGAGTACTCTGTGGGACACCTTGGACAAGGGGGGCATCTTGAAGTTCCCTGAGTCAGTTTTCAGGGCAAGCCACCCAGAAGAATATGCCTACCACCAACATTAGCATTGACTGGTAGGGCAGCTGGCCACATTGGTGCCTGAGCTGGATTAAAGTGCTACTTCTGATGCAGTCCTAATCCTTGCCCAAGAGTTACCTCTGGCCTGGGTGCTAGGGGTTGTACTTTGGCCTAGGTGAGGTCTTTCAGTTCTCTGGTTAGTTTGCTGAGTATGCCACCCCAAAGTATTGCCCACCACTGACTCTGTACCTGTGAGGAACTTTGCAGCGTCAACACTTGAGCTGAATTAAATTCCCACTTCTGATGCGGTCCCAAAGCTTGCCAGGGTTCAAATAGCGTATATGCTCGAGGGTCACCCTGGTCAAGGGAACTCTTGCAGTTCCTTGGGTAGATTTTCTGGGCACACCGCTCTGGAGGCCATGTCCCTCCACGCTTCTGTACCTGTGAGCGTATTGACTGTAAAGGTGGCTGAACTGGATTAAAGTCCAATTCTGATGCAGTTCTAAACCTTTCTGGGGTCTCCGCTGGCTGGTGTGCTCATGGAGAAACCTTGGCCAGGGGGTGAGTCTTACAATTCCCTGGTCAGTTTTTTTGCATGCTACACCACATCTGATGCTCTACCTGTGAGGGAGTTGGCAGTATCAGTGACTGAGCTGAATAAAAGTCCCACTTCTGATGTGGTCCAAAAGCTTTCCTAGGGTCGCCTTTGACCTGGGTACACTGTGGCACACCATCGCCAAGGGCAGAGTCTTGCAGTTCCCTGGGTAAGTTTTCTGGGCACACTGCCCCATAGGTCATGCCCACCGCCGCTGCTTTACCTGTGAGGGAGTTGGTCACGTCGGTGCCTGCACTGGATTAATGTCACACTTCTGATGCAGTCCTAAATGAATTCGTAAACCTTGACAGGGGTCGCCTCTAGTGTACAAGTTCTAGGGGTAACCTTGGCAGATGGCCCTTTTGAAGTTCTGTGGGTAGGTTTTCTTGGCACACTGGCTTGAAGTCCACAACCACTGCTGCTGCTGTACCTGTGAGGGAGTCGGATGCATCTGTGCCTAAACTGGATTGAAGTCCCACTTCTGATGCAGTCCTAAACCTTGTTTCGGTTGTCTTGGTCTGAGTCTCAGAGGGCATATTGGCCTAGGGGAGGGTCTTGCAGTTTTCTGGGTGGCTATTCTGGGCATGCTGCCCCAAGGTCACGCCCAACGCCACCACTTTACCTGTGATGGAGTTGGCCCTGTCAGTGCCTAGGGTGGATCAAAGTGCCAATTCCGAGGCATTCCTAATCCTTGCCGGGGATCTCCTCTGGCCTGGGTGCTCACAGGGACACCTTGGCCGAGGGGGGGAGTCTTGCAGTTCCCTGGTTAGTTTTCCAGACACCCTGCCCCCGAGTCCATGCCCACCACTGACTGTACCTGTGACAGAGTTGGCCTCATCGGTGCCTGAGCTGGATTAAAGTCCTACTTCTGATGTAGTCCTAAACCTTGTCGGGGGTCCCCTCTGGCCTGGAAGTTCAGGGGCGGGGACTTTGGCTGAGTGGGGAGTCTTGCAGTTTCCTGGTCGGTTTTCTTGGCATGCCACACCCACCTCTTATGTTCTACCTGTGAGAGAGTTGGCCGTGTCAGTGCCTAAGCTGAATAAAAGTTCTACTTCTGATGCAGTCCATAACCTTTCCTGGGGTTGCCTCAGGCCTGAGTGCTTTGGGGGAAATCTGGCTGAGGGGTGATCTTGCCGTTTGGTTCTTGGGCATGCCCCAGTGTGTGACCTACGATGCAGATCGTAGGTCACACCCTCCACCGCTGCTGTACCTGTGAAGAGTTGGCAGCGTCTATGCCTTAGCTCTTTCAAAGTGCCACTTCTGATGCAGTCCTAATCTTTGCTGGAGTCGCCTCTGGCCTGGGTGTTCGGGGGCTCACCTTGGCTGAAGGGGGTCTTGCAATTCCCTGGGTCAGTTTTCTAGGCACACCACTCTGGAAGTCATACCCACCTTCACTGCTGAGCTTGTGAGGGAGTTGCCCCCATCAGTGGCTGAGCTGGATTAACGTCCCACTTCTGATGCAGTCCTAAGCATTGCCCATGGTTGCCTCTGACCTGGGTGCTGGAGGGGCACCTGGACTGAGATGGGGGTTCTTACATTTCCCTGGATTGATTTTCTGGGCATGCCGCATAGGAGGCCATGTTAAATGCATTCGTTGAAACTGTAAGGGAGTTGGCAGTGCCAGTACCTGAAATGGATTAAAGTCCCACTCCTGATGCAGTCCTAAACATTGCCGGGATCGGATCGCCTCTGGCGTGAGTGCTCAGGGTGGCACCTTGGCTGAGGGAGGGGATCTTGCAGTTCTTTGGCTAGGATTTCTGGGCACACCCTCTTAGAGGCAACAATCGCCACCCCTGCTGTAGCCATGAGGGTGTTGGGCCCGCTGGTGGGTGAGCTGGATTAACATACCACTTCTGATGTAGTCCTAGACTGTGACGGTGATTGCCTCTGGCCTGGGTGCTCCGGGATGGGGGGCACCGAGGCCGAGGAGAGAGTTTTTCAGTTCCCTGGGTTAGATTTCTGGGTATACCATCCAGGAGGCCACGCCCACCTATGAGGGAGTACCTATGAGGGAATTGGTCACATCGGCGGCTGAGCTGGATTAAAGTACCACTTCTGATGCGGTCATAAATTTTGCCGGAGGTCACCTCGTACCTGGGTGCTTGTGGGGACAACTTTGCCAAGGAGGGTCTTGCAGGCCCCTGGTCGGTTTTCTGGGCACACTGGCCCAGAGGCCACACCCACTGCCACTGCTGTACTTGTGAGGGAGTTGGTGCACTGGTGCCTGAGTTGAATTAAAGTTTCACTTCTGATGCGGTCCTAAACCCTGCCAGGGGTTACGTATGGCCTGAGTGCTCTTTGGGACACCATGAACAAGAGGGGGATATCTTGAAATTCCCTGGGTCAGTTTTCAGGGCAAGCCGCCCAGGAGAACATGCCTACCACAGATATTTGACCTGTGAGGCAGTTGGCCACATTGGTGCCAGAGTGGATTAAATTTCTACTTCTGATGTCCTAATCCTTGCCAGGGGTCGCCAATGTCTTGGGTGCTAAGGGTTGCATCTTGGCCTGGGCGGGGGTTTTGCAGTTCCCTGGTTGGTTTGCTGGGCATGCCACCCCAATGGCGGTGCCTACCGCTGACTCTATACCTGTGAGGGACTTTGCAGTGTCGGTGCTCGAGCTGAATAATACTCCCACTTCTGATGCGGTCCCAAAGCTTGTCAGGGTTCGACTTTAGCGTGTGTGCTCTGGGGTCACCTTGGTCAAGGGAACTCTTGTAGCTCCCGAGGTAGATTTCCTGGGCATGCCACCCTGGAGGCCATGTCTATCCTCACCGTAGTCCCTGTGAGCGTATTAACTGCGTCGGTGCCTGAGCCGCATTAAAGTCCCACTTCTGATGCGATCCTAAACATTCCCAGGGGTTGCCTTTAGCGTGCATGCTCTGAGGGGTAACTTGGCTGAGGGGGCTCTTGCAGTTCCCTGGGTAGGTTTTTGGAGGTGATGCCCACCCCCGCCACTGTACCTATGGGTGAGTTTACTGCATCTATGCCTGAGCTGGATTATAGTCCCATTACTGATGCGGTCCTAAACATTGACAGGGTTTGCCTCTGACCTGGGTAATTGGGGAGGAGCCTTGGTCAAGGGGGGTTCTTGAAGTTCAATGGTCGGTTTTCTGAGCACTCTGCCCCAGAGGCCACACCCACTACAGATGATGTACCTGCTATGGTGTTGGCCTCATCGGTTCCTGAGCTGAATTTAAGTCCCATTTCTGATGCAACCCTAAACTTTGCCAGGGGTCTCATAGGCCTGCGTGCTCAGGGGGACACGTTAGCCAAGGTGGGCAGGTCTCATGGTACTCTGTGTCAGATTTCTTGGATGCAAAGGAATATGTAGAAGGATTGAGAATATAAAGACATGTAGGTCTGAGGTTTAAGTAAAGAAAATGTAATCAAACTATATTGTTATAAAAAATTTTAAATTATCTGCAGAACTGTTCTAGTAACCAGACTCCTGTTATGGTGCTCTTAAATAATTGGAAATCAAGATTTTCAATTTGGAACTAAAAAAGTTAGGTAAGCAGCAGGGGATGCTGCTTCTAGGACATGCTGTCATGATCCAAATGTAACAATGAGATAAGGACCCTGCTAGGGATAGGAAAGACTAATCTGGCCTGAACACTGTAGTTTGAGATCGAGATGGCTCCAGGAGAACAATTCTATAAGTTTAATGTTTCTATTACTGTGTCCTTACAAAATGACTAATATCATGAATATATGCTTGTTGGACTAAGGAAAGGAGAAATGCACCCCTAGATGGTATTTCAACCTTAGGCAGGTCATCTTGCTTTATGAGAATCTGTCCTAGAAGCAGCATCCCCTGAGGGAAAGAACTTTAACCTTACTGATTGTGACCACACCTATGTGTAAGCCCCAACCCTCATGCTTGGGAATTTAACTAGGCTCTAAGAATTTGCTGGGGATATCCAGATCCAGATCCAGAGCGAGAAGGAGAATGAAGTAGCAAGGGGTAGGAAGAAACAGGAGAATCAGAGAAGAATGGAGATGGGAATGGAATAAACTGCAACTGAGACCAACCAGCCTGACCCTCATTCTTTCCTTCACCTGTCCATCGTCATCTGCCTCCCCAGGATTGGGGAAGCGGTGTAAGACT